>NC_081853.1:6546527-6878891 GCF_963259705.1 Myotis daubentonii | reverse complement strand
TATGAATATGAAATATAAATGGTGTACTATGCAATAAGCACAGTTTTACACTTTTTGCCATTAATATTAGTTGTTACCAAAGAACATAGATCATTCTTTTTAACAGCTGCATAGTATTCCATGTAATAATAATAAAATAATAACAGCTATAATTTATGATTTATTTGCTAAGATCTGTTCTTACTTAACCCTCATGGAACTCCATGAAATAAGCAGCCAATATTGGTCCCATTTTGTAAATGAAAAATCTCAGAACCAATATAAAGACATCGTGCTTTCTTTTATCGACTGCTGGACATTTACGATGTTTCAGTTGTGTGCTCTGACGCACATGCTACCCAATCACCCAGGTGTAGGTAGGATGGGTATGAGAAGGGGAAGAGCTGAGGGGTAGGGAACATACATTCTTAGGGTAAGGGATACTTCCAAACTGCCCGTGATGGTCTTACCAAGTGAGACTGAACACTGAGAAGGGAGTTGGCTGGAAAATGGCCAGAGGGGGGACAAGTGAAAGGACACCCCAAACTCTCCCTTCATCCACTTGCAATTGTGCATTAGGGCAACCCTGGGTAAAAGCAGGACTTTTCCACTATTTCTCCTAAAGCCCCTAAACTCTAAGGCATCTGCTCTGTCTCCCCTGCCCTAGACCTTCCGCCCACCCAGCAGAGCATCTGGGGGCCAGCTGTGCCAGCTTTGTTAGGCTTAGGCGCGACGTCAGGCCTCCAGTATTTACTTTATCCTGAGAACATTAAGGAAGGTAGACAGGCCTCAGTCCCTATGCACAATGTATACAGATGTCAGGCTGTGGATGTGGGTTCATTTTTCATTCCTTAATCCGCAGGTATGAATTAAACCCTAACCTTCCTCACTGACACCCCAGCATCAATATTTTCTCAGAGTGGGACATGGTATCCCTGTTCCTACCCACCACTGAAAAATAAACTTAACATATGGTGTTTATCTTCTGGCAAAGGAATGCAATGTGTTTTCCTTGACATATGACTCAATTCAAACACTCCAAAAATTTTGATATTTCAGAGGTGTTTGCAGTTGGGAGGAATAGGCTTGCTGCCTTTCTCATTTAACAGGCAAATTCCTCAAAGCAAATTTATGTGCCCTGAGATGTCCCAAGTTTCTTTGATAATTGAGTTCCTAAATCACAATATGTGTACACAGACCCTGGGGTAGCGCTGGATGAGGCATCTTAAAATAGTCAAACTACAGGTGAAATGCATACAAGTCGGGAACATCCATGATGACATTTACACAATTCTTTCAAAGAACCTGCAATGCTTGACTACGCATTCAAACATACCCCAATGTCACCACACAATTGAAGACAAAAGGAAAAGGACCTTGGACACGTAGTAGAAGCTTGCAAGTGGGAAAAACATTCTAACAGAACAATAAAATAATAACTACCACTTGTTGGATGTTTATAATAACGCAGGCACAATGCTTGGTGCTTTGCCTATGTGGTCATGTTCATATTCACAACAACCCTCTGAAGTTGGTGTTATTTCCATTTTATATATGAGGAAACAGATTGAAAAGGCACAGTACTTTGCCCAAATTTATGTAGCTATTAAAGGCTAAAACTAGGACCCAAATCCACTCTGTCTGATTCCAGAACCTGGCCTCCTCTTGCCATTATATAACAAAGGCCTCTTATAATACATCACTAGAGGCCCGATGCATGAAATTCGTGCAAGGGCCTTGGCCCCTCTGGTGCGGAGGCGGCAGCCTCTGCCTCAGCCCCCACCTGTGGCTTTGTCCTGAAGGAAGGACATCCAGTCTAATTAGCATATTGTGCTTTTATTACTAAAGATTAGACAGTGGAGGTTTTATAGCCCGTCTCTCAAGATACAACTAAAATTCTATGAATTTTACCTCTAAGCGACTTCTCAACTTTTGAAGCTGCCTTAGTTCAGGTCTTCCTGTTCTTACCTGTGCACCAAGGGAGTCTCTTAGCTGCTCACCCTATATCTTATTCAGTCTCCAGGGCTACAGAGAGTGATCTTTCAGGGAAAAATACCACCCTGAACTCTCTTGCCCAAAATCTGCAATGGTTCCTACGTGCACGTCGTACAATGGCTTGGACAGTGCTGTATAGACAAGGAGCACCCAATGGACACCTACTGAGTGAGGAAACATGTACCAACTCTCTCCGTTCTTTTCCTGACATGATTTCTGAAATGACATATCCAAGACCACATCTACATATCAGGTGATGGTAAATACTGGGAAAATGCTGTCTGTAGAGTTAGAGAGATTTAAGCTCTAGCTCTATTAGCTCCGTGACCTTGGGAAAGTCACCTCACCTCTCTGATTATTTTTCTTTGTGTCCCACTTACTTGGTTGGTGTGAAGTTAGAGGTGGTGGGTGTATGCCGCGGGTGTGTGGGACTCAAATATCATTATTAATTAACATCGTGAAACCATTTATCAGGCCTGCACACTTAGTAAATCGTTAGACCTAGACTACTTCCCCATGACAGTGAATGGGGAGCAGGGTACTTAGGAAAGAAGATTTTCTGTGGACAGGAAGGAGGAAGCCCTCTTGGAGCATGGAGCTCTGACATGTAGAAGGCTCATGGGGACCTGCTGCCCTTAGCATCATGGGAGGGTCTGTGAGAGGACAGAAACTCCTAGAAGAGGAAAGAATAATGCTTAACAAGAAAGTATAAAGGGCCATAGACACATCTCTTTTTTTATTGTTTTATTGCTTAAAGTATTACAAAGGGTATTACATATGTGTCCTTTTTCCCCCCCGCCCTTGACAATCCCCTGGCCTCCCCTACCCCCCAATGTCTTATGTCCATTGGTTATGCTTATATGCATGCATATAAGTCCTTCGGTTGATCTCTTACCCCCCTCCCTCCTGCCTCCCAACCCTCCCTGGCCTTCCTGTTGCAGTTTGACAATCAGTTTGAGGCAGCTCTGCCTCTGTATCTATTATTGTTCATAAGTTTATAATGGTCTTTATTATCCCTGAATGAGTGAGATTATGTGGTATTTTTCCTTCATTGACTGGCTTATTTCACTTAGCATAATGCTCTCCAGTTCCATCCATGCCATTACAAATGGTAAGAGTTCCTTCCTTTTTAGAGCAGCATAGTATTCCATCGTGTAGATGTACCACAGTTTTCTAATCCATTCATCTACTGATGGGCACTTAGGCTGTTTCCAGATCTTAGCTATGGTGAATTGTGCTGCTATGAACATATGGGTGCTCATATCTGTTCTGATTAGTGTTTCTGGTTTCTTGGGATATATTCCTAGAAGTGGGATCACAGGGTCAAATGGGAGTTCCATTTTTAGTTTTTTGAGGAAACTCCGTACTGTCTTCCATAGTGGCTGCACCAGTCTGCATTCCCACCAGCAGTGCATGAGTGTTCCTTTTTCTCCACATCCTCTCCAGCACTTGTCTTTTGTTGATTTGTTGATGATAGCCAGTCTGACAGGTGTGAGATGGTACCTCATTGTCATTTTGATTTGCATCTCTCAGATGATTAGTGACTTTGAGCATGTTTTCATATGTCTCTTGGCTTTCTGAATGTCCTCTTTTGAGAGGTGCATAGACACATCTTACTCACTTCACTATTTTGCTTAGGGCCAGACTGAGCAGTTGCAGGCTTAGGAGAAGGAGAAACGCAATGAGGGGACCCAGCTGCTTTGGTCACTGGTGTAAGCCACCCTTGCCTAAAGGATTGTGATCCTAGGGACTTTGGAGAAATATCAGGTGCCTATTTCTGAGAAACAAATCACCCCCAGACAATAATGATATATTATTTCTCCCAATTTGGTGGCCTAGCAATCTGAGTGGCCCTTCTGCTGGTCTTGCCTGGGATCACTTGTGTAGCTGCAGTTTTCTGACAGCTCTGCTGAGGCTAGAAGATTGCTGGTTCAATTCCCAGTCAGGGCACATGCCTGAGTTGTGGGCTGGTTCCCCAGTAGGGACCTGCTAGATACAGCTGATTGATTATTCTCTTTCATCATTGATGTTTCTATCTTTCTCTCCCTCTCCCTTCTTCTCTATGAAATCAATAAAAACATATTTTAAAAAAGAAAACAGTATGGCGTTTCCTCAAAAAATAAAAAATGGAACTGCCTTTTGACCCAGTGATCCCACTTCTGGGAATATATCCTAATAATCCCAAAATACCAATCAGAAAGAATGTATGCACTCCTATCTATACTAATAAAAGGGTAATTTGCTAATTAGACCGGGAGACCTTCCGGGAGACAGGCCAGGGAGGGAAGTTGGGATCCATGAGGCCAGCAGGGGAGGGCAGTTGGGATCCATGAGGCCAGCAGGGGAGGGCAGTTGGGAGTCATGAGGCCGGCAGGGGAGGGCAGTTGGGGGCCATGAGGCCAGCAAAGGAGGGCAGTTGGGGGCCATGAGGCCAACAAAGGAGGGCAGTTGGGGGCCATGAGTCCAGCAGGGGAGGGCAGTTGGGAGCCATGAGGCTGGCCAGGGAGGACAGTTGGGGGCCATGAGGCTGGCAGGGGAAGGCAGTTGGGGGCCATGAGGCTGGCCAGCGAGGACAGTTGGGGGCCATGAGGCTGGCCAGGGAGGGCAGTTAGGGGCCATGAGGCTGGCAGGGGAGGGCAGTTGGGGGCCATGAGGCTGGTAAGAGGGGCAGTTGGGGGTGATCTGACCAGAAGGGGGGCAGTTGGGGGCAATCAGGCAGGCAGGCAGCGTGGTTAGGGGTGGTCAGGCAGGCAGGCAGGTGAGGGGTTAGGAACCAGTTGTCCCAGATTGTGAGAGGGATGTCCTACTGCTGGTTTAGGCTCGATCCTGCAGGGATAGGGTGTAAATCAGCATGGCAGTCGGACATCCCTGAGGGGTACCAGATAAGATAGGGTGCAGGCTGGGCTGAGGAATACCCAGCCCCTCCCCCTGCACAAATTTCATGCACTGGGCCACTAGTGTTATTTATATTAGCCAAGATCTGGAAACAGCCCAAGTGTTCATCAGATCATGAGTGGATAAAAAAGCTGTGGTACGTTTACAGAATGGAATACTCTGTGACTATAAAAAGAAGCTCTTATACTTTGAGACAGCATGGAGGGGCCTGGAGAATATTATGTTAAGCAAAATAAGCCAGAGAAAGACAAATATCACATGATCTCACTCATATGTGGAATCTAATGAACAAACTAAACTGATGAACAAAATAGGTCCAGAGACATGAATACATGGAACGGAATGACAGGTCTCAGAGGGGTGGGGTTCGGGGTGGGTGGTTTGGGGTGGAGGGGACTGGAAGAGATTAACCAAAGAACATGTATGGGTATATGCATAGCTCATGCACACAGGCCATAAGGTGGCAAAGGCCTGGGGAAGGGGAGGGGCTGAGTGGATGAGAACAAAGGGGGGAAGTGGGAGACCTCTGTAATACTGCAAACAATAAAAAGAAAGCAAGCCCCGTTGAGAACCCCTGGATTATCCCAGTGTGTATGTTATAGGCCTGGAAGATTGAGGCATGGCACAGTGCTTTGCCTGGACAGGGGCCAAGGCCAGAGGTCTCCATAGTGGAAGGGGCAGGAAAATAAACTGAAAATATATTCACATTTAATAACGTGTGTTTCTATTAGCATACCATGATTATAAATGAGTCCAATATGAGCTCAATCCCATGCTCCGAGCTGCAGCCTGGAATGAGCATGAGAAGCTAACGCGAGGTCACCCCCTGGTGCTATGGACAGTCAGGGGCCCTGGGGTTCAGGGCTGAGACCTGCCGCTTCTGATGGATCGGATTTGGCAGGTCGGCAGGACCTCACGGCCGAGCTCCTGACGCACGCCCTGGTTAAGCCCTCACACTAAAGGCTCAGTAAGTGGGCCGGCTGGTGGAAAGCGTGTTGTTTGGAAGAGAGACCAGAGATCACTATTAGTCAGATCGCTAACTAGCGGTGTGACCTCAGCAACAGCATTTCACCCTCCGGGACGCATCTTCTCATCTTCCAAACGGGGCTGAAGCACATCAGTGTTTCCTGAAGTGTGTGGCCCAGGACCACCTTGGACATATTGTCTGAAGGCAGATATCTGGACCCTGGTTAACATTTAAAGAATTAAAATCTCTCAAGGCGGGAGCCCAGAGATGTACATTATTAAAATGCACCCTAAATTTTCTTCAATAAGGATGTCAGCACTTAGAGATTATTTTTAGCTGTCATATTCTATGGTAACCTTTTTTGTTATCATAATATCTACTTCTGGCATATTATTATTATACCCGTTTTCGAGGTGAAGAAACGGAGGCTTACACTGATTAAGTGACTTTCTCAAGGTCTCAGGTATAAACAGTCTGGAGAGCCAGGTTCCGGTCCAAGAGTTTGGCCGCAGTATACCGACGTTTTAGAGCCTCTGGACTCCAACGATTTTTTTAAAAAATATTTTTATTTATTTCAGAGAGAAAGAGAGAGTGAGAGAGATAGAAACATCAATGATGAGAGAAAATCACTGATTGGCTGCCTCCTGCACGCCCCCTACTGGGCATTTGCCCTTGACCTGAATCCAACTTGGGACCCTTTAGTCCCCAGGTCGATGCTCTATCCACTGAGCCAAACCAGCGAGGGCAACGCTAATGATTTCTAAGGCTCCTGACACTTTTTGAATTTTCAGCAGTGATAGACCCAGGAAGAGGCAGTTTTGGGAAGTGCAGGGGAAGGAAGGGGAGGACTCACTAAAGTACACATGAGACGAGCTTGGCCTTTAAACATGAGCAGTTTTTCTTATTAAGCACCTTAGTCCAGGCTTCCTGGCTAATTCATTGCCATATTTCATTACAGAAACTCACTGACAGGTTATAAGTAAGTGCGTTTCAGTCAGAGGTTGCAGTTAATTTCAACTTCAATACTTATGAGTGTTTCTGCATTAATACTGACTGATCACGAAATTCCAAGAAGCCCCATGGAGACTGGCGTGCAGGCCCGTGACGCTCCTCCTCTCCGCTAGATGCGCCATCCCCACAGCCTCACCGGGCAGTCCACGGAGGCATTTGTTTGGATTTTCCTTGTTAATGTTGTATCCGTTCAGGATAAATCACTGCGAATGCATACCAGGCTGAACATTTGCCAGAAGAATCTGCAAAATAAAGTCAAATTCAGGAATAATCTGGTTACACCAATTCATCATGTCTAGCATTACTGACAATATTCAGACAATGTAATTCCTATTACACCTGCTTTTAGAAAAAAAAAATCCAGTCAATAACCCTAAATTAAATTAACATTTTTAGTGTATATAATTTGTAGTTCAGAATGAGCTATAATTATCATTTAGGGAAAACCATATGGCAAGCATTACCAGCCTTCACTTGCTCTTGGGTTTTAACAGTGATCCATGACTCAAAATGCTTTATCCAAACAGGTTGTAAATTTTGAGACAAGCAAGATGCATTTTTAGTCATTTTCATATTAATTCCAAATGAAGAATTCATTGTCTTTACAAATTATAATAAATTGGAGGGCAACTTCCCACTAAACAAATCAAGGAAATTGAAAAATGGCTCTCTGGGAGCTGTTTTCTACATCCTTTTTTAGAAGACGTGCTTTTATTATTCTTGATGTGTGTACTCAGCGACATCTGCATTGGCAAAACAATTTCTTCCTCTTCTTTAAAGTGGAAGGTGGACTCTGGAGAATGTTTAATGTTCAATGTAATTTCATTCTGGGGGGAGTCTGGAGCCTGCAATGAGAGCTCACATTTGAGAACCTCAATTAATATTTAGAAAATGTGTTCCCAAAGCTACTGGCCTTTTCTCAGCGATGCATTCTGCTTCCCAGGGAACCACAGACCTGTGTGTGTCACCGTGAGGCCACGGATTCACCAAAGCGCTGCCTGTGGGGAGGCAAGCATCCCCCATATTCTCGGATTTGTTAAATTAACCTGAGGTTTGAAGCAAAGTACATCATAATCCTGTAAAACAGAGAGGAAATGATAACAAAGAACCGTATCAAAAAACAAAATGTGAAGAAAACAAAGCCAAGAAATAGTGTTGCATAGAAGATAACCAAAAACAAACAAAAGGAGTTTTAAAAATAATGTTTGCTTTGTCTTTTGAAAATCTATTTCAGCCCCTTCCCCCCTCCTCCCCTTCCCCAGGCTCTTTTTTTGCCCCCTCTAGGGAGAGACACAAGATTCTCTGATGAAGAGGCAAGGGGCAGGTCTGTGCACAGGCAGACTTTGGAGTTATTGTGGGTTTGGTTCCAGACACCACAATAAAGTCAGTATCACAATAAAGTGAGCCGTGTTCTTTTTACTGGCAGAGGGTCTTGCCTTCAATGAAAAGAAAAAATGCGGCATCTGTGCCCTGGCCGGTGTGGCTTAGTTGGTTGGTGTTGTCTTGTGTACAGAAAGGTCGCTGGTTCTATTCCCGGTCTGGGCATGTGCCTGGGTTGTGGGCTTGATCCCCAGTAGGGGGCATGCAGGAGGCAGCTGATCAGTGATTCCCTCTCATCATTGATGTTTCTATCTCTCTCTCTCTCCTGTTGTCTCTAAAAAGCAATTTTAAAATTATTTGAAAGAAAGAAAGAAAGAAAGAAAGAAAGAAAGAAAGAAAGAAAGAAAGAAAGAAAGAAAGAAAGAAAGAAAGAAAGAAAGAAAGACCTGGGAGGCACAATGAAGGGAAGCATGATAAGATGAGGTGTGTCTGGACCGACATGTCCATCCTATAGGTTGGAAACTCGCTCAGAAGAGCGGTGGGTCCATCCGGGGGCACTTTATTGAATTTTAAAGGACTTTCCGAAGGCGCCATGTGATTTCTCTGAAGAGTGCCCTGTTCTCTTGGGTTGGTCTCTGGACATTCGGATATTGAACTTGGTGGATCCCAAGTTGGGACAAATCTAGTGACAGACACATGACAGCATAAACCAGCTGCATGACTATTGTCTCACATGGAATTGTCCTTTTCTGTGGCATGAAGGCATTTTTATTTTACTTAATTTTTATACTCTGGATTGGATGAAGAGGAGAAAAATGAGGAAAAGTAGTTTATACACAGAAAATAAATAGCTGTCACCATGTGAAAGATTGTCCTCATTGCTTCATCATTCCAGTCGATCCCTCCAATTTGTGTCAGTACAAATACAGACTTCTTAGATCTAATGGTGAGAGTCACGAATATACCAAGGACAACTAAGTCCAAAGCCAAATCCCAGACTGTCTTAGAGATCAACTATAGAACAACGTTGGCTCCAACGCTTTGTTCCAGATGGGAGCCACAGAGGGCTGGCTTCAGGCGAGGATCAATACAGCTGGATGCTGGCGGACCCTTCCCAGTAAGAGTCTATGCAGTTTGGATCAAGATCATGAGAAAGCTCATTACAGCGTTTTACCAAGTGCAGAGGAGAAGACACGCTTGCTTTTCTTTTACATTTTGTCTTTTTACTATTTTTTTCCCTTTCCTGCCTCCTTCCTTCCTTCATTCCTTCCCTCCCTCCTTTTCTTTTATTGTTTCTTCTTCCACATATTGAGCATGGTTTAGATACAGTATAAAGTTAGGACCACTGGAAAATGTTGAATGTTTTCCTCGTGATGATTCTCAGAGTCGCGATCCACAGAGTTGGGAATAAAAGTCCAAAGACACTATCCCATTCCCTCTCTGCCTGCATCTAAAGTGCTCGGGTGAGTGCCTGTTACAAGGCAAGCATTAGAGATGTGGTTGCTGTTATTGTAATGATTATTGTAAAAAATAAACAGATGATATGTGTAAATCCTTCAGCAGAATGCCTGCCATATAATATGTGCTCAACAAATGGTACTGGATATAAATATACTTCATTATAAATTATATAACAAAATATATAAATATATTATTATTATTATTATTGTCTTTGCTTGGCAAACTTCTATTTATCCCCTAAAACCTCAACTTGAGTCCAGCCTTCTCTCTCACTCCCAAATAGATAAAGAATTAATTATTCTATCAGGGCCTCATTAATTTGGTTAGAATGAGCTGTTCCCTGGCATGTCCCCCCTGACAGCTCACAAGGTCCTTGAAGGCAGGGACTCTGCTGCATTCAGCATCAGACTTCCTACCACCCATAGGGCAGTGTCTGGTCATGTGGCAGGTGCCAGAAGACATCTGCTAAATTGAACAAAAACACGAGGCTCGAGACAAAGGGAACAACACTCGCCTCTTTATGCCCAAATGGAGATGGGAATGTAGGGAATGTTTTTCTTTGAAAAAGAAATCTCAGGGGCTTACTTGAAAACAGGCTGAGAGCTTAGAGAAATGAGTGCCAAAAGCAACGTATAAGCAACGCAGGCCTGGTGTAGCCCCAACGCGAGGAAGTCTCCCAGCCGTTCTCCGGGATCAGCAGCTGCAGAACAGATGGGAGTGAGTGTGGCTCAGTCACGCTGCTGCTGGACTGGGGAAAGGGGCCAGGCTCCAAAGGAAAGAATGTTTTCTCCCATGTGTTCGTTTGAAAGAAACTTTTCTTTAGAGATCGCCGCCGCTGTCCCCATACAACTCGATGGCAGTTTTGGCACTCACAGTGGGAAGGGAAGGGTCTAGCGAGGGCCGAAGGGGACCGCTGGGCCACGCAGCCGTGGTGGGGCTGCCCCGTGAGCCATCTTGCCTAAAGATGTCCTTTCATCTTCCCCAAGGTCTTGCCTTTTCTTCAACCCACAGAGTGACATGATTAGGACAAATGTAGCCAGGGTGGCGGGAAAGATCTGAGCAGAGAGCTTTGGTACCAAAAAAAAGGTCCAAAAAAGGTCCATATATGGGGCTGAGTCTGCAAAGAGTGCCACAGTTTGGCCCCAAACCACTGCCACACCAGCCAAATTCGGAGCAGCTGTGCCCCCAGCTGTGCCCCCACCTCCACTGGCCCTCAGGCTGAGAACAGTCCCGTCCCTACCACCTGGTTCTTGTTACCCGTCACCATGAGCCCCAGCCCAGTCCACAGAACAAAGGGCAGCTTTTCTTCTTTCTCTGATTAATGAACGGCTTGATGCATCCATCCACCATTCACTGGGGTGTGCATCAGGGGAGCTGCGAGGTGAGGTGACACACCACGTTGAAGAAATGGTTGCTCCCCAGGAACGGCCCAATCTTACAGGGATTGTAAAAATGTGACTAAATTGCAGTTTTGTAAGTCCCCAGGAAATGTAGGTTCGAATAAATGTTGACAAGTGCACAGGAGCAGACCTGTTTAAGCTTCCTGCGGAGTGGTTAAGGAGGGTCTCTGTCCTCTGTAAGACACTGGAGGAGGTTAGTACTGAGCATGGGCTAGTGCCAGCGTAGAGGCTCACACAGCTATCAATTATGAGACAGGCCTCAAGGAAATAGCTTGTTTGCATGGAGCTTTTCCTCATAAAAGTGGGTGGGTGGTTTGCAGATTTTTAATGGCAGTTGTCTAGCACAGTCAAAGCCTTAATTGCCTCCAGGTATTAGGCCCCTGCACACGTGGTTCCAATGGAGAACATGTTTTTCTGTGCGATACCCATGTGCCTGGGCTTCCCGTTCCTCGCATAGCTCCGCAGAAAGCATGTCTGAGCGCGGCACTCCATTCCCACCCATTGGGGACAGCCGTTGGTTCTAGGCCCATGAAGGTGCCCAGGCCTGGAAAGGATCTGCATCCCCTGAGAAGCTGGCGGTCGGAACAGAGGAAATGCAAGACCGTTGATGGGAAGAAGGTGTTGTCTTGACCCCCAAACACAAACCCCTCTAGCATCACAAGGGGAGAGGGAGCCAGACAACAGCCCAAGAGACAGGAGAGTTTGGGGACCTCGCCTCACCTCTGGGGTGGTCTCAGATCGTAAGGGGCTTGTGAAAGCTGAAGAGTCCCATGTCCTGAGTGGTTTTTGACTTTGTGTCCTTCTGTCTGCAGAATGAAGCATCTGTCAGGGCAACCATGGCCGTGAGCAAGAAGGACCATCTTTTCCAGAAACATGCTGATGTATTATGATGTTACCATGTCTTCATTTTGCTTCTCTGTCTTACCAAAAACCCTTTCTTTTTGAATGGGGAGGTGGGTAGAAAAGAGTGAGGTAGCTGCAGAGAAAGAGGGAGAGGGAGCCAGGGCGATGGCAAGAGAGAGAAATAGAGACGAGATTAGAGGTGGTGAGAAGCAACAAAAACTTCAAGTTGCCACAAATGTATTACATAGACAGATATATCTCAGGGGGTTTACTATCTAAGAATAAAGCTAAAAATGAGGACAATATAATTCTGACAATTAAAAAATAATACAATTCAGAGCTAAAATACAATTTTTTACACATAGTGGAGGGTTGGCACACCTTGTTCTGTGAAGGGCAGATGGGAAACAATTTTGTCTTTATGGCCCTGTGGTTTCTGTCACAACCACTCAACCATGACATCGAAGAGCAGCCACAGACAGTGCATAAGTCAGTGAACATGGCTGGGTTTGGCCTTTGGATAGTAATTTTCAAGCCCATGCTAGCCGATAGAATAATAACTGCTATTTCACCAGTTTGAGCATCTTTGGTTCAAAAGACGACATTGTCTTGGGACTTGTTTCCATCACCGTTCCAGCTCAGCGGGCCACGCTTTGTGTTAAGCCAGGGAATTTCATGTTTTCACTTTGATCTCTCTGGGGCATGATTCTTTCCTCCAACTTCTCACTAGTTCCACAAAGTTGGATCTTGCATGTCTTTATAGAAGGAGGGTAACTTCTGCCTCAGGAGAACGGAAGATCAGTAGATTTTGTGCCATCTCTCGTGAACCTGGAGTAAGGACACTGTGGCCACATGATCGGTTCTTTTCCAGAAACACAGCGAAGATCCTGGGGAGATGAGACCCTAGCCTTCAAAGAACACTTGGTCTGTACAGTGTGCTGTGTGTGTCTTGAGCTCAGTCTGTAGAATGGAGCTCTGGGTCAGGCACGGAGTCACAGAACCTAATTTGCCAATGGGAAAAATAAAGGGTGGGAACATTGAGAGAATTCCCCGTAGGGAATTCCAGAAAAAGAGTGTCCTGAGCATATTCATCTCTCTGCTCTTTGCTTTTCTTTTTTAATCCTAACCCAATGACATGCTGAGAGAGAGAGAGAGAGAGAGAGAGAGAGAGAGAGAGAGAGAGAGAGAGAGAGATTGGTTGGTTGTCTTCCATATGTGTCCAAACTGGGGATAGAACCTGCAACCTTTTGTTTCACAGGAGGATTCTCAGCCAGCTGAGCCACTGCAGCCAGGCTGGTCTTTGTTTTCCCTTAGCAAAGATGTTTAACTAGAATGACCTTGATATCAGCTAAGTTAAATCAAAATCACCACGTTTGCAAAAATAATCCCTAAAGAGCCAAAATGGTTCCCAGCTCTAGGCATCGGTCTATTTATTTAAAACAATACTAGATAAAGCAAGGTTCCTGAACAAGAAAAGGCTTTGGCAAGGCCCTCAGAGGTCATTTCCATAGGAGTTCTGGGTCCTAACAAGCCTAAAGGCTCCTAGAGTATCAAGAGAGACATTTCAAAGAAGGGTTTTCTTTCGTGCCAGCAATGACTCATGGAGAAAAAGTGGGACAATAGCAGCCCGAGAACCTGACAGTTCTCAGAGCAAGGAAGGGAAATGTGACGAGCGAAGGCTTTCATGATAATCTCAACAATGTAATCAGCACATGTGTGTGGCGCTCCACCTCGGAGCTGTGTGCCAAGCTTCTGGCTGCCCAGAGGGCGTGCTGACCCGCAACTCCGAGGTCAAATGCTTTCGTTTTTCTACCCACTTTCTGCTTCTAAAGGTGAGCTGGGAAATTTCTTGTCCAGTTTCATTTTATAAACCTCGCTTCAGCTTTGGAAATTACAGCCAATGTTGAGAAATAAACATGCAGATGCTTCCATCATCCCCTCTTTGCCCTGAGATTTCTTTTCTCCATCCTTGTAGCCTGGTTCCATTTTTCCCAAGCAGACTTGATACATGCAGAAAAGTGCATAAAACACAAATGTTTTGCTCACTAACATTTTTTTAAAAAGTGAAAACATAAAATTAGCCAGCACCAAGATAAAAAAAAAACACCAAAAAACAACAACATGACTAGCACCTCAGGAATCGGCTCTTGGCCCCACCCTGCCCCAGCCACCTTCTAATCTAACACCATATATGGCTTTGCATCAGGGTCCTCTGGAGGGTGAGTGATCCTCCTTGCGGGGCATTTGGCAATGTCTGGAGATGTTGTTGGCTGCCACACTGGAGAGTGGGTGCTACTCGCATCCATCAGCTCAGGGATGCTGCTGGACACTCCATATGCACAGCACAGCTCCCCTACAGCAAACCATTCCCTGGCCCCAGGGTCACTAACACCAAGGCTGGGAAGCCCTGCTTTACAAATGGCACAGAAAAGGTGTTTGCTCTTGTGTCTGGCTTCTCTTGTTCACTGTGATTTCTGTGAGATTCATGCATGGTGTCACATGTAGCTGTAGTGAATTCACCCTCATCGCTGCAAGGGATTCCCTCCCTCACTTCTTAAAAAGTTGGTTTTTTCCCTCCAGGTTTTCACTTGATGACATTTTTCCAAATATGCTTGGCCTCTTTCAAATGTTCAAATCTGAATTCTATACCTTTGCTTTAGGCCGTTTAAGAAAGTAGAAGTACTGACTTATTAGGCAACAACAATGAATACAATCCTTGCTTGCTTATAAAGCTGAGTGACGGATTCATTGTTTTGTTTTGTTTATTCATCCAATAACCAATAAGCAGCCATTTCCTGCTACGCTCTTGTAGGTGATGCAGGGTATAGAAACAAACAAAGAACTTACATTTTGATACTTTTCTTGGGGTGTAAAGAGAAGTACGCTCAGGTTCCAGGATGGAAGAGGTCATGCTATGGAAGAGAGTGGGGCTGGGATGGAGCCGTAATAATGTGAAGACGATGCCACCCCTGCTTGCCTTCTCAGCTTGTGGCCTGGGTTTGCTTTCACACTGTTTCCTCTTATGTCTTATCATCATCATCATCATCTACAAACCACCTTAAAGTTGTTGAAAAGACCACCCTTTTGGAGTATGTGCTTAGGGAGAAGCACAGCTTCCCACAATATACCTCCTGCCACATGCTTCTGAGTCCATACAATGGATTTTACCTGATTGGGCAAGATAATTAAGTCCAATTGGTCCTTCAGTCACTAAATGGCTAGAGGGGATTCCAAGTTAGCCTGCCACCATATAAATTTATATCCATTTCCTACAGCAAACTGCATTGCAATGATGTCGAACCTCAGCACCTTAGCCCCATTGAATTCTCTGTTGTGGGGCTGTTCTGTGCACTGTAGGACAGTTAACAGCATGCCTGACCTCTGCCCGCTAATGCCACTCCCTCTCCCCAGTTGTGACTACCAAAAATGTTTCCAGACATTGCCCAATGTTCCTTGGGTGGGTGGGGCTTTCGCATCCCCAGTGAGAACTGCTCTGCTATTGTATAGGACACATTTCTTTACCAAGCAAAAATTTCAAGTATTCTTCTGTTAAATAGCTCAGCTTAATAAAGTTACTGGGCTTTGAATGCAAGCAGAGGAAATATCTTTAGTGTCCATTTGTTTAGGACACAAAGCAGATTTAGGAACTGGAGTAAACATACCCATCAATGACATTATCAGTTGGAGATCACACTCAAAAAAGCTGTGGCCTGGGTCCATGGTTCTGTCTTCTTATATAGACCTTTGGAAAGTTTGAAGGTCAGCTTTTGAAGATGAAACTTTCAATTCATAGCCTCTGTGTTGGCTTGGACACAGGTTTAGTCTGGGATGGCTGGAAGCCTGATATCTAAAGACATTTCCCTTTTGATTAACATTTTGGTAGATAGTGTTTCTATTATGCTTGAATATTCCATCCCAGGATCACAATTCCCAACACTGAGGTTACTGGATTTCATAACATTGGAGGGAAGTCAGTCCTTGGCAGGTAGGGAAGAATATAGCTAAAAATTTGTCAAACACTGTCTTCCTGGCACAGTGCCAATCATTTTATATGCTTATCTTATTTAATCCTCACAGCCATCTAATTGGGTCAATATATTTATTATGTGCATTACTCCTAACAAGGGAACTGAGGTGAAGCAATATGTCTAAGGAGAAATATCTGGCATGTGTTGGCGCAGGTATTTGAACCACATGTGATGGATTCAAGAAGGCTTTGAGGTAGGCTTGACTTCTCCTGACCTTGAACTTTGGTTGGATCTGTGACTAGTTTTGACCAATAAGAATGAGGCAGATCTTAAGAGATCTGCAGTCTCCCTGTTTGCTTGTCTTGGAATGTTCTTTCGCACTCATGGCCATGAGGTGGCATGTAAGAAGTTTGATTAGTCTAAGGCTTCCATACTGGGAGGAAGCTCAAGCTAAGCACAGGGGAGAGGCCATGTGGAGAGCAGTGAGGTGCCAGAAATGTGCATGAAGCCTTCTTGGACCTTCCATCCCAACCCTGTCTTTAGCTGAATGAATGACCCAGCGAATGCCCTGTCCAGCACTGCCCACATTAACATGGTGCCCCTTTAATCCACTAAGCTCTGGGGGTAGTTTGTTAAACAGCAACAAATAAGTAAAACACTGGGTGGGTGACCCCAACACCTGGTAGCATATAGGATGGCTAGAGAGTAGAGTTCAGGAGGACTGGCTTTGCTCTACTGCCAGTGACTCGTGAGGGAAATAGCCATGTTGTCTCTCCAGGCTTCCAGGTTCTATGACTTGGGTTGCATTAATGTTGCTCCAAGTTCTAAGATTCTATGGTTCTAAATGAGCTCATGCCAAAATCTATGGAATATGAAGCATGGTCAGTGCGTTAGGTTGATTTCTCTGATTCACCAAACTTTAGATCAGGAAGCCTCGCTCCCCTTCCTCTCCATCTCACATAGCAAAGAGGTTTCTCATAACGCAGTGGGCAAGGATCCTCCCGCAGCCAATTCTTGCTCCTGCAGAGCTCGTACTATGGCGTCACAGACACCACATCCTTTTGCTCATTAGTGTGTAACTCCAGACCGCTCTGGGATCACCGTATGTGTTCTGAACGGACCTCACACAGAAGGATATCAAACACTACACTGAGAACTCCCGACCACTGCTACACAGGTGTGACCCACCATCTCTCCTCCCGAGTGGAGCCTGCCCCTGGCTGTGCTTTGTGCAATGTTTACCAAGTCATGCTGGACTCTCCAGCAGGCTGAGTGGTCATGCCCTTAGGCCTCCAGCAAAGTTGGCTGCTTCGGGGAGAGAATGACAATACTGACTTTGTGTCTTCTACATGTACACACCCGTATATAACTTTTAATTGATTTACCCGTCAGGTAGGGGAGTAGGGTAACTAGAGTCTTTCAGTGTAAAAGCTTCTAAGTATCTTAATTCCTCACTGCTATTGAATCTCCTGCTCAGGAACCCACAGTTTACCTTCACTACCTGGTCAGTGTAGACGGTCCTACTACTCTGCTTGATACATCGATGGTTTTCTGGAGCTGTGCAATCCAGCTCCATTTCCTTCCTCTCTCCTTATCTTACTTCAAGGCTGAACAGAGTCTGGCTTAGAGCTCATGGTGAGAGGGTGAGAAAGAACTATTATTAACGTTGATTTGGGTCTTACTCTATAGTTCAGCATCTCCTTCAAGGCATTTGTCCTTCCTTCTATTTCACATCTGAAGGTCATTTCACAGGTTACAGACATTTTTGCACATATAACTGTGTTTGAAATTCACAAGTTAGTGGAGTCAAGGTAAAGATTTTTTCAGCAATACATATTTCAATCCTAAGATTCCAAGAGATAAAGTGACTTAGACAAATGGCATAGCTAGGGAATGGCAAGTCGATGTTTGAATGTCTTCTATCCAAGGCTTTCTCTTTAACACCACATGTTTTCCACTCAATCAACAAATGTGGCTTTTTATAGAAATACCCGTTGTGTGTAAAATACAGTGATAAACAAAATAGATATAGTTCATGCTCTTATGGAGCTTACCGTCTACAAGGGTCTCTTTCTGAAACAATTTACATCAGTGGTTTTCAACCAGGGGTGATTTTGCCCTCAGAGGCCACTTGCCTGGAGACACTTTTGATTGTGGCAACTGGGAAGAGGAGGTGCTCCTGGCATCTCATCTAGTGGGGCAAGGCCAGGGGTGCTACTAAACACCCTACAATCCACAGGACATTCCCCACAACAAAGGATTACCCAGCCCCAATGTCAGTAGTGCTGTGGATGAGAAACCCCGACATACAGCAACTATTTCCTTCAACATATTTATAAAAGTCGAATTTAAAATCCATTTTAAACAAGGAACCCCAAATGTACATGGTGGAGGTTCCATCAGGCAACAACTGTTTGGTGAATTGGAATAGGAGTGGAAGAGATTTCTCCAAAAGAAAGATGTTAAAAATACTGAGATAATGTGAGGGAAGATTTTTCCAGCTACACACAATGTTGACAAACTGCTGTAGTAACAGTGACATAGGACATGGGAATAGTGTTTTCCTATTATTGGCCTCTGAATTTCCCAATAACTCAATTACCAGGATAATGAGAACCACACATTCAGATAGCTAAAGACCTACTCTTTCCATGAAATTGGAACACTACCATTGCATATTCTGGACACTGACTTTTTAATTTAAAAGTCTAATTTCTGCAAAAGCAAGGAATCCCTGTAGGTAAAAATGATATCTTAATAAGACAGTGCATGTCTGATTCTGGAGTTTTCTTTCCCAAGCAACTAGAGAAGAGTGGAAGTGAAGCTATGTCCTGGGCCTTGCAGCTGTGACCCTAAGTGCCATCTGGTCACCCAAGGGTGATGTTTACCAGGGCTTGGTGCAAAGGTTTTTTCAGGCCATGACAGATAAGAAGTGGCTGGTCCAATTGAGTCCTTCCCCCCCTTTTTAACAGTAATATGCCAGGCTTTTCCTGAAACACAAATTTCGGTGTGCCAATTCACACCTATAGGAAACATGAGCAGGAAATTAAGTAATAATAAGAAAATTAGTAGCTGGGAATAAATTTTGCATTATGTTCACACTCATCAACTTGTGTGACCCTTAGACAAGTTATTTTCCCTCTTTGTCTCTTAATCTCTTCATAGGTAAAATGAGAAGGGTAGATTAGAGATCTTGAATCCTATGAATCACATGTTGATAGAATAAAACATACTTATCATGATTAAGAAGTGTTCAAGATGATCCCTCCTGCTTCTCACACTTTCTCTCCTCTGCTCAGGTTAAAGACAAAGTTCTTAATATGATGAACAGGATGCCATTTGTCTGGAAAAGCAGACTGACAACACTAGGACATGTGAGCTCTTATCTTTGGGTCAAGTGCTGAAAATACAAATCAATAAAAATATATAAAGAAAAAAGCTGGTGTTCAAAGAACAAGGCCAGAGGTTGGGACCCTATCTTAGTTTACGCTGTTCATAGCCAAGGTTGCTCTTTGTTACTAGCTAGACCTCTTGAAGTTGCATTGAGGGTGCTGGGCCAGAAAAGCACTGTGAGGGGCCGTGTTGTCCTATCCAACAGGGGAGAGATGGCAGGTAGCCCGGAGGTGTTCTCCTGGAAATCCGTGCTTTCTCTTGGTGTCTGGGTTTGTGCTTATGCCTGGGATGACCCTGTGGTTTATGAGGGCATCTCTGTTTGGCATGGGCCTCAACTCAAAGTCAGTGACTTCTGCTCACAGTCTTGCCATCTGTAAGGTCTTTTTGGAGACACTCAGTTCTCCAACTCACCCGAAGTTCTAGGGGGATTCCAAAATTGACTGCCAACTCCAGGGAGAGAGATGCTGCATGGTTTCTCTGCCGAAGGTGATGGCAGGGCCCTCGCTGGGTGTTGGGCAATGCCTCTGCCAGTAATGAACTCCCCTGCCCTGGTTCGCCCCACCACCGTGAGTGAGGGAGTAGCTTTTGGGAGCTCCTCGGTGTTGAGGGCCCTGAGTTTGTGTTGAGGGCCCTGGGTTTGTGTTGAGGGCACTGGGTTTGTGTTGAGGGCCCTGGGTTTGTGCTGAGGGCCCTGGATTTGTATTGAGGGCCCTGGGTTTGTGTTGAGGGCCCTGGGTTTGTGTTGAGGGCCCTGGGTTTGTGTTGAGGGCTGGTGGCAGAGCCCTTCCCGTGTCCTCACTGCAGTCTGCAAAGTTCCCTAGAAGAGTTTTGCCAGCAGAATGAAGCTTATTGTCCGCCCAGACAGTGCTTCTATCAGTAAGGAGGCAATTCCCATTTCAGGAATTAATGAGGAAAACAGCTGTCCTTACCAAGGCAGGAATAATATAGGCAATTTATCACCCAGCAATAGGCCCAGGTGAGTAAGTGCCAGTTATCATTTTATGGCCCTTAAAGAACCAGGTCAAGCAAACTCGCTGCCCTCAAGTAACCCTGAAACCAGGTGGTTCCAGCTCTTTGGGCTCCTTTCCCAAAAATTAGTACAGCAGCTTCCTGGAGCTGGCTGGAAGGAGTTGGGGCTGCTGGAATTTGGCCTGGGTTTGTAAATCTTTAGCTAGCAGGGGCCTAGTTCAATGCTTCTTCAAAAAAATTGGAAAGAGAATGGATGTTGGTTTAAATTACCCCGAGGTCCACAGCCTTTTTGATTTCTTACTCCCCCTGTAAGGACCCTCCTTTTTCTCACTCTTGGCGGCACCTGTGTAGGTGAGCTGCAGAATGCACCATGGCTTCAAAAAAACAGTCTCATTGTTTGAGTCTCTCATACTTGTCTCTCAACATGCTGATTTGCTCTGGCTACACTTTTGGAAACTGGCAGCCTTAGGGAGTATTCTGTGACCAGTATTATGATTTTGCTGTGAGCTTGCCAGTCCTTTTCTGATTCCGGCCGAGTCAGTCCTGTTGGGTCTTGATGCTTATTCTCTCTGTGTTTACTCCACAGGGGATTTCATCACAGGGCCTCCGGGGATGGCCTGCGTACAGTGTTCTGTACATGTGATGGGACTCTGTCTCCGTGTGTATTCCAAGTATTGGGCAATCTCTCTTCCCCTCTTTCCAAAATGGTACTTTTACTTATTTATTTTTTACCTACTTTTAATGGCAGTTTTTTGCCTCCCTCGCACATGAAAGAAGTGTGTATTGAATTTTTTTCTAGCTCTGGAAGGAGATTAGTTTGCAGGCTGGAAAGTAACTTTCGGGGAAGGTTTATTTCTTTCTTTAGCACATCCTTTGGTTTGGTTCCATCATGAAGAAACTGGTGCTTTGACCAATTTAAGAAGGAACCACTGTACTTTAATGGTTGGAGCCAAGCATCACAGAGTTGACGGAGTAAACGTTATAGGCTGGCTCCTGGGTTAGATCCATCCAATCCAAGTGCTCACAAAAGCTGGTGTCTTTTGCCCCTTAAGTTTTGCAATGTGATAAAGCAGAATTCTTCCAACCAGTGGATTAGAGCATCTAGAGATGGGGGTTTTCCTGTTACCAAAGGAACAGGACAGGGAGGCCTCGTGTCATTAATCAACACGGGAACTTTGGGAAGTCCCAGTTAGTATTTCTGGGCCCACAGGTCTAAGTCAGGCCTAATTACAAACCTCGAAGGATCTTGTAGCCCATCTGACAGCCTTGCCGGAACATGAAGGATGCCTCCAGGTGAGTCCAGTCCCGTTTCCTGAGCGCACGCACTGCAGTCACGAAGGTCGATGTCATAGGCTTGGCTCTCAGGCCTATTTTCCTTTCCGATTCTTATTACTCCTTTAGGAGAGATCCAGGAGTTCTTATTTAATTTTGGAAACAATGATGAGCTCAGGCTACCTCTGCATTTTAGTTCCAAAATTGAACCTATGAAAGTGAATTCCCAGGGTAAAAGCTCCTAAAACCCGTCAACAATTTTATGCACTGTTATTGCTCTGCTCTAAGTCCTGCGATGACTCACTATTTCTCAGGATAAAAGCTGCAGTTCTTACAGGGGCTGCAGCCTCAAGGCTCCTGGCCCACTGTGCCTACCAACCTCATCTCTTATGACTCCCCCCTTGCTTGCTCCTTGCTGTTTCTTGAACATGCCAGGCATGTGCCAGCCTTAGAACCTGTGCCTTAGCTGTTCCCTCCACCCCAGATAAGCACATGGCACACTTCCTATCTCCTCTAAGCCTCTGCCAGTTTCACTTCTTCCAGGAGGCCCTCCCTGACTACCCACTTTGATCCTGCAATCTGTCTCCTTCCCCTAAGCGCTTAGAAATACTATGCAACCTAAGTACTTTCATATTATTGTCTCCTCCACTACAATGTACTCTCCATAAGGGCAGCAAATTTTGTCTTCTTTGTTCAAACATCACATGCTTAGAATAGTGCCCTAGTACTGACTACACAGAAGGTAATGAAAATAAATTAATGTTTTAATTTGTTATTTATTGTTTTGTCTTTTTTAAGATTCTACAGGTGACATATAGTTTTGCCCCTTTCTGTCTGACTTATTTCACTTAGCATAATACCTTCAAGTTCCCTCCATATTATTGCACATGGCAGGATTTCCTTCCTTTTTATGGCTGAGTGGTATTCCATTCCATATTTTTTAAAAAATATATTTTTAATGATTTCAGAATGGAAGGGAGAGGAAGAGAGATATAGAAACATCAATAATGAGAGAGAATCATCTATTGGCTGCCTCCTGCACGCCCCTCACTGGAGATCAAGCCCGCAACTTGGGCATGTGCCCTTGACCGGAATCAAACCCGGGACCCTTCAGTCCCACAGGCTGATGCTCTATCCACTGAGCGAAGCCATCTAGGGCTTTAAGTGTCATCCATCAATAGACACTTAGGTGGCTTCCATATCTTGGCTATTGTAAGTAATGCTGCAATGAGCATGGGTGGCGTGCAGGTACGTATCTCTATGACATTGTGACTTCATTTCCTTTGGAACATTCCCAAATGTGGAAGTGCTGTATCCACAGTGGCTGTACTAGTTAATTAGTTTTCTACTGTTGCAGTTTCTTCAAGCTGTAGGACTTTTATCTTAAAGCAACCTCCCTGCAGTGATAGAAAAATCCAGAATTCCAGAGGTTTTGTGCGGTCACAGTTGTTTGGTTCATGTTGGGGTTATCCTAGTTAAGAAAGAAGAAAGAAAGAAAGAAAGAAAGAAAGAAAGAAAGAAAGAAAGAAAGAAAGAAAGAAAGAAAGAGAGGAAGAAAGGAAGGAAGGAAGGAAGGAAGGAAGGAAGGAAGGAAGGAAGGGAGGAAGGAAAGGAGAGAGAGAGAGAGAGAGAGAGAGAGAGAGAGAGAGAGAGAGAGAGAGAGGAAGGGAGGAAGGAAGGAAGAAAACTTCTGCATTTGTCAAGAGAATTGTAACCAGTTGCAAAAACACATAATAAATATTGCTCTTAGTACTGTGCCCCATGCTGGAGCTAGAGAGATTCTTATAGCTGAGATATGCATTTCTCTGCTCAAAACCATGCAGTGGCTCTCCACCTCACCATCAGAAGCCAAGCCCTGGACATATGTGCTACTTGGCACTTTGTCAGCTTGATTAAGCTGGAACTGCTTTTCCCAAAAGCCTCTTTCCTGAATGGTTCTGAGACAGAGTTGGACAAAGAGAAATCTGTGCAAGATTTGGAAGGTGGAAGCATACAGTGACCATGACTCTGAAGGTCTTTGCAGTCAGACTCAAGGACAAGCACAGATGTGTCTGGTAGGTTCCAGGTGTTTCTCACTTTCCTCTGCTCCATGTATAGCTACTGACCAACAGCTGGCCCAGGTCCCCTCCCGGTGGCTGTCTGTAGGCACTCAGAGGTGGTGGCTATGCATAGGCTACAGCTTTTCATGACTCCTCTTCCAGGTCCTCTTTATAGTTCCGCCGCAGCAGCTGGGGGTGACATCCCAGAGCCCCTCTCAGCAGCTCTGGATTATTCACACACATCAGGGCTGGTTGCTGGCTCTTCTCTGATATCCAGTACCCACTTCCAGGCTGTCACCTCCCCAGCTCCTCCCATGACTGTGTACAGTCTAACTCCTCTAAAAAAGCTCGTATTCCAAAATACTCACAGTGGTTCTGCTTCTCTGATTGGACCTTGCTTGACGCCATCATCAGGCTTGAAGAGGTGGGACTAAACTTGGTGCTTCCTTGGCCTAGAACAGTGATGGGGAACCTTTTGAGCTCGGCATGTCAGCATTTTGAAAAACCCTAACTTAACTCTGGTGCCGTGTCACATATAGACATTTTTTGATATTTGCAACCATAGTAAAACAAAGACTTATATTTTTTATATTTATTTTGTATATTTAAATGCCATTTAAAAAGAAAAATCAACCAAAAAAATGAGTTCACGTGTCACCTCTGACACGCGTGTCATAGGTTCACCATCACTGGCCTAGAATGTCCTTTCTGCAGATAGTCATGGGGCTCACTTCCTTTTGTCCTCCAGATCATTGTTCAAATGTCACCCTAGAGTGGTGTTCATGATATAAATAGCTCTTCCTCACTCCACGCTTAGCTTTCTCTCTCTACCTTATCTTGTGTCATTTTTAAAATTACACTTATTGGCATGTTACTTATTTACTTACTACCTGCCTTCCCACACGGGGTTCTTGCCTAGGGTCGACCTGGGAGTCCAGAAGGTCCTTGTATATGAAAATAATCCTATCCTATTTTTACCACCATCTAATTGAAATTAAACATTTCTTTCAATTGAGTGCAGACAGTAACCCACATGATTTAGAAGTACGTGTCACTTGCTATGAATAAGAAATCACAAATGTGTTTCCTATCACAATACAATTGTCCACAATATTTTGAAGTATCATTGATGCTCATCAGTTTGACATTATGATGGTCAATAAGCTACAAATAGATGGCATGTGATTGAAGCCTTGGGCTTAGAGAGGCTCACAGATAGCTGGCCAATCATTCATCAGCTCTATGCCAGGTGGTCATTCAGCCAAGCGGTGAAACCAGGATTTCTTAGGTTGTTGATTCAGACATCTCATTGCTTTCTAGTATCCCTGCTTACTATGTTAATCAATACATAGAAGGAGTGAGTTCTTTCTATTGTTTTAAAAAATATTACAAGGCTGAACAGTTCAAATGAGAATTCTTAATTCTCAGAAAGGCTGTGTGGCCCTGGTAACAACGGTATGCATATAGTCTGGGAATAAAGACCAGATACGTTCAAACGCATGCTATAGTTGAGATAATCATTAAACTGTGCTATTTAAATAAAGTTACTTATTGCTAATAGCCTGTGCAGTAATGTGGGTTGAGCACAGTGTTACAAGTTACTAAATTTTAACAACATTGTTTTTCTTTGAATTCTAGGTATTTTATTTTATACATCTGAAAACACTGTTTTGAGAAGGATCCATATACTTTATGAAACTGCCATAGAGTCTACAGCATAATAAGAGGTTAAAGCACGTTCTAGAATATAATCTCCAAGGGAGTATAGGCTTTTTCTTTTTTTATTGCCATTGTTCGCTTCTTTTGTTCAGGAATCTACAACTTGGCAGTATTTGATTAATTTCAAGGATTACCTAAGGCCAGATAGAACTCTGTTATTTATATTATATCCTCTCCTCCCCTTGGTATCCACCCACTTACTTTTCCTGAGGGCCACCTTCCCCTTTATTCACTCCAGGTGGCATCGCCATGAAAACAATTGCATCCCTGGAATAACTGGAACAACATTCCTGAAGATGCTGCTGGCACGTAAGGGTTTGTCAGGACCCAGTGCCAAACCTTCGATACAGCCCTACAAAGAGGGATTAGCACTAAAAGAGGAAAAAAAGAACTTAACAAAGTACCCTAACAGCAAAGACACCCACTAATCACTTACACTTTGGGGATTTCCATGTTCCCTCCTTTTCTCCATGGATGAAGCACGACACTGTATTCAGAACTGGCATTTTTCTCTGTTTTAAACACTGAACCAAGCTACCTTCTTCAGCATTCAGAGATGAAGAACTTTACTTTCTCAGAAACTCTGGCATTGGATGATGTCTCCCAGCATCCCCGGTGCTCTACTATTGGGATAAGAAACTTGTGACCACTTCCCCATATTAAAAGAAAAAACATAACCAAGATATCCCTCTCAATTATTTTTAAAATATATCTTTATTGATATATTAAAATGCAGTTTTAAGCATTGTGGTTCATTTAATGAAAGCAGCCAAATACACAAATCAATTAAGACGGCTACACAGGACGTACGTGGCAGCCACAGCACTCCCTCTGTGTGCACACTAATACACGTCCACACCGGACCTCCTCGCGATCTGCCCAACACAAGACACAGGCTGAGCAGCTCCAAACAGATCAAAGGGACCAGGTTTCTTGGGGTGGGACTAAATGGTGGGAAAGGGACTTCCCTACAGAAAATCAAACTACATTTGATTAATGTCTGACTAGCAGTGTTCTAATATCTGACTAATATCTTTCTTAAGATCTATGAAAAATTGTATTTTCTAAGTTTCAGTCAAGATGGCAGAGTAAGTAAACATTGCACTCACCCCTTCCCACGACCACATCAAAATTACAACTAAGTGACAGAACACCCACCCCTGAGAATCACCTGGAGACTGGCTGAACAGAGTCCTACAACTAAGGATGTAAAGAAGCCAGGTAGAAAAAAAAAAAAAAAAAAAAGCCAGGTAGAAACTGGCAGGAGAGGGGGAGACTCTAAGTGGGCTGGTCCCACACCTACGTGTGGCATTAAGAATTGAGAGGAGCCCAGCCGGCGTGGCTCAGGGGTTGAGCCTTGACCTATGAACCAGGAGGTCACGGTTCAATTCCCGGCCAGGGCACATGCCTGGGTTGCAGGCTCGATCCCTAGTGTGGGGTGTGCAGGAGGCAGCAGATCAATGACTCTCTCTCATCATTGGTGTTTCCATCTCTCTCCTCTCTCCCTCTCCATTCCTCTCTGAAATCAATAAAGATATATTTTAAAAAAAAAGAATTGAGAGGAATATCTTGGTTATGGAGGTCCCCCCTGAGGAGTGAGAGGTCCCCGTCCCACACCAGGCCCAGCCTGAACAACCAGTGCCAGGAAGAGTCCCCACAGCATCTGGCTGTGAAAATCAGTGAGGACCCCATCAAGGTGATAGACAGTTGCTGTAGACCCAGGTGACTTCTTAAAGGGCCAGAGCACAGACTCACTTGCTCACAAACATTCTACTTAAGCTCCAGCAAAGAGACAAGAGTTCGAAAAGTGCCAGGGACACACAGGGAGGAACTGAATTGTCTGGCTTTAAGGAGAGAGCTGGGGAGGCAGCTTTCTCTAGGACAGTTGCCTGGGTTGGGGGCTGGGTGAGAAAAGTAAAGGAATTAGAAGTTACAGAATAGTAAACTGGTAGTTACAGAATAGTCATGGGCATGCAACGTATAGCACAGCGAATGTAGTCAGTAATATTGTAATAACTATGTGTGGTGCTGGGTGGGAACTTGAATTATTGGAGGGATCACTTCATCTATACCAGTGGTTGGCAAACTGCGGCTCACGAGCCACACGCAGCTCTTTGGCCCCTTGAGTGTGGCTCTTCCTAAGCCTTAGGAGTACCCTAATTAAGTTAATAACAATGTACCTACCTATATAGTTTAATTTTAAGAAATTTGGCTCTCAAAAGAAATTTCAATCGTTGTACTGTTGATATTTGGCTCTGTTGACTAATGAGTTTGCCGACCACTAATCTATACTAAAAAAGGGTAATATGCTAATTAGACTGGACATCTTCCGGATGACCATTTGGATGTCCTTCCTGACAAAGCTGGGCCCAGACGAAGCTGCCCACCTGCGGTCCCGGGTGCCTGCGGCCAGCCAGAGGGAGGGAAGCCTGGGTCCCGGGAGCCTACGGCCAGCCAGAGAAGAGAATCCTGGGTCCTGGGTGCGGGGCTGAGGCAGAGGCAGTTAGGGGCGATCAGGCAGGCAGGCAGGTGAGCAGTTAGGAGCCAGCGGTCCCGGATGCAAGAGGCATGTCCAACTGCAATCAGACATCCCCTGAGGGACCCAGATTGGAGAGGGTGCAGGCTGGGCTGAGGGACATCCCCCACCCTGTGCACGAATTTCATGCACCAGGCCTCTAGTAAGTTATATAAATGTCTAACCATGATGCTGTATACATGAAATTAACATAATATTGAATGTCTCCTCCAGTTGAAAAATTAAGAAATGTTTTTTCTTTTAAATATTTCATGGGACAGAGAACTAACATTTTTTAAAAATTCTGGGCAGCCGAAACCAGTTTGGCTCAGTGGATAGAGCGTTGGCCTGCGGACTGAGAGGTCCCGGGTTCGATTCCGGTCAAGGGCATGTACCTGGGTTGCGGGCATATCCCCAGTGGGAGATGTGCAGGAGGCAGCTGATCGATGTTTCTCTCTCATCGATGTTTCTAACTCTCTATCTCTCTCCCTTCCTCTCTGTAAAAAATCAATAAAATATATTTTAAAAAAAAATTCTGGGCAAAGTGCTTGTTGCTTGACAAATATTATCCCATTTGAATTGCCCTGTGAGGTCGATATTAGGGGAGCTGAAGCTCAGAGGGCTTGGGTGACTTGCCCAAGGTCACACTCTTTCCATCCATCATAACATGCTGCTCTAGGGCTCATAGAATTACCCAGCCTTCACCCATCTTTTATGGCTCTATTATTTGCTTAATGTTGTTCTTTAAATTGGTTGGCTTAAACGATTAAATGCATTTATCTAAAAAGGAAACTGCATTGTTGCTGACAATAAATAGCTGTAGTCTGCTGCTGATAAACTAGCTATAGTTTGAGGGTAATTATAAAAAATAAATGCCATGAAAACAGGACAGTGTTAGTACATTTTAGCCAATGGCAGTCCTCAGTAAACGTTCTGAGCCTGAAGCTGACTTTGCTCAACAGGGAGCTAGCCAATGTTGGAGAGTATTAAAGCCATAATTAGGGCATTAGTTTCTTAGGGCTGCATACCAAAATATCAAAGTCTGGGTGGCTTAAACAACAGAAATTTATTCTTTCACAATTCTGGAGGCTACAAGTGTAAGAACAAGGTGTTGGCAGGTTGGTTCCTTTTGAAGCTTATCTTGGCTGGTAGATGGCCATCTTCTCTCTGAGTCTTCACGTGGTCCCATCTGTTCCTGTGTGTGTCCAAATCTCTTGTAAGGGCACAAGTCATATTGGATGAGGGCCCACTCTAATGACCTCATTTTAATGTAATTACCTTTTTAAAGACCTTATTTCCATATACAATCACATTCTGAGGTACTGGGGGCTAGGAATTCAACATATGAACGGGGGTACACAATTCAGTCCATAACAATTAGTACCAAAGTGAGACTTTTTTCTCCTTGGGGTCATCAGAGGGTGGGAACGGAAGTGACAAGGGCAGAACTGTCTCACCAATTGATTCCTTGTTTTTTAATGCCATGAACCAGAACCAACTAAAATCGGTTCCTGAACAGCTGGTGGTGCTTGTCCCAGGCTTTGGAAAACTTGATACTGGCCACTCTGTCCCAGATATCCTTGTCAGATGCTGTTGGCAGATCCCTTAGCCCATGTTGATGGCATCTGGAATTGGTGTGCAGTCCCTTGCATGCAGCTGGCTTCTGACCTAGGCCTGAGGACTTCCTGTGACCACAGGAGCCTGCTTGGTTAGCTTGCAGGAGGGACAGTCTGAGAACAAGGACCAATTTCCCCAAACACGTCCTATAGTAAGGAGATGGTGGGTGACTACTCCTGCTTCCTTGTGCTTTGTAGGGCCAATTTCAAGGGTTGTTCTACACAATTCCTCAGAGTCTCCAGCAAAATTTAGACCCAATGGCCCAGAATAGCACCCCGTTTATTATCTTTTCCACCTTCACTGTCTCACATCCCTTATCCCTCACTGGAATTTCCTCCTCAAATAAACTACTGTATTTTTTCTGTGTATAAGACACTTTTTTTTTTTAAATTGTTAGACTGAAAATCAAGGGACATCTTATACATGGAAGTCAGTCGAGGAGGGAGCCACGTGGATGCGTAGCTGTCCATACCTTGTCAAACAGGCTTACTCCAATCACGAGCCTTATTGTTACTGACATCAGCTGATGCTGTAATTGAAGATGAAAGTGGAGAGTGTGCAGATGCAACAGGGACTGGAGCATTCTGAGCCCAAAAAGATCTCAAAAAATAAAAAGATAAATACTGGCAAGCGATTGTCTCACTTTGCAAAATTCAAACTGAATATAATCAGCTATGCAAAAGAGCATGGAAATAGAGCTGCAGAGAAACAATTTGGACCTCTTCCTACTGAGCATATGATCAGACAGTAGAGAAAACAGGAAGAACAGCTCCTTAAGATGCCAAAAAAATAAGAAGGCCTTAAGAGGAAAACCAGACAAAATAGACCTCAAAGTGAAGGCCATAACAAGAGATAAGGAAGGCCACTTCATAATACTAAAAGGATTGATACAACAAGAGGATATAACCCTGATAAACATATATGCACTCAATGCAGGAGCACCCAAATACAAAAAAAATACTCGCGGAGGATATCAAGGGAGAGACTAACAACAATACAATCATAGTAGGGGACATTAATACACCACTGACATTACTGGATAAATCTTCTAGACAAAAAATCAGGAAAGAAACAGCAATCCTAAATGACTCACTAGATCAGATGGACTTAATTGACATCTTCAGAACATTTCACCGCAAAGCCACAGAATATATGTTCTTCTCAAGTGCACATGGGACATTTTCAAAAATAGACCACATATTGGGTCACAAACAAAGTCTCCCCAAATTCAAGAAGATTGAAATCATATCAAGCATCTTCTCAGACCACAATGGCATAATATTAGAAATAAACTACAATAAAAAAAATTTAAACTCCTGGAAGCTGAATAGCATGCTATTAAACAATGATTGGGTTACCAAAGAGATCAAAGAAGAAATTAAAAACATCCTGGAAACTAATGACAATAAAAACACAACAATCCAAAATCTATGGGACACAATGAAAGCAGTCCTAAGAAGGAAGTTTATAGTTCTATAGGCCTACCTCAAAAAACAAGAAAAAATGGCAGTAAATCATCTAACTCAACAGCTCAAAGAATTAGAAAGAGAGCAATAAGAAAAGCCCAGAGTGAGCAGAAGGAAGGAGATAATAAAAATCAGAGCAGAAATAAAAGACATAGAGACCAAAAACAAACAAACAAACAAAAACAATACAAAAGATCCATGAAACCAAGAGCTGGTTCTTTGAAAGGATAAACAGGATTGACGAACCTCTAGCCAGGCTCACCAAGAAGCAAAGAGAGAGGATCCAAATAAACAAAATCAGAAATGAAAGAGGCGAAATAACAACAGACCCCACAGAAATACAAATGATTGTTTAAAAAAATACTATGAACAACTCTACTCAAACAAACTAGACAACCTGGAGGGAATGGATATATTCCTAGAAAAATACGACCTTCCAAAACTCAATCAGGAAGATTCTAAAAATCTCAATAGGCTGATAACTATGGAAGAAATTGAAGCAGTCATCAAAAAGCTTCCAGCAAACAAAAGCCCAGGACCAGACGGCTTCACAGGGGAGTTTTACCAAACATTTAAGGAAGAACTAAAACCTATCCTCCACAGACTATTCAAAAAAACCCAAGAGGAAGGAACACTTCCAAGCTCATTCTATGAAGCCAGCATCACCCTAATACAAAACCAGTTAAAGACAACACAATGAAAGATAATTACAGGCCAATATCCCTCATGAACATAGATGCCAAAATCCTCAACAAAATTCTAGCAAATTGGATCCAGCAGTACATCAGAAAGATTATATACCATGACCAAGTAGGATTTATTCCAGGGATGCAAGGATGGTGCAATAGCCTCAAATCAATAAACGTGATACATCACATAAACAAATTGAGGGATAAAAGCCACATAGTCATATCAACTGATGCAGAAAAAGCATTTGACAAAATCCAACATCCTTTCTTGATAAAAACTCTCAGCAAGATAGGAATAGAAGTATCATACCTCAACATAATAAAAGCCATATATGACAAACCCACAGCCAACATCATACTCAATGTGCAAAAACTAAAACCATTTCCTCTAAGAACAGGAACAAGACAGGGATGCCCACTCTCACCACTCGTGTTCAACATAGTACTGGAAGTACTAGCCATTGCAATCAGACAAGAAGAAGAAATAAAAGGCATCCAAATTGGAAAAGAAGAAGTAAAACTGTCCTTATTCACAGATGACATGATATTGTACATAGAAACCCTAAAGACTCCATAAAAAAATCATTATACTTAATAAATAAATTTGGCAATGTAGCAGGATATAAAATTAATACCAAGAAATCTATGGCATTTCTATACACCAATAGTGAACTTACAGAATGAGAGACTAAAAAAGCAATCCCATTTACCATCACACCAAAAAAATTAAGATACCTAGGAATAAACTTAACTAAGGAGGTAAATGACCTATACGTGGAAAACTACAGGACACTGAAAAAAAGAGATAGAGGAAGACATAAACAGATGGAAGAACATATCGTGTTCATGGATTAGTAGAATCAACATCATCAAAATGTCCATACTACCCAAAGCAATCTATAGATTCAATGCACTCCCCATTAAAATACCAATGGCATATTTCACAGACCTAGAATGAACTTTCCCAAAATTCATCTGGAATAAAAAAAAGACCCCAAATAGCTACAGCAATCCTGAGAAAGAAGAACAAAGTAGGTGGGATCTCAATACCAGATATCAAGCTGTATTACAAAGCCACTGTTCTCAAAAGTGCCTGGTACTGGCACAAGAACAGACATATAGACCAATGGAATAGAATAGAGAACTCAGAAATCAACCCAAACCACTATGCTCAATTAATATTTGACAAAGGAAACATGAACATACAATGCAGTCAAGACAGTCTCTTCAATAAATGGTGTTGGGAAAATTGGACAGATACATGCAAAAAAATGAAACTAGACCACCAATTTACATCATACACAAAAATAAACTGAAAATGGATAAAGGACTTAAACATAAGACGGGAAAACATAAAAATTCTAGAGGAATCCACAGGCAGCAAAATCTCAGACATATGCTGAAGCAATTTCTTCACTGATACTGCTTCTAGGTCAATGGAAACTAAAGAGAAAATAAACAAATGGGACTATATCAAAATAAAAAGCTTTTGCACAACAGCAAAAGAAACCATCAACAAGACAATAAGAATGCCCACTGCATGGGAGAACATATTTGCCCAATGTTATCACCGAAAAGGGTTTAATCTCCAACATTTATAGGGAACTCATACAACTTAACAAAGAAAGATAAACAACCCAATCAAAAAATGGGCAATGGACCTAAATAGATACTTTTCGAAAGAAGACAGAAGGAAGGCCAAGAGACATATGAAAACATGCTCAAAGTCACTAATTATCTGAGAGATGCAAATCAAAATGACAATGAGGTACCATCTCACACCGGTCAAAATGGCTATCATAAACAAGTCAACAAATGACAAGTGCTGGAGAGGATGTGGAGAAAAAGAACCCTTGTGCACTGCTGGTGGGAATGCAGACTGGTGCAGCCACTGTGGAAAACAGTATGGAGTTTCCTCAAAAAACTAAAAATGGAACTCCCAGTTGACCCAGTGATCCCATTTCTGGGAATATATCCCAAGAAACTAGAAACACCAATCAGAAAGGATATATGCACCCCTATGTTCATAGCAGCACAATTCACCATAGCTAAGATTTGGAAACAGCCTAAATGACCATCAGCAGATGAGTGGATTAGAAAACTATGGTACATCTACACAACGGAATACTAAGCTGCTATAAAAAAGAAGGAATTCTTACCATTTGCAGCAGCATGGATGGAACTGGAGAGCATTATGCTAAGTGAAATAAGCCAGGCACTGAAAGAAAAATACCACATGATCTCACTCATTTATGGATAGTAAAGAACATTATAACCTGATGAACAAAGAGATAGATATAGAGGCAGAGAAGCATCAAACAGACTGTCAAATTACAGCGGGAAGGCTGGGGAGTGTTGGGGGCGGGGCGGTAAGAGATCAACTGAAGGACTTGTATGCATGCATTTACTTATATAAAAACCATGGGTGGTGTTCATCACAACCAGGGTCTGGCTGGTGACCAACCAGAAGGAAGTCAGTTCTTCAGGGGTTGTCTTGGCAACGGCTTCGCCCTCCCCCGAGCTGTTTCCCGGAGCTGTTTCCTGTAAGGGCGGGGTTTGAGGCAGGAACCTGCCCTGGGAGCATGGAGGCAGATCTTTCTAAAGTGTGCTGTGTGCCAGCATGGCCAGGGGTGAACCTGAATTGGGGTGGCTGAAAGGCTTAGAAAAGACAGACAAGAGAATGAAAGCCGGGTCTTGGTGGGATGCTGCTTCTCTGAGAGACAGTGACCACGCCCACAGCCATGCCTTTATTTTATAGCAGATACTATGAGGCAAATTAAGGGTGTCACCAAGATGTTTACATCATTCTCCTGGGTTTCAATCCTACTCAACTACATGCACCTGAACTCTATCAAGCCTACATCACTCAGGCACGTGGGGCCATATGTTCAGACCATAGGTTCAAGCTTACAACTACAGCTGTTGGCTATAATTGTACTGGGAGGGCCCTGCCCTCCAAGCTGGGACTTGCACGTGGCAATGAGAGGACTGTGCCCTCTCATCAGTCCAAGGCTTGAACCTGTCCAAAACATTGTAGCGGCTCCCCACAATAAAGTTTTAATTCTGTTTCTTTGCTACTAATGTTGTGGCCCCACCCCATAACAAAGAAACAATTTCCGGAGGATGAGGCCCAGGAATCAGGATTTTAAAAAGATCCCCAGGTGATTCTAATGTGCAGCCAAGGTTGAGAACCACTGCTATAGATAATATTAAAAATATATCTAAATGTGTAATTCTTTGTCCAAAAAATGAGCATGTTCAAAAATTAAATGAAGAAAATTTGGATAGACTCGATGGAGATTTTTATACATATTTGAGTTATGATTCCATTGATTCCACAGATGATGCTGAAAGGAAAATTTTCCCATCGAATTTCTTAATAGTATTACTCCTTCGGGAATGCCGTGTCATAAATTAAAATTGAAAGTGGGTGCAATCATCATGCTATTGAGAAATCTCAATAGTAAATGGGGTCTTTGTAATGGTACCAGATTTATTATCAAAAGATTATGACCTAACATTATCAAAGCTGAAGTATTAACAGGATCTGCAGAGGGAGAGACTGTTCTGATTCCAAGAATTGATTTGTCCCCATCTGACACTGGCCTCCCACTTAAATAGATTTGACGATGGTTTCCCATGATGCCAGCATTTGTGATGACTATTAATAAATCACAAGGACAAACTCTAGACAGAGTAGGCATGTTCTTACCTGAACCCGTTTTTGCACATGGTCAGTTATATGTTGCTTTCTCTCGAGTTTGAAGAGCATGTGATGTTACAGTTAAAGTTCTAAGTACTTCATCACAAGGGAAATTAGTCAAGCACTCTGAAAGTGTTTTCACTCTTAATGTGGTGTACAGGGAGATATTAGAATAAGTTTAATCACTTTATCAGTCATTGTTTGCATCACTGTTGTTTTTATATCATGTTTTTGTTGTTTTCATATCATGTTTCTGTTGTTTTCATATCATGTTTTTGTCGTTTTTATATCATGCCTCTGTTGTTATATCCTTTTGTTACTGTTTATTTATTAATAAATTTATATATTATTTTCATATACATTTTACTAATTTCCTTTCATCTCACACACTTCTATTCTAGAGAAAGGGCAAATAGCAATATTAAAATATCTCTGCTAATTAATTCCCTTTTAAAAAAATATATTTTATTGATTTTTTACAGAGAGGAAGGGAGAGGGATAGAGAGTTAGAAACATCGATGAGAGAGAAACATTGATCAACTGCCTCCTGCACGCTCCCCATGGGGGATGTGCCCGCACCAAGGTACATGCCCTTGACTGGAATCAAACCTGAGACCCTTGAATCCGCAGGCCGATGCTCTATCCACTGAGCCAAACCGGTTAGGGCAATTAATTCCCTTTCAATGTGCATGAATTTTGTGCACTGGGCTACTAGTATAAGCATAACCAATGGATACAAGACACTGTGGGGGCGGGGGGGTGAGGGCATGTGCCGGGGGGAGGGGGGAGGGAAGGCCAGGGGAAGGTCAATGGGGAAAAAATAGGAGATATATGTACTACTACTTGTAATACTTCAAACAATAAAATAAAATTTAAAAATGATGACAGCAAAAAAAAATAAATAAATAAAGGAAAACCAGCAAAATGTTTAAAATGTTGATTTCTTAATTTGGGGTTGGAAAAGTGGGGGCATCTTATACGTGGGGGAATCTTATACACAGAAAAATACAGTACTCTTCCCTAAATTCTTTTCTTAGGGTCTGTTTCTAGGGACTATAACCAGAGTATATCTATGGTTATCCACCTAAAAATAAGCAAATACATAAATAAGGCAAAAACAATGCTATCTGCTTGTTATCATTCCGAGGGAGTCAAACCTGATATACCTCACTCTTTCTCTTAGAACAGTGAGGTAAGCCCAGGTACAGAAGCAGGGAGATGGACAGACCTCTGAGAGTTTTCAGTAACCAAGCTTCCAGAGCCTAACTCAAGCCTTGATCGTCCTCTCTGATGATTCAGTCTCCCTTCCCATTCTGGAAAGCTGAAACCTGACGTTCAAGATGGCCTGTTAACCACAGAGGGCCTGCTGCCATGCTCTTTTCTTTCTTGTCTTCGGATAATTTGATTACATCGTATCTTCCTTCTGCAGATTGGACTAGTGGTGAGTAGATTTTTCTGGTGATAAATTTAAAAGAAACTCCTCTCCAGGAAAGGAACAACCTGATTGCTATTTTACTTAAAACTGAAGAGGGTTACTGATGGTGTGTAGGCCTGACTTCAGAGAACAATCTGAACAGACTGCCACACGTACCCTTAGAACGTTCTCGCCAGAGGCCGTGTACCAGATACATTCCTAGGTACACAAATAAGGCAGCAAAGCCTATGAACTCTCAGAGGCTCTCGGTTCCAGTGAGCTTTTCAGAAAGTCCGTCAACAGCAAAGGGTAGAGAACCCCATGTCAAGCGCCCGCTCACCATGTATCACTTTGTGAAACTTAACAACTTGCCACAGACCCCTTTTTCGTTTTAAAGAACTAAAACATCACAAATATGGTTGAAATTCTTAATATCTCTATTTCTATTCCCTTCCTGCCCCTGATGAATTCAGCTTATATCATTCCCAAGGCTGTTTTAACATTTTTAGTACACATGCAGTATCATAACGCATGGTATTGTTTTCATGTTTTAAAGCTTTCTATAAGTGAATCATTCTGTTTGCATCATCGACAACTTGGTTTTTTTCTTAATATTGTAATTTAGAGATTCATCCATGTTTATATGTGCCACTTAGTTCAGTCATTTTAGCTGTTATAGAACATCCCATGGTATGAATAAACCACAAATTGTTTTTCTATTTCCCAGCTGATAAACATTTAGGGTGTTTTCAAATAACAAACAATGCCTCTACAAGCATTTCCAGGCATGGTTAGTTGTGTGTACGGGCAGAAGTTTCTTGTAAAATATATGCCTAGAAGTTGAAAAGCTGAGTTTTATCTGATGTTCGGCTTCAATTTTATTACAAACTGCCAAGTGGCTCTTTACGGACCAGCTCGTAATCTTATCAGCATATTTGAATTTTCCCCCACATTCTCACTCACATTTAACATTAGCGGATTAATATTTTGCCAATTTGAGGTCTGTGAATAGTATTTCATTCTGGTTTTAATTTGCATTTTCCTAATGACTAGCAATGGGAAGAAGTTATTTATATATTTTGAATGCTAACCTTTGTGGGTTTGTATGCATTGCAAATATTTTCTCCCAAGGGGTGAGTTTCATTGCACCTTGTTTTTGGTGTCCTTGGATGAATGGAAGTTCTCATTTTAATGTAATCAACTTTACCCATTTTTTTTGTTTGTACAGTTAGTGCTTAGTGTGATTTTTTAAAATCGTTATTGTTGAAAGTATTACATTGACCCCTTATAGCCCACTCCCCACCCCCCTTCAATCCCCACCTCCCCTCACCCCCCACCCCCACCCCAGGCCTCAACCACCCTACTGTCTGTGTCCCCTACTGTCTGGGTTACACGTATATGCATGCAGGTTCTTTGATTGATCTCTTCCAAACTACCAATCCACCCTCGCCTTCCCTCTTAGATTTCACAGTCTGTTCCACGCTTCTATGTCTCTGGATCTATTTTGTTCAGTTTATTTTGTTCATTAGATTCCACATATGAGTGAGATCATGTGATACTTGTCTTTCTCTAACTGGCTTATTTTGCTTAACATAATACCTTTCAGGTCCCTCCATGCTGTCTCATAAGGGTAAGAGATTCTTCTTTTTTACTGCTGCATAGTATTCCATGATGTAAATGTGCTGCAGCTTTTTCATCCACTCACCTCCTGATGAGTGAGTGACTGCACATGACATTTTGTGCGTTGGCCCTTTAAGAGGGTGCCTACATTTCCAGCCATCTCTCTCTCTGGCAGTCAGCAACCCTGCTGCTTTTCACAGCCAGATGCTATGCGGGCACCTCTCAGTTCTGGTGCTCTGGGCTGGAGGATTAGCTTGGGGATTAGACCCCAGAGTTCTCAGTGGGAACCCCCACAGCTGAGATAACCCTCTGGGACTTCGGCTGCTGTCTGTGGGAGCCTGGCCAGCCTTTTCGTGCCTCCACGCCTCCTACCAGTCTCTGTGCGGTCTCCGCTTTCCATCCTCGGTTATCAGGGCTCTCTCCAGCTGGTCCTCAGTTGATTATTCAGGGTGGTTTTTCTGTATTTTAGTTGTATTTCCAGTTTGGTCCTGGGAGTGTGTCAGTGTAGCATCCACTACTCCACCGCCATTTTGGAATTCGCTTTGTTTGTTTTATTTAGGAAATCATTTCCCTATCCTGTGGTCATTCAGAAATCCTCCATTTATTCTGAAAGTTTTATAGTTTACCTAAACTATTGGGTTCTGGAATGGAGAAGAGATCTGATTTGATATTTTCCTCATGGATACCCAAATGTTCCAGCCCCATTGGAAAAGGTAGTCATCTCTCCATTGCACTGTGTGGCCACCTCTATCATAAGTCAAGTATTCACATATACATGAGAATACCACTTGATTCTCTAGTCTGTTTTGTTGGTCTCTCCATCTATCTGTGTACTAAGTCCACAATGTTCTAATCGCCATAATTTTATAATGTTGATACATGTCAGTACAAATATTTCTTTCTACATTTTACTTGATTCTTATTCACAATTAATCACCTTGTCTTTTTATAGCTGTTTCCTCTTGCACATGAATTTTTAGGATCAGCTTGGACAGTTCCAAGAAAAGTCCTGCCTATTAAAATGGCAATTATATGTTTTTTAATTTGGGGATAATTAATATTTTTATGACATCTAGTCTTTCTATCCATAATATGTCCTTATTTATTTTGGTTTGCTTTTAAGTGTTAGAACAACATTTTATAATTACTTTTATATGAGTGCTACATTTCTCTGGTTCACCCAAAGGGAGGATAAATAGATTTCACTTCTTGATGGAAAGTGGCAAGGTTATGAAAGAGTATGTGGGGCTAGAAATACTGTTATGACCATTTTTGGAAAATACATTTTGCCATAGTCTGCCCTCTGCGTACAATAAATCATATTCCCCTCATTTGCATAAAAACCTACTCTCTTCCCTGAGGTCTGCAAAATCTAATCCCATTATGGTCTGAAGTTCAGGCTTGCAGTGCAAGACCTTAAGACCTTACAGTGCATAACCTAGGTCATATTCACATACAAATGAAGCTCCTTTGGTTTAGTTCCCATTGATCTTAAGACTTGTAAACTTAAGAAACAACTTGGTATAAATAGCTAGATGGGTCCATATCTAATACATATTTATTTACATACATGCACACATACAACATATAATGGTGGGGCAAGTATAGAGTAACTGCTATAGACCCTTCTCTTTGAAATGAATAAAGTGAGAAGCACATAGGAATCCATAAAAATTCTGAAATTCAGTAGGGAACACATTGCCACTTACCTGATTAGATGCAGTGCTACTGCCTGGTAATGGTTCACCATGGCTCTGGGTGTCCTCCAAATCTTCTTTCCTTTTCCATAAAAGTGACCCATTTTGCAGCTGAATGGTTTTCTCAGTCTTCTTTCTGCATGTTAAATGTTGATTAAGTCTTACTTTCCATCTAAGGTGTTATAATTATTTTAGAATCTGTGTGGGTTTCTTATGAATCAATGCATTATGAATACATTCCACTAGACAAAGCTACATCCACATATATTGTCAGAAAAGCCCTTCTCTACATTGGGCTTTCTATAAAACTGCTGAAGGACAACACTTTATTAGATTTTTAAAAGTTCTATTGGTTAACGGAATCTGTGAAGCAGATTTGGAGGGTCTTTTGTTTGAGTAAAATAGTTCTTGAGGCATTGCCCTAGGTATTTCTGAAGTTTTGACAAAGGAGCTTATGATCTGGCCCTGGGTTTAATCTTTGCTATGAAGCTCTCTCTTAATTTAAGAATACTGGAGAGGCTAGGAATTAGAAATGATTTTATTTTTAAACCCATCAACTTCTGGCTCTTTTATATTTCCTAATTTTTTTTTTTTAAATCATCACCCTGTTGTCTTATTTTATCATGGACAATGGGAAGAAGCCATAAGGCACTTTTAATGTTCTTTCTGAAATCTCCTTAACTAGGTCATCCAACTAATTAAGCACACCTTCAATTTTCCACATTTCTGCAAGACCAGTGTTGCTAAAATTTCTGTCATGACATAATAAGGATTTTCTTTCCTCAGCTTCCCATGACATTTTCTTTACTTTCCTTTAAACCCTCACTGAAGCTTTATCAAGGGTGATCAGGCTTCCTTTCATGGCCTCCTCAAGATCCTTTAGGCTTTTACTAATACTTTCTTTAAGGTTACTTAGGTTTTTTTTTTGGTTTGTGTGTGGTTTTTTGTGTTTAATTTTGTTTTATTAATCCTCACTCAAGGATATTTTTTCAATTGATTTTTAGAGAGTGTGGAGGGGAGGGGGAAGACAGAGAAAGAGAAGCATTGATGTGAGAGAGACACATTAATTGGTTGCCTCCTGCAAGCATCCTTACCTAGATTGAGCCTGCAACTAAGGTACATGCCCTTGACTGGAATTGAACCCAAGAGTCTGTGGGCCGATGCTCTAACCTCTACGCCAAACTGGCTAGGGCAAGGTTGAATGTTTTAGGTTTCTTGTCTATACCATATCTCACTTCTGCCACCAAAAGCTTCTAATTTTATGGCTGTATAACAAATTACTCAAGAAAATAGTGGCACAAGCAACCATTTATTTTGCACATGAATCTGCAATGTAGGTAGATCTTGGCAGAAATAACTGCTGTCGACTGCACTTGGCATTAGCTGGGGCAGCTTGAAGGCTGTGGGCTGGAGTCATATGGTGGCTTATTCACTTCCAAACCTGGTGACTGATGCTGCCTATTGTCTGAGATCTCAGTTGGAGATGTTGAATGAAACACCTATATGTGGTGTGTCCATGTGGCTTTTGCTTCTTTACAGAATGGTGGCTGAGTTCCCAGGGCGAATGCCCCAGGAAGGGGAAAGCTTCAGAGGAAGCTGTATAACTCTTTGGGACCGAGTCTTGGAAATCCGCGGCATCATTTCTACTACATTCTATTTGTTGAGTTAGTGGCAAGTCCCGCCCCAGGAGAGGGAAAAAACACTCTACTTGTTGGTGGGCAGTGGTAAGTTTCTGGAAGATCATGTGGGTCTGGAAATATTGTGTGGGCGTTTTTGGAAAACACATTTTGCTGTAGTTAGTATTTTACATAGAAATATAGTTGGGCTTCTCTAAATGTCACATTTGAATATCAACACTAATAAAAGAGAAAAATGGTAATTGGTGTACGAGCTACCCTTTTCATTGGCTAATCAGGGCTATATGCAAATTAACTGCCAACTAAGATTGGCAGTTAACTGCCAACAAGATGGCGGTTAATTTGCATATGTAGGCACAATGCAGGGAGGCGAAAGGGAAAGCAGAAAGAAGCCCCCTGCCACTGACAGTGATCGGAAACCCAGGGGGGAGCTAAGAGCTGGGGGGCAGGGCAAAGGCCGCCCTGGGGCCGCCTTTGCCCTGCCCCCCAGCCATGATCGGAGAATCAGGTGCCTTTTCCGCCCTGGCCAGTGATAGCAGGAAGTAGGGGTGGAGCCAGCGATGGGAGCTGGGCACGGTGGAAGCTGGAAGTCCCAGGAGCTAGGGGTCCCTTGCCTGGGCCTAAAGCGAAGCCCACGATCGCGGGGCCGCTGCAGCTGCGGGTCCCCGCTGCCAGGGCCGGACGCCTAGGCCAGAGGCGTCAGGCCTGGGCAAGGGGCCGATCCTGCAATTGGAGGGTGATGGGGGTCAACGCCTGAGGGCTCCCAGTATGTGAGAGGGGGCAGGCTGGGCTGAGGGACACTCCCCCCCCACACACACCCAGTGCATGAATTTCGTGCACCGGGCCCCTAGTCCTGTATAATAAAAGCCCAGCGACCATAATGGCGGAACGACCAGAACAACTGGTCACCAGTCACTATGATGTGCACTGACCACCAGGGGCCAGATGCTCAATGCAGGAGGAGGGCGAGGGGTGGGAGTGAGGCCTAGAGGTGCACGCTATAGCCCAGCGATCCCAGGAACCGCAAGCCCAGAGCTTGCTTTCCAATAAAAAAAATAAATTGAAAAAAAAAGTGGCCAACACTGCCACCCTGGGAAGAACGGCTCCAGGAGGGTAAGGTCTCCCCAAACCCCGTCTGGCCCTGCTGGCATGCTGCGGACTCGCAGGGACTCACCGGTGACGTGCAGGAAGCGCAGCCCCTCTGACTCCAAAGCCGGTCACACCTACAGCTTCTCCCTGTCCAGCTCCATGACGGACACAGCACTGCCAGGCCGCCTCAGCTCCAACTTTCAGCTTCTGGCCTCCTGCCCGCCCCTTCATATACTATGTGCACTTGGGGGCATGGCTTCAGCCCTCCCAGCTAATAGCGCCATAGCACAGCCGGAGAGTGGCAGGACACAGCCACCGGCGCCGGCTGGGCATTGATTTGGCCGCTGACTGATGTCCATGTGCAGTTACCCTGTGTGTTTACATTTGTAGGGAAGCAGGGCAGCCCACTCCTTGCCGCCTCCTCACCTTCAGGCTAAGAAAGGCCTGCTTATCTCTGTGTTTCTCCTCCCGTCTGGAATCAAAACCTCTTGGGGATGAATGATCCCAGCGATGGCTCAACACATGCTCGGTGTCACTGTCACAGACATTCCCAGTCATTACAGCCCATTCCTCAGCCCGCAGTGCCCTGCTCCACCCACTGCCACTCCTCACCTGTCACTCCCTGAGGACCACCTTATGGTATCCTATTTGAAATGTGAGCAAGATCTCAAATGCCCGCCCCCACCCTGTCAATAGCTCCCTTGCCCTACCTTTCTTAAAACTTTGCATTTTAAAAATATATATTTGATTGATTATGGAGAGGGAAATAGAGATAGAAACATCAATGATGATAGAGAATCATTGATTGGCTGCCTCCTGCACATTCCAAACTGGGGATCGAAACCTCCCCTGGCCTCTTCCCCCCACCTCCCCCAGCCAGCAGGCCCCTGGTGGCTACACGGCACTGAGGGAGGAGGGCGGGGAGGCGGGGAACGATGGGGTGGCGGGTCATGGAGGGCAGCGTCAGCGTCTGGCGTCTGTTCCTTCTGCACTCAGCCCAACAACCATCACCTCCTCTCCCGACCCCGCTGGGGCCTTCGGGCCCTGATCGACCCTGATTGCCTGCCAGGCCTAAGGACCCCACCTGTGCATAAATTTTGGGCACTGGGCCCCTAGTATATCCATAAATGTGATGGAGTGAGTCATGTTTCTATATGGGAAAGAATGATGAAAATAAGTGCAAATGTCCTGTGGCCCATTATGATGGCTGGATTTGAACCATTTTGGCTGAAGTCTGGCAGGCAAAGGAAAGGGCAGTAGCTCTAAGTTCAGAGGAGTAGCCAGGAGCTGACCTAGGGTCTGGTAGGCTATTGTGAAGATTCTAGCTTTTACCTCTAGCCATGGGAAAGGGTGTGGTTAACAGATGAGAGACATTATTGAACTTAAGTATTAAAAGGATCAGTTACTGAGGCACAGTGCCCAGGAGTTTAATGTGTATCTGCTATTACTGTGAAGACCAGACACATAGGGTCAAATAGGAATAGAGCTCATTGCTACACACCCAATTACATTTGAGCCAAGAAAACGGGTGATAAACCTTAGGCTCTTGTAAAATGCCTTTCTAAAATCTGTATTTGGTTTAAAGTTGGATATGTACTTTTTAGGCCTTACTGTGTCCAACTAAGCATTTTCTGATTTTGAAACTTTTATATTTATGGGTGACAGTATGCTGGGTCTGTCCCTTTTGCTCCCAGATCCAATACCCCTCTCTGCTCGGCTGTCTGCCCCACCAGCTGATCTCTATGACAGTTCAATAGCCTTCTGGACCCCTGGCTTCCAGGTGGGTGTAGCCAATGGAAGGTTCCAGCAGATAAAAGGCTATGAACTCTTTTGGCCCCCCTTTGAGAATTCCTCAATTATGCTCATGGCTTCTCTCAAGACAGATGTTCTGTGTGACTCTCTCTTTTTTTCAGTTCCAGTAACCTCTTCCCCCTTCAGGTTATGGTGGGGAGGACTTCTCTCCTGCTGTTCCCTAGACCCACCCTTTGCAAGTACACTTTTTGCAAATAAAACCTCAAATAATCTTATTTTGCATGCACCTTCTGTTTTTGTTGTTGTTGTTGTTTTTTTTGGGGGGGGACCATGAAACAGTTGTGCAATATTTAATTTCAAAATATCAAATTAGGGTACTTATGTGTTTGAGTTTGACCTGCCCACCTCCTTTATGTGTCCTCTCTTTCTTCCTCCCAGCCCCGTGGCCTATGGGAGTGTAAACTATGTACAGAATGTACACAGGACGTCAGGAGGCAGTGTATTGAGAAATACACCCTTTCAACCTGGACTGCAACATAAACAAATAGATGTGCACCTAGAGGTGCCTATTTGGGCATTAAAGTCCTTGTGAACCAGGCACCTGCATTTTCCTTTTGTTGATGGGTAAGTGGTGAACTCTTACCTGGTACCATCTCTACTCCCCACTGCCCTCCACCAACCATCTGTCACCTCTGGACATTTTATAAGGAAATTGAGCAAAGGACAAAAACAGACACACACACACAAAAGAGTGAGCCATGCTTATATCTGAGGGAAAAGCTCTAGAAACACCACTAAGCTCTAGGTGACAAGTCCGCAGGCCATAGTTTGCAAATCTTCAACACCCGAATCTCTCCTGCAATCAAAGGTTACACTAGTAGCCTTTTCTCATCTAGTCCTTAGGTCTTTACATTTCTCTCTTGGCTTTCTGATTCCCCCCTCCTTTCATTTTCTTGTTTGAGAGAGGAGCATTACAGAGATAATCAAATGGTAAGATTTCTAGTACAAAGCACGTTTCTACTTTTTCCCCCAGAAAATTATTGTACAGTGTCTCTTCACTGAGCAAACGCATTTGGACAAAGACCAGCGCTGGTCTGAGTAACTCTGTAGTCAACTATTTTTGAAGGACTGGCCACAACTTTTCTCAGAGGCCAATTTAACATCTGGCTTAAACTGGTATTTAGCTTGCAGGTTCTGAGGCAGCCTTTTCTTATTCCCCAACAAAAGACTTATGAAAAACGGAGGAAAATGCAAATATTTAAGCAACAATAGAATGCTTAGTGGGGATAATTCTCCTGATAAAGTTGTACCAAGAAAACTCTATGCGAGATTTCTCTCATGGCCAACTCAAACGTGGCGATGTCGCAGAGCGGCCAGAGTTATGTGGGGATGAAGAGTTGCTGAGAGCTTATCCCAGCCCTGTTGTAAGAGTGAAGAGCAATGTTCCTGTCACTCTGGCTACATAACAAATCACCTCAAAACGCAGTGGTTTCGCCTGGCTGGTGTGGCTCAGTGGTTGAGCATCGACCCATGAACCAGAAGGTCACTGATTCCTGGTTGGGGCACATGTCCGGGTTTCAGGCTCGATCCTCAGTGTGGGAGGCAGCTGGTCAATGGTTCTCTCTCATCATTGATGTTTCTGTCTCTCTCCCCGTCTCTCGTCCTCTCTGAAATCAGTAATGACATATTAAAGAAAACTTAGTGGTTTCAAACAGCAGTAGTCATTTGTTATCGCTCATAGTTTTTGTAGCTCCGGATTCAGACAGGGCACCGTGAGCACAGCTTGTCTCTGCTCTGTGATGTCTGGAGCCTCGGCGGGAGCCTGGAAGATGGGCAAGGGAGTCGTCTAAAGGCCCGTTTGTCTCCCGTCCCACATGTGTGATGGCTGATGCTGGCTCTGGACTTGAGCCTCTCAGGGCTCTCAGCCAGAACACCACCCAAGGCCTGTCCATGAGGCCTGGGCTTTCTTGCCACATGGAGTCTGGATTCTAAAGGGAAATGTCTCAAGACAGAAAGAACGCAAGGAAAAATTTGCATTGTCTTTTACAATCTCGCCTTGAAAATCCCACAGTGTGACATTCAGCACATTCTATTGGTCCAGACGGTTATAAGGGTTCCCTCAGGTTCAAGGTGAAGAACACAGATCCCCACTGCTTGGTGGGGGAGGATCCTCAGAGGTTGTAAGAAACCCTGTGAGACAAGACTTATATTGGTGCTGCCAGCTTTGGAGAATGCAACCTGCCGGAATGGGTTCCGGCTTAGAGGGCCTGAGTTAGGATTCATGCTCTGCCACTTACTAAGAATGTGGCAGTGGCAGCTTGCAGGATAGAAGCCAAAGCCGAGATGCCATGAGGAGGAGGGCAGAGGGAAAACAGGAGGGAGGAAGACTTCCCCTATTTCTGAACCCGGTTTTGCAGGCACCGAAAGGCAGAACTCTGCCTTCATAAATCCTACTAGTGAGATGGGATTTTCATGGACCCAAAGGTTGTACTTCATGCTCCTAGACACCATGGACATAGGAAAGGTGCCTACTGTTCCCTTCTCTGTCCAGAAGAAAAGGCACCAAAATATTAATTCTGGTTTTTCTAAAGCTTGAGGTTAAAAGTGATCGTTATTTTACTTAAAAAACAACAACACCTTTCCAGTGTGTCTCAGTCATCCATGCATTGAAAGGTTGCTGGTTTGATTCCGGTCAGGGCTCATGCCCAGACTGTGGGCTCGATATCTAGTATCGATAGCTCTCTCTCTCTAAAAATCAATTTTAAAAGATCTTAAGAGAAACCCAAACGTTCCCAAAGCTTCAATCATTTCATAATTCAAACAACTGTTGGGGAAAATGACCTGATGCAGCTGTGTTTCCACAATGATGCTGAAGCGTACCATCGCCAGCACACTCACAGAGTAGTTCAATGGTGAGACGTGGGCTGGACCAAGCCCTGGAACTTTCTTTCCTTGGGAGAGAGAGCTTGCTGAGTTTCTCTGGAATCTAAATCTCAGAAGTGCTAAGATGTGGTGACTTACAGAATTTGAAGAGGTCAGCTTCACAGTCCAGGTTGGAGTGGCCTTTGTGACTGGCCCCTCTACATTCACCTGTTGAAGTTGGGTGAAGACCCAATGAGTTTCCCAGTGTCCTAGCTCCTGGGACTTAAATGTGGCTTCTGCAATTTCAATAGAAACCACTGTAGCCCATAAAAAATACAGGGCTGGGGAGGAGTGTGTGAAAGAGTGCAGAGCACAGCCAAGCAGCACAGCCAAGCCACTCCCCCGGCCTCCTCTCTATTGCTAAGCGCACACCCAGAGGTCCCTAGAGAGGGGGAGCACAATAAGAAAACACCTGTGAATTCCTTGCAGAACTCCCCCGATGGCTACATTCCATCCTCACCTCTTTTATAAAAGGTTCCATTTGCTCCAGCTCTGACCCCAGGGCATGGACAAATGGATGGCGGCCTGGTGTGGCTTCCCTGCTCTTGGCTGTGTTCCCTGCACCAATTAATCACCAGGCCTCCGCCTGACAGGCCCAGCCCGTTGCTGCTGCTCATCCTCTGGCTGTTCCAGTGATTACTCTAAAGTCTTCCCCAGATGCAAGAATTTCTCAATGTTTTTTCCCAGCCCAGAGCTCGGACTCATGTGCTGGCTACCACACAGAGAGGGGCACGGCCCCCTGCACGATGCTGACGGTGGTTGGTCAGGAACCCCGAGCATCCGGTTTGAACCCAGGCTCTGTTATCCACTCGCTGTGCCGCCTTGGACTTGTCACTTGACTTCCCTAAGCTCCCTCTTCCTTGGAAAGAGGATAGTAGCAACTGCCTCGCATCAGGAGTCGTGATGACCTGACCGGGATTCCTGGCCTTGGCTCCTTTCTGGATAGATCTTGTCGGCAGTCCAGGAAGCTACAGGTTCCTCCTTAGAACTGTGTTTTTAAATGACAAAATACATCAAATTGCAAAAACACCCCAAACATATTAAAATATAATTATTGAAGTGTTGAAATACATTAACATAGAAATAAATGTGTTTTTCTTAGTGCATTAAATAAGATTTAGCAGTGGATCTAAAGACTATGATGATTTTAAACTAGTGATGAGCCCAAATGATGTGTTCAGACATTGGTAACAACAGTGATGTGATAAGGGCATATCTGTGGTTTCATTAGGTGATAAAGTCACCGGTACCTTTGGGACTGTGGTTTGGTGCTCATCTTTATAACTGGAGAAAATGGTAAAATTGTAGTTAGTCCTTAGTGAAAAGAATTTTTTTCATTCAAGTTTTAGAGTCACTGGGAAATATATCCACATATTTGTGGGACTTCAGATCTAGAAGCTCTGAAGAAAAAAAAAAAAAAAGATGATGTATGTGAAAATGCTTTGTAAACTTTGTGGGTTGATGCATTTGAAAGATGGAGCGATATCATCTCCCCTCTCTCCCTCTGCCAAAAGAAAGGAAATCCCACCAGGTTGGAATTTACTTGAATCTTTGGGTTTCTTCTAAAGTGGTTTCCTGAACAACTTCTTAGAGGTTGTCCATTGGGAGTGGTTGGGGGAGAAGGACCCTTTGAACAAAGGTCCTTAGCATCCCCCTGAGGCCTGAGAAGCACGATATTCCTTACCCTCAGGTTGAGCAAGTATGTCTCTCGCTGTGTTTCTAACTCACCCACCTCCAAAAGACCCCGGAGGGGGCTCGGCAGGCGATGCGCTGTGAGAGATAAAGCTCCCAGGCCCTGCTCCAGTCCTGCTGAGCCAGAGGGGGCCCCTGGCTTCCTTTTTCTTTCTTTCTTTTCAAATGCATTCCGGACCATTCCAAGGCACACTCAGCCTGATTAAGGAAAATTGCATCTTTTATTTATTATTATTATTATTATTATTATTATTATTGAGAACTCTTGTCTAGGCAGCATGGAGGATGGGCAGAAGATCTTCTGGAAATTTCTCAGTGTAATTATTACCCGAGCATACATCAACTAAATCCGAATCCGTGCTCCCTGGGGCCCCTGTCATTTCTGACAGATCCACTCATGGTGCACTCCCAGTTCCATTGTCAGCCTGGCACTGCGGGACCCTCCCGAGAGTCAAAGGGGGAAAAGACGAAACAAAACAAAAACCCCTCACCACAGGTCAGCAAATCACCAGAGCCCGTGACCAGCATCCGACTATAAACACATTGTTGGCGGGTAGTTTTTATCGCGCGCTAACAGGTGGCGCGGGCCATTTTTGCTAATTTTTTGCGCAAATGGCAACGTTCAGTAAAATTACGATAACTTTACATATTTATACGTTACCCGCATTCTACCGCTAGTCTATAAAAAACGTATTAATACGTGTCCCGAGCTCTACTACCAGTCAACGTAAAACGTATAAGTAAAACGTATAAATACGTTTCCCGCATACAATGTGTAAAGATATATTTTAAGGTATCAGGAGACATTCCTCAGACCTGAGCTGGGCCGAGTGCTGAGTGTTGGTTGGGGAAAAGCAGGGGCCTGAGGGTGGAAGGTGAGTACACCTCAGTCCATTTTGGTGGCCCTTTCCAGACACGAAGGGCTCAGTTCAGGGATAGTCCACACTAGACTTTCGGGCCTTCTGATGTCCTTGCAGAGGCAGGGCACACAGAGCAGAAAGGAGACCATTGAAGGCAGAACAGTTTCTAAGTGCTGTTGCTGGGCTCATCCTGTGAAAGTATTTTGCTCTCTATTCAAGGCTTTATCGGGGGCAAAGAGAGATTTTCTTCTTCCAGAGGAAGATGGAAGCAGAGGACAGGCATGTGTGATCTCCATCAGGGGGGCACTGATGATTTGAGAGGATAATTTCCCCACTAGGAGGTGCTGGGGAAATGGAATGTGTCTTCCTGGTGGAAGCCATGGCAGAGAATGTTGCTAGAAGACGGCTAGAAAGTATTCTTCGCCCACACCCTTTCTTGAAGATTTCAGCAAGCTGCTGAGCATGGAGCCTTTCCCTGCGCACAACCAAGAATACCTTGAGGGGGCGGTTAGGGAACCGTTTCAAAGGTCTTGTTGGGGCAGACATTTGCAGGCTCCTCTGGCTCCAGGCATTTTGAGCCCTGGGAACAGCGGCAACAGGTGGCAGGAGCGTGGAGCTCTGAAGGGAGCCCACCTTCGGGTGTGTGATGCTCTGTCAACACGGTCCCATGCCCCCCACCCCCACCCCAGCAGCCCTCTTCCTTCCACTTTGAGGCTGTCTATTCTGCAAAGAGAATCTGGTGAGAGTTTTTTGGGGGAAGGTGCCTCAATTTCTCCCATTTCCTTTAAATCCACATAAACCCCGGCTCCTTTCCCTTGTTTGTTCTGAAGGACACATGCTAAACACTTGGGCCTCCCAGTGGCCTCCTGCCTGCTTAGTCACACCCGTTTACTTAGGTGCTGTCTATGGCTGCTTTGTAGCTACAAAGGTGGAGTTGAGCAGTGGTGACAGAGACTTAGTGGCCTGCAAAGGCAAGCATATCTTCAAACCCAGCCCCTTATGGGTTTTTCCAAAATGAAGACATGGGTCCAAGCGAGAGAAATAGCTCGATGTTTGCAGTGTGATGAGTAACATGCACTGGACACTTTCTGGGTGTCTGGCCACTGCATCAAACACTTTATGTACATTCTTTCTCCCTAACTCTATGAAGGGAGCGCTAATTACACTTCCCACTGCAGAGTGGAGAAAATTGAAGACCAGAGATGTTGAGTCACTACCTGGTTATCCAGCTAGTAAGTGTTAGGATGGGAATTTGAACCCAGGGAGAGATTTTATAGCCCATAGTCTTGACCATGACGTCATCCTGCTGACTGGGTCCATGTCCTAAGACAGCTTACGAATAGCTGCTTCCTCAATTGTCCAGACCAACAGCGCCCAAAACCTTAGCACCGGCTGGTAGTAGAGGCAGATTTATAGGAATGTGGGTTCCTTAGGTCTTCAATGGGCCCCTGAAAATGCACTGGTGGGCGATGGGGGGGCCTCCCCTGCCCAGTCGTAATTGCTCCCTCTGCCCCATTACTAGATCTTAAGAAGAAGAAAACAAAATGCCAGTCACCTTGCTTTTTGCTATCTTGAAAATTTGTCAGGAGTTGAGGTTGAAACATCAAAAATTTAACCCCAAATTGGTGTCATAAATAACACTTTATAAAAATGTTTCTGCTTCTAAAAAACTCAGCCGACTTCACAAGCGGTTACTCATATTCCCTTGGGGGCCATAATGGAGTGTGGCTGCTTGAGGCTTGAAGAGTCCCTTTAAATTGTATACATTTTGTCTGCTTCTTTCGGGCTACAGCAAGCACTTCACCAGCATTTGGAAAAAAATATTGTGCACCCATTTCTCTCTTTGTGTAGATTGGCACTTACCTAAATTAGTACTTCAGGCACCGCCTGGGTTCAAAAGACTGTTGTTTACGCTACTGGGCATAATTAAGAGGAAGAAAAAATAACTCTCAAGGGCAAAATAAAAGCAAAATAGCCCTTAATTCACAATCTCTTTGTGGGGATTGATGTGCTCAGATACACAAGACATTCAGCTCAGTGTTGCCTACAGGTGGTGGCTCCATGCTCAGCATTTCTCTAGCGAGGAAGCTGGACATCTTCACATCGCATCAACCGATAATTATGATGATGACTGACCATGACTGACTATGACGACCGTGACTGACCGTGACTGACCACGACTGAGCCCCAACTTGGTGCCCATTCTGTCTGAGTGGCTGTGGCCTCCACACGATGAGATGAGAAGAGAGGAATTTCTCACTCATGTTAACTCCTAATTTCATTCTGTTAAATTATTCTTAGTGTTTGTTTATAGTGTACATATTCTGTTACCCAGTGATGCATGAATATGATTAACAAGCAGATGTTCCACAACTTTATAATGAGGGGCGTGTGGACAAAACTCACCATTTTACATGGCTTATCCCAGCATTTATGTAGCACCAGACTCTCAGGGGCTCAACCTGGAATGCCTTGGGGGCCAGTGACTAGGCGAAGAACGCACGTCCCACCTCCCGTGGGCAGCTCCCCAGAACCCCACCGCCCATTCTGGCCAAGTGTCGCCGGGTAGCGTGGCCTGATCCATATAACTTTCAAGAGAAGCTGAAGAGTTAATTTTTATGTGAAATCTTGCGATTTACGAGTGAAATCTCATTATACTTAAATATAGAAAACTTTTTAAAGCAACACAGTGCTGGCCAAAGAAACTACATCTGTTGGCCAGATTTGGAACGCCAGTTTGCAAACTTTACCCTTAATGTTATGTCCAAAAATTTCCACGGTTAAGTAAATTTGCAAAATGCAATAGGAAGGGGCTCTTCTTAGACATTCTTCATGCAGGTCAGCATATTCAGTGCTCCGAGAAGCATGTGAGAATGGACCCTGCTCAGCTTTGCTTAGGCCACCTCGCCCCACGTTGCGATAACCTGCAGCAGTGTGGTTGCTAAGACCATACGCTGAGAAAAGCCACCCTGCAGCATCTCACCCTGCCAACATCTGTGCAAAGGAGGAATTGCTATTTATATCTTCACTTTGTACACACACAAAAATCGAGGCTATGAAAGGTTAAGAAACTTGTTCAGGGTCATAATGGGACAGAATCCATCTCTGACTTTAAAGCTAAATCTGTTTCCACTCCATTGCATAACTAACGGCCCCCAAAAGCCTGTGGATTTTGTTTTCTTCTATGACTGGTAAAATAACATTCCAGGATCTGTTCTTTGGTAGGATTGTGTCAGATGAAAACCCATAGGCTGTAGAAATATATCAAATGGCACTGGTTCCATAAATCACACAGTGCAGAGGTCTCACTTTACAGCCACAGGTTCTGCATAACATCACCTCCCCTGGGAGGCTTCGTGGATCCTCTCCCCAACACCCTGCCCTTCCCTTCTGGCCCTCTTCTCTCCCTCCCACCCTGAACTCCATCACCTCTCTCCCCACCCAACCTACCAGCCCTGGTTCAGCTGGCCTTGGCCAGCTCCCTCTGCAGAAATCCAAGGGGGAGCCAGAGGGAGGGGTGGATCAGGGACTGGGTTGAACTGGGAGGAGATCTGGGAGGTCCTGCTGTGTGGGGCAGGAGTCTGGAAACAGGCTGGGATGGCTGGGGTGAGGCCAGGGCTGCAAAGGGATGAAGGAGGTCTGAATTTCGGCCTGGCCCCTTTCACACCATTTGGACACCAGATGCAGAATGAGGGCTGCCATTTGGACAGCCTTAAACCAAATGCCGTTCCCTGGAGTGAGACATCCGTCCCTGCTGTGTCTTAAAGATCCCTACAGAGGATCCTTCATCGCAAAAGGGGAACTCATCCTCCCTTGGCACTGGCTTCCAGGCTTACCTAACCAGCGGAGGGGGAGAAAGTTCAGCTTGCACAGAAACGCCTCCTGCTGTTTCTTTCCAGTGTCTCCCCAGAGACCCCACCCTCCACATATTAACCTTTGATAAACTTGAGGGCAACAGAGCATCAGACAGAACTGAGTTTGCATCTAGGAGCAGTGTTACCATGGGTACATTACTTAACATTTCTGTGCCTCAGTTTCTTCGTTTGTAAAATGGGGTAAAAACACAGTACCTCCATGAGAAATGAAAGCATACATATATCCATACAAAAACTTGCACATGAATACCCAGAGCAACATTATTTGTAATTGCCCCAAAGTAGAAAAAAACAAATGAGGAATGGGTAAACAAAATGTTGAATATCAGTACAAAGAATGCAATCATAAGAAGGAATAAAGTACTGATACATGCTCCAACATGGGTGATCCTTAAAAACTCGCTCAGCTAAAGGAGCCAATCACAAAAGATCCTATATGTATGATTCCATTTATATGAAATGTCCAGAATACATAGAGACAGAAAGCAGATACATGGCTGTTTAGGGCTGGTGGGAGTGGGTGAGGAGGAGCCACTGCTAATGGCTATGGAGTTTCCCTTTGGGGTGATGAAAATGCTCTAAAATTGATTGTGGTTATGGTTGCAAACCCTGTGAATATAGTAAAAACCACTGAATTATATACTTCCAATGAGTAAAATATATGGTATGTGAATTATACCTCAATGAAACTGTAATTTAAAGAAGAAAAAACCACAACACCAAATCATAGGGTTATTGTGAAAATTAAGTAATATGATGTCTATAAAGTTTAGCACAATGCCTGATAAGCAATCAATAAATACTGTCTTCAACAATAACAATATCAACAATAATAAGTAATATATATGTTTCCATCATATTTTATAGTATCATCATATAAAACTATAATTGATACAGAATAAATATATAATTATGTTAAATAAAAATTATCATAAAATAGTCATTAAGCAATTATTTTCATCCTTTGTCTTATCCTTTTCTTAAAACATTCTGATTTTGGGCCGAAACCGGTTTGGCTCAGTGGATGGAGCGTCGGCCTGCGGACTGAAGGGTCCCAGGTTCGATTCTGGTCAAGGGCATGTACCTGGGTTGCGGGCACATCCCCAGTGGGAGATGTGCAGGAGGCAGCTGATCGATGTTTCTAACTCTCTATCTCTCTTCCTTCCTCTCTGTAAAAAATCAATAAAAAATATATTTAAAAAAAAACATTCTGATTTTAGAATGACCCTCCAATTTTTTAACATTATTAAAATTATTTGTGAAAAAAAATTATTTGTGAACATCTTGAATATTATTATGTTATATTATACTAGAGGCCCAGTGCATGATTTGTGCATCAGTGGGATCCCTCGGTATGGCCTGTGGGATTGGGCTGAAACTGGCTCTCTGAGGGGTCCTGGGTTGTGAGAGGGTGCAGGCCAGGCCAAGGACCCCACCGGTGCATGATCGGGGCCGGGGAGGGATGTGGGAGGGCCCCATGGCATGTCTGGCCCATCTCGCTCAGTCCCAATTGGCCGGACCCTAGCAGCACGCTAACCTACTGGTCAGAGCATCTTCCCCCTGGTGGTCAGTGATTGTCATAGCGACTGGTCAACTGGTTGACTGTCTGCCCCCTGGTGGTCAGTGCACATCATAGTGAGGGGTTGGGTGGCCTTAGCATATCATTAGCATATTATGCTTTGATTGGTTGAACAGCCAGTGGACACTTAGCATATTAGGCTTTTATTATGTACTAGAGGCCCAGTGCACAAAATTCGTACAAGGGGCTTGGCCCTCCCAGCCATGGTGGCTTGCCTCGGCTTCATCCAGAAGGTCATCTGGAAGGATGTCTGGAAGGTCGTTTGGCTGTCTGGCCTAATTAGCATATTATGCTTTTATTATTATAGACTAGAGCAGCGGTTCTCAACCTGTGGTTGTGACCCCTTTAGGGGTCAAATGACCCTTTCACAGGGGTCACCTAAGACCATCAGAAAACACATATATAATTACATATTGTTTTTGTGATTAATCACTATGCTTTATGTTCAGTTTGTAATAATGAAAATACATCCTGCATATCAGATATTTACATTAAGATTCATAACAGTAGCAACATTACAGTTATGAAATAGCAACGAAAATAATTTTATGGTTGGGGGTCACCACAACATGAGGAACTGTATTAAAGGGTCACGGCATTAGGAAGGTTGAGAACCACTGGACTAGAGGCCCAATGCACAAAATTTGTGCAAGAGTAGGCCTTTCTTCCCTTGGCTGCCAGCACCAGCTTCCCTCTGGCACCTGCGACCCGGGCTTCCCTCACAGCCCTGCCTTCTTCCAGAAGGCAGTCCGGAAGGACTTCTGGTCTAATTAGCATATTATGCTTTTATTATTATAGACTAGTGGCCTGGTGCACAAAATTAGTGCACTAGGATGGGGGGGTTTCCCTAAGCCCAGCCTTCACCCTCTCCAATCGGGGACCCCTTGGGGGATGTCTGACTGCTGGACATCCCTCTCACAATCTGGGACCACTGGCTCTTAACCGTTCACCTGCCTGCCTGCCTGTCTGATCACCCCTAACCTCTCTGCATGCTTGCCTGATTGTCCCTAACTGCCTCTGTCTGCCTGATTGCCCCTAACTATCCTCCCCTGTCAGCCTGATCTTGCCTCCAATTGCCCTCCCCTGCCTACCCCTGCTGGCCCGATCACCCCTAACTGCCTCTGCCTCTGCCTCTGCCTTGGCCCCCACCATAGCTTTGTCCGGAAGGAAGTCGGATGTCCGGACGATGGCCAGTCGACCCGATCTAATTAGCATATTACCCTTTTATTAGTGTAGATAGATGATATAGGATAGGATTGCTTAAATGGTAGGGGGGAGCCTTTTTCAGCAGGAGGAGATGCTCTTGGCAGACAAAAATACATAATTCCTATATCTGGACTGATAGCCAGCCATATGCACTATACTGCCAAACCGGTCATTAAAAAATTGAACCATTTGTTACACCTTACACCAAACAGCTGTTGCTTTTAAAACCCCTCCTCAGCCCCCACCTTAGGTTCTGCCTTCACAGTTCACCCAGATTTGGTTCTGATTGGTCAGTTTCTATGCCAGTCAGCATCAGAAGCTCCACCTCCTAGGCAGTCATTGGCTCCACACAGTTCACCCAGATTTGGTTCTGATTGTTCAGTTTCTATGCCAGTCAGCGTCTCCAGGCCTATCTCCAGGCCTGATGAGAGAGGCGGGGCTGATCAGCAGTCCCTGCAGCTGTGGCGAGGCCTGGAGAGAGAAGCAGGGTCTGATCCACAGCTTCTCTCTCCGGACCTCGCCAGCAGCCATGGCAGCTTCTGATCAGATTTGCCTCTCTCTCTCTCCAAGAGGTCAGAAGTTCAGTCTGCTCACCAGTACCTGCCTGCTGTGCGCACAGCCTGGCGTTTGGTTGAGCCTTCGGTCATTTTGGACGTTATGAATCTTGGGTTTTTGTATATTAGGATAGGATATGACATACCGCATAATTATAACATACCTATCAGTATTACTCTATGAGACTACGTACTTCATGCGATAGGAAGGCATCTAATACATTACATGTATATGATGTAACTATTAGGAAATACTGTATTCGTAGCAATAGTATGCACTCTGTGACTTCCCTTCCTGATTTGGGAATGGTTCGCCAGTTCTTTGAATGTTTCCTGGCCCCTGATGTATTTGGAAAGAAAATAGCTCTGAGTTTGGAGAAATTAAATTACAATCATGACTCTAATTCAACTGCCTCCTGTACTTCCAGCCAGAAAACAGGAAAAACATCCCGGGGCCGGCGCCTCCTATGGCTGAGCTCTGGAGTGAGGGCCCGTGGCCCAGCGCCGGGTGGGTGATTGTGACCGGAGGCACTGCGGGTCTGTCCTGCTGTCCGCCCGGCGACCAGGGCCCTCTGCTCCCAGCCCCTCCCAAGTCCCAGTGTCTCCTAACAGGGTCCCATGGCTGTGCCCTAGATCCAGCTGCCCTCTCCTGGGGCATGGTGGCACAGGGTGCAGGCATCTCATTTTCATTAAAACTAGTGGCTCAGTGCACAACATTCATGCACAGGGGGATTCCCTCAGCCCAGCCTGCACCCTCTCCAATCGGGGACCATTTGGGGGATGTCCAGCTGCCCACAGGGACTGGGGTCTACACCGGCAGTCAGACATCCATCTCACAATCTGGTACCACTGGCTCCTAACTGCTCACCTGCCTGCCTGCCTGATTGCCCTAATTTCCCTCCCCTGCCAGCCAGATCTTGCACCTAACTGCTCTCCCCTGCCAGCCTGATCACCCCTAACTGCCTCTTCCTGTCTGATCATCCCTAACTGCCCTCTCCTGCCGACCTGGTTGCCCCCAACTGCCCTCCCCTGCTGGCCTGATCTCGCCCCCAACTGCCCTCCCCTGCTGGCCTGGTCACCCCCAACCGCCCTCCCCTGCCTGTCTGATCTTGCCCCCAACTGCCCTCCCTTGCTGGCCTGATCTCGCCCCTAACCCCCTGCCTCTGCCTCAGCCCCCACCACCATGGCTTTGTCTGGAAGGAAGTCGGGCTTCCAGAAGATGGCCGGTTGACCTGGTCTAATTAGCCTGTTACCCTTTTATTAGTATAGACGTTCAACCCACGCCCATTCCACTGGACAACAAAGATGCTCTGGAAGCTGGTGTCAGCAGGCAGCCTGGGGGCAGACCATGATCCCGGAGGTGGTCACCATAGCTCAGCAACGATGGTCCCGGGTGAGACAGCCCTGCTGGGCCCCGTGGCTGCGACTTGGACCCCCTTCCTTAACCAGGGACCTGGCACTGGGTGGGCGGCAGCAGCGCTTCCTTCCCAGCCAGCGCTGGAGCGGGTCCCTGTGGTTTCAGAACCGAAATCTGAGGGCCTCCCTGGGTGGTAGCAGCTCTGAGCCCGCCAGCTCTCCCTCAATCCCACCAAGGCTTGCTTCTCACACTTGCTTCTCACACTTGCTGTAAACCTTCTCAGCCCACTCGCCATAGTAATCAGTTTGGGTAGAAACAAGAAACATCTATTCTGCAGGTATCCTTGGGGTGCTGGAGGCTGGGCCCGAAATGGTGACAACTTCCTTGTGGATATAGACATCCATAGAGAGTCAGAGTGCTTTTCAGGGGAAAAGGAATGTACTGATGAGAGCTTTGTGGTCTCCTGCCCCCCACCCGCTCCCCAAGCAAAGGCATTTGGAGACAAAGGCTCAGCAAACTGGAACCTTGGGGCAGGGGGGGTATGCAGCTATGCCCGGGCCTAGTTGCCATGTGCTTCCCTGTGTGGTGAGGGAGAGCAGATGCCACCAGGCACAGGGCACCAGGCTGTGAGTGATGGTGGGGTGGCGCCTAGTTCTTCACTGGCCTTCTACGCTGGGTCCTTGAGCGGAGCACAGTCTGCCCAACCCTGCACGGGCACTCTGGAGAGGTGCACCCCTCCCTACCCTACCTCCACCCCATTTAATCCTAAAATCGGAGGCTCCGAAATATAAACTGACCTCTCCACCGTCACAGCCGTCACAAGACCTTTTAGGGTGAATGGAGTCCTACCGGCTCCAACAGCACGCCTTGACCCCAACCAGCAGCAGTGGTTGCCAGATGCCTCCCACAGCAGCACCTACAGAAGCTGCTAGTGTTCCACTAAGCCCCTAAGTGCTCAGATACAAAGGAAAGGCCCTGGCCAGGCACTCAGTTGCTTAGAGCGTTGTCTCCATAGCCAAGGTTTAGGGTTCAATCCCCAGAAAGGGCACATACAAGAGGAAACCAATGAAAAAGTGGAACAAGTAGATCTCTCTCTCTCTCTCTCTCCCCCTCCCCCTCTCAAAAATCAATTAAAAATTTTTAAAAACATATTTTCAATTAAGGCCCTGGAGGGGATCATTTCAACATTCTTTCATGTAATATAGTTTCAAAAAGAAGAGAAATAAAAGTATTGGACCAAAAAAATGGGTAAGCTTTAGTGAAGAAGGTGTAGGAAGGATGGAGGATGGTAGCTTGTGAGGTAGATGCACAGCGAGTGGCGTCGGTCCGTGTATGTGGTGTTCTGAAGTACCACCTATCTTGATACAACTAAGCCAGTTCCATTTTGATTTGGAGCCCCTGTGATGTCACACTGGCGGGAGTCTTAACCCCAGTCATTTTGGGGTCTAACTGAGTGCTAAGGGATGGCCGGGTGGGGGTACCTTCTGGCTACTGGACCCAGAGGTGGTCTGTGGATACCATTGTCCCTTCCACAGAGTTTGGTTCCAAAGCGTGTGGCTGCTTCATTGTGAAGCTTGGGGAATAGGGCCCTTTAGCTGGTCTGCCTAAGATGCTCTGTTGAGCCATTTTTCTCTGGGACTCTGCCATTTCCTCAGGGCATTGCCAGGAAGCTGAGCCCTGGGTCTTGTTGCTGCTGGCCCCATAGGACCCTTTCCTTCACGCCTCTCCAAGCCCCCTCTTCACCCCTACCCTCTTTGCCTCTGCCCTCAAGAAAGATAGGCTGTGTCTGCTTTCTGCCTTGCCACAAAATTCGGTTGAGAGCTCAGAAGCCCAGCACCTGCTATCTGCTTAAATGAGGAAAAGAGTAAAGAAAAATGTTTATAGAGAAAAAATGAATATGTCACACCATTTATTCTGCAGCCTCACAAACACACGATTCTGGATGAGATTCTGAAATTATTTATCCTAAGCTCCTTATTTTGCAAACCAGGAGACAAAGTAATTGCACTGGTCAGTGCAAAAGGGAATTTTTTTTTGCCCTGGCCAGTTTCGCTCAGTGGATAGATCATCGGCCTGCAGACTGAAGGGTCCCAGGTTTGGTTCCAGTCAGGGGCACATGCACCGGGTTGCCTGCTTGATCCCCATGGGGGACGTGCGGGAGGTAGCTGATCGATGATTCTCTCTCATCATTGATGTTTCTATCTCTCTCTCCCTCTCTGAAATCAATAAAGATATATTCTTTAAAAAGATTAAAAAAGAGAATTCTTTTTCATGTGGAGAAGATCACATTTTAAATGTGTCCCAGTAGTTCATCCTTCAACTAATTTCAGGGAAAAAGTCTTTTAAAATTAAAATTAAAACCCCTTTTGTCAAGTGACTAAAGACCCCCATCTTTACCTGTTCCATGTGCTTGCATTTAGGTCTGAGGATTTCTTCAAGTGGGCTCCTGAAGGATGACCTGAGTTGGCTAGAACGTGCTCTTTGAGATCATTTTCCTCAAAAATGCTGCCGTAGGGAAGAATCCGTGTCCTGTTGATGGTGCAGGCGATACTGGGACATGCCTCCCTGGGGACTTGTTTTCTCGGTGGTTTCATCACCCACGTGCCAGTATCTCTCAGCAATGAGATCAACACACTATTGCCCCACCCCGTCCTAGATTGACATGTAATATCTGAATATGCTCCACTTAATTGCATTTGATTCACTTGCAAATGTAGTGACCTGAATGGAAATGGAAACATGGACTTTATGACACTGAGAGGAGTCCTCAGTTTACACATCCTTGGTGTGCACTTCCTCTGAGGCCAGGACGGGATCTAAGGCAGGGTCTGCCCTAGAGCTGAGAGATCATGTGACTATCATCAAACACATGAACCGGACACTTGTCCACCTGTCTTGAGAGTGGGAAGGACTCCGTGGCAGGGCTTCCGAAGCCGAGGGACGAGGGTGAGGTAAGAGATGGTACTAAGGACAATTTCCTTGCCCCTTCTCCATGCTCACAGCTGGACAGTGAGATCCAGGGCACATTCCAGGCAAGGAACTTCTTATGTAGGTCTGGATAGTTCTCATGGGCCTGACATGACTAGTTTTCTCCTAAGTGAGAATTCTACATCAAAATAATGGATGCCCACTTTCACTCGGCATTTTATTTGGTCAGGTGCAGGTAACAGCCTCATCTTGTCAGCCCTCCCAATCAGCCTGTGAGGTGAGCGCTGTCGCTATGCCCATGTTACAGACGGGGAAGCTAAGCACAAAGGAAGTGGTTCTTGCTGAGGTCACAGAGCAGTGCCATTACTGGGACCCAGATCTCTGCCTATGGCAGGCAGCAGCCTTTAGCCCCAGGCAGCCTGGGCTACCTCCCGCTGGGAAGCCAGGAGACATACACCTGCAGGTTGCACCCTCCAGGAGAGAGAATATCTGAGGACAAGTTCAGCTGATGATAGAGTCAACGTGAATTCGGTACTATTTGGCCTCCTTGGACTTCAGACTTAGCTACATGTGCCAATTTCTTTGTGGCATTGTGAAAGAGTATTTCTCAATTCCACTTAATAACAGTTTAAGTCTTAAAAACACTCCCCAGGAAGTCTTTTTAAAAAATCCTCACCCGAGGATATATCTTTATCGATTTTTAGAAAGAGAGAGGGAGGTGTGAGAAAGAAACATTGATCAGTTGCCTCTGGTATGGGCCCCAACCAGGGATGGAACCCACAACCTAGGTATGTGCCCGGACAGGGAATCAAACCGGCAAACTTGATGTACAGGACGATACTCCAAGCAACTGAGCCACCCATCCAGGGCCCCAGGGATTCTTTTAATGAGTTCCAACATCAGTATAAGAGGTGATGTCCAGCAGAACGGGAATTTTGTGAGGAGAATGGAGGAAAGCATACAGATAGCATGCCTAGCATGCATAAGGGCAGTGTGGCCACCATGTATAAAAACGAACATAAGACTTGTGGGAACCCACATATACAGACCCATCCTGTCATTCACTCAGTTACTAGTTGATTCAACATTCTTTACCAAGCACCTATCATGGCTCGATACTCAAAAGACAGCAGAGCAAGGCAATTAAGAGCCAGACTGCTTGGATGAGAAACCCAGCTCTGCAACTTATTATCTGCATGGCCATGGGCACTTTCCTTAGCCTTTAGTGCCTTAGTTTTCTCATCTGTAAAATGGGGATAATTCTCAAGTTCCTAAATTACAGCGAGGATTAAATGAGCTAAATATCAGATGAGCTAATATATGTTGCTGAGGCAAAAATCTTAGGAGCATCTTTCATTTTTCTCATTTCCCTTCCTCCCTGCCAGCCACACATAATCCATATGCAAACCCTTAAATCTTTATTTCCAAAGTATATCTCCCAAGTTCATCTACTTTTCTCAGTTCTAACGCTCCCTCATCTGTGCCTCCACCTTCTCTTTCCTGGAGCACTGCAATGGCTGGTCACGCTTCTGCCTCTTCCTTATCTACTCTCTACAATAAGCAGCTTAGTAAAACAGACTGTTCCCTTTTAACACTCCCGCTGGTTTCCCATTGTGGACAGAAGCAAATCCAAACTTCTTACTAGGTCCTAGGTGAAGAGTTGCCAGGTGAAAAGCAGGACTCCCAGTTAAATATGAATTCCAGGAGAACAGAATCAATGTTTGGTGAACGTGTGCCCCAATATTGCATGGGACATAGTTATAGTCCTACAGAGCACTCACTGCTTACCTGAAATTCCAATTTAACCAAGCGTCTGGAATCTATTTATTTATTTCCTAATCTGAGCATACGGATATCCCATACCCAGCATACGTGAGGACAGTGTGGCCACCTCCTACTGAGGAGGCCTCAGGGACAGAACTGGCTCACCGAATCTCACTTGGCTCCCCCAGCCCCAGGCCTGTCCTCCACGCCCCTTCCTGCCTCCTGTCAGAGGGTTCGTCCTTGCTCTGCCTTCTGCTGGGAATGTTCTGCTCCCTGCGTTATAGTGGGAGTGTCGGCGTGGCTGGTCGCGTCTTGTTATTCCCTCCCCTCAGATGTCATTTCCTCGGAAAGGCCTCACCTGACTACACAGCCTTTATTTGAGGAGTGCAGGGAGGGGCCCTTCTTGTTTTTGCTCGTCAGGTTTACTGAGATATAATTGATTGTCTTAGTGAACTCCAGCTGCTGAAACAAAATAGCATAGGGTGGGTGGCTTATCAATGGAGACATTTACTTCTCACAATTCCTCAGGCTGGAAGTCCAAGACCCAGGTGCCAGCAAATTCCGTTTCTGGTAGGACCTGCTCTTGCTTCTTGTCTTCTTGCTGTGTCCTCATGCAATGGAGGGAACAGGGAGCATTCTGGGGCCTCTTGTATAAGGGCACTAATCCCATTGATGAGGGCCCTGCTCTCATGACCCACCTACCTCCCCAAAGTCCCACCTCTAAATAGCTCTAAATACCATCACATTGGGAACTAGGTTTCAACATAGAAATTTGCTAGGGGCACAGACATGCCATTTATGACCTTGATATACAGTAAAACACACTCTTTTCCATGTACAATTCCATGAGTTTGACAAATGCATATGCATATGTAACCATCAACACAATCAAGGTGAGAACAGTTTCTTCACCCCCACGAATCCCTCATGTAGTCAACCTTTGCCCTTATTCTCAACCACTGACTCTTTGTCTGCCCCTCCAGTTTTGCCTGTTCGGGAATGTCATCATAAAGGAATCAGAGAGAATACAGCCTTCTGGATCTGGCTTCACTCCTTCAGCACAGTGCACTGAGGTTCACCCATGTTGTTGCCTGTGTAGTACTTGGTTCCTTTTTATTGCTGAGTAACACTTCATTGTCTGGATACACCACTGCTTGCTTATCTGTTCAACAGGTGAATAAAATTTGGGGTTATTTCCACGTTTATGAATAAACCACATGAATAAAGCAAATGGATACAACACATTTATTTGCACACAGGTTTTTGTGTGAGTCTAAGTTTTTATTTCTCTAAGTACCTAGGAGTAGGATTGCTGAGTCATAAGGTTAGTGTATGTTTAACTCATAAGAAAACTATCAAAATATTTTCCAAAGTGATTGTGCCATTTTGCATTCCCCTCAGCAATATGCGTCCCCGCCATTCTGTATTCTCATCAGCCAGATTTTCGGTTTTTAAAAAGGCATTTTACTACCTGTGGTATAGAATCTCAGTGTGGTTGAACTTTTATTTCCCTAATAACTATTGGTGATTTTCTCATGTACCTTCTGTTGTGCTTCTTCGCCACCTGCACAACTTCTTGTCTGTTCAAAAGTGCTGTCCATTTAAAAAACGGGTCACTGGTTTTCCTGGATGAGTTTAGAGAGATCTCTCTATACTCGGAATACAAGTCTTCATCAAACATGCATTCTGTGAGTACTGTCTCCCTGTCTGCGGCTTGTTTTTTCATTTTCTTATCGATCGACCACCGAGCCTGCGGTTACTTCTCCCCGGGAAGTGCGGGACCATTTTATTATGTCCACGCCATGTACCGCTTTCTGAAATGACCTTGAATGCAAGTGCCACTGGGACAGGGACCTGGGTCTGAGTCACCACTGTCTGTACGGGGCACTCTGCTAGTTACTCCTCCTGACTGACCTCAGGTAAACCTCAGAATAGTGCCATGCGGTGTGTTCTGTCATTGCCTCTCGTTAAGGATGTGCTGAACCATCATAATAAAGGGTGTGCTGTTATGAAGCTCTCTCAGCTCCAAGTCTTCCATAAGCTGCTGGTTGGCCAGCCGCTGTCTGTTAGGTTCACCGGTAGGGGGCGCTGGAGGACGCCGGGAAGAAGGAGGAGGGGCAGGACCTGCCGCTGCTGGTTGAGCTTGCTGTGCTAGCTGCTGCCCAACGGCATCCGCTTTAAACTTGGCCGAGTCCATTGGTTACAGGCGCAGGGGCTGGTTCCAGGTTGCGGTTTTTTCATTCCCAGAGCCGGGTGTGTCAAACTCGCAGGCACCAGCACCGGCAGGTACACCTCCTCAAAGGACTTTGTTCCAGCGATATGGGGCCATCCTCCAACCCTCTTCGGTTCCCTCCCTCCCCTGTCCTGCCTCCCCTCTTCCTGGTAACTGTTCTTAGAGAACCTCTTTCCCCCCCCAACTCTTGGTGGTAGCAAGCTCCCCCCTGTGCCGCCTCTGTCATACCCCAGCGTCCCCATCCTGCCATGTTGTTTCTTACACACGATGGATGAATAACACTTTCTGTCAAGTTCTTTCCGATAAAATAGTTGGGATCTCGGCCCATGCTGGAAGCTGAGCACAGACGGTCTACAAGCATCAGATTGATGGCGGAGCGGGAGCGGGATGCCCACACAATTAGCTTCAGGAAAGGAAGGCGGTTAGAAATGCCTCCGGAGAGGAAAGCGCAAAGCGAAGACCCACTTGGCAGCTGTTATTAAAATCTATTACTAGTACAACCCATTCGCAGAAGACGGAACATACTGTAGGATCTTGGCAGCCCCACATGGAGCTGCGGAGGGACGATTCTTAGAAAAGTGATGTTGGATGGACAACCCAATAAATCTTTTCATCATTATTTCAGTTTCAACCTGCGTGCTGCTTCTTCCACGCAACCTGCTTGGAGGCCCTCTCAGGTGCTCCCTGGCACCACAAAGCCCTGACTCCTGGCCAGGGTTCCATGAGTGACGATGGAAAAGCCAGAATCCTACCCTCACAGTCCCGCTGGGTCCAGGATGGGGGTGGTGTGTGTGTGTGTGTGTGTGTGTGTGTGTGTGTGTGTGTGTGCTTATGACCTAGTGCTGGCCAATGAACTGAAAGAAGAAATTTCTAGAGGAGGTGTCTGGGGAAAAGTTTGCTCCGAGTGCAGAGACTGCTCCTCAGTAAAAGCCCCCTCTCCTCTTTGCTGTCCTGGATGCCTCCTGCTTCCTGAGCTTGAGTGTGGTTGGGACGCCTGGGGCTGTGGCCGCTGCATTGGACAGAAGTGTGACATCCCAAGGATGAAGGATTGCGGAGGGGGACAGGAAGAACCTGTGTCCTTGAAGACATCGCTGAGATGCTGAGTCCTCTTAGGGACAGCCAGCCTCAGACTTCTGGCTAAGAAACCAAACCTGATGGTTTGAGTCACTGTTTCCTGTATCTTACATTTTACCTGGTCCATCCTCAAGCCCCAGCTGGAGAGCATGTCTCTCCTCGCGAGTCAGTAATCCTTCTGAACTTCCCTATCGTTTGGCTACAGGGTCAGGTAATGTTCACACATTAAACAGACTCCTTCTTTCCTTTACTAGACATACATGTGGATATTCTACATGCATGTTTCTGCTACTTGATCTTTCCACATGTATTTTAAGATCTTTATATCGATCTAACTTATCTGCATAGCCTTTAATAGAATGGACTTATCAGAATGTATTTAATTATCCTGCTATTAATGAACATTTGTGTTGTTTCCAGTCTCTGCACGCTACATAAAATCCCACAACTAGTGTAGAGCAAGGCTTCTTTCCGCCCATGTGCAAGTGTTTCTCTAGGGTAGATACCAAGCTGTAGACCGCCTGCGTAGGTGGTTAGACACGTTTCACACATATGATGAAAGTTAACAGACTTCACCAAATGACCTCTAATTAGGTGGTACCAGTTAATAGGAGTTAGAGTCATGCAATTGCTCTTTCTTCGACTTCTCGTGTCTTCTCAGATTCTCGAGCAATGCCAACAGGGGCCTTGCAGCTGCTCAAAACAGCATGTGGCCCTGGCTGGCCACTCACTATCCTCTGTCCCATCTGTGGGGCAGTGGGCAGCTGAGCGGGAAGAACACCGGTCACAGGCCGCCAATGGCTCTGGCACAGTCTGGCTGTGTGACCAAAGGGATGGTACTGGCCTTCTTTGAGCTCCTGTTTCTTTACTTGTGAAACTGGATGAGAAGACTTCCAGGACCCTGAGGAAGCAGATATTGCTAAACCAGCCTCTTCCCCTTTGACTTTCTTCCTCCCCCATCCTTGCATGATCCTCTTCAGGCCAGAGGTCTGTGGGAAGCTCATTGTCTTTATAGCCCACATGGGGACAAGACAGCGAGTTTGAAATGAAGACGATCGCTGATCTTCTGTAAAGAATTCCATCCTCTGCCTCTGTTTGCTTCTCTACATGGGTGCATGTGTCAGATTCATCTCTAATCAGGCCAGCATTCCAAGCAAATCCTAGTTAACTGTTGAACAGATAAATCAAATCTACTTCAACAACAGCAGTTCCAGGGTGAGCCTGTCTCAGGGACCGGGGGTTTCCAAAACCATAAAACAAAACCAATCCCTGCTTGCCATTGTGAAGATGTGATCATCGAGGTGTCAGCACTTTCATCTAGGGATGCAAACTTCTCAATAAAACAAAAGGAGATTTCTGGCATCGGCACAAAGAAAACGGGTGCGGGTGGAACTCAAGAGAACCCTCTGCGATGCCAAGGGGGAGGACGTGTGGTGAAAACACGTGCCATTTGGCAGAGAGGTCAGACTCAGGAATCAGATGGTCTGCAGAGAAAAGCACACAGAGTCCTTTGAAAATGCAAGACGAAGAGGATAACTCGGTGTCAGGTGCTGCACTGAGATCAAGTAAAAGTGGGTAAAAAGATGATTTTACAGCTCTTACATCTCAGTGGAAAAGGTGGCCGGTGCAGGGAAGCATAGCCAGACGGATGCAATGCAGATTCTTCATGGAAAACACCATGACAGTAAGAAAAAAATTCAACAACATTTCAGCCAGGTGAGGAATGCTTGGGTAAAGGATGAAATTTCTCACATATTATGAAAAACTCCACGCTGGCATTTTAATAATCCGCATATTAGAAAATAGTACCTCCCCCCAAAAGAAACTTTTTAGCATAGATTTACAAAGAATCAAAGGGTAAGAACACTTTTCTGAAAAACAAACAAAAAACACACCACATCATAGTGGAATTGAGCTTATAATTTGAGAAACAATTAAATTCTATTAAACATTTATTTTATGGAATACTTATAATAAAAACCTTATTATAACATAATGATACATATAATACAAACATATAATTTATATAACAGACACATAACATATAATAAAATATATAATTATATCATTGATATAATATATATGATACATAATCTATACTAATAAAAGGGTAATATGCTAATGAGACTGGACATCTTCTAGAGATCCTTCAAAACAAAGCCATGGTGGCAGGGCCAAGGCAGAGGTGGTTAGAGGTGATCAGGCCAGCAGGGGAGAGCAGTTAGGGGGGTCAGGCCATCAGGGGAGAGCAGTTAGGGTGATAAGGCTGGCAGAGGAGAGCAGTTAGGGGTGATTAGGCAGGCAGGAGAGCAGTTAGGCTCATCAGGCAGGCAGGCAGGTGAGCAGTTAGAAGCCAGCTGTCCTGGATTGCGAGAGAGATGTCCAACTGCTGGTTCCAGGATCAGGCCTAAACTGGCAGTCAGACATCCCCTGAGGGGTCCCGGATTGAAGAGAATGCAGGCCGGGCTGAGGGACTCCCTCCACTCCCTGTGCACAAATTTTGTGTACTGGGCCTCTAGTATGAACATAAAAGGACATAATATAACAATATTGCTATACTAGTAATAGCTAATACCTATGAAAGCTTTCCATATGCCAACCATGAGTTTTTTTGTTTGTTGTATGTGTTTTTTTAAATCCTCACCCAAGTATATTTTTTCCATTGATGTTTAAAGAGTATGGAAGGGAGGTAAGGAGTGGGGGAGGCGGGGGGGGGGGGGGGGGGAGAAAGAAAGAGAGAGAGAGAGAGAGAGAGAGAGAGAGAGAGAGAGAGGAACATTGTTATGAGAGAGACACATCTACTGATTGCCTTCCAAATGCTCCCTGACCGGAACCAGGAATCGAACCTGCACCTCAGCTATGTGCCCTTGACCAGGAATCAAATCCTTGACCATCCGATCAGTGGCCAGGCCCTGTTTTAAGCATTAAAATTAGTAGATATCCATAAGTTTACATGAAGAAACCAAGACTTAGAAAGGTTGTTAACTTGTCTGAGGTCATGCAGTTAGTAAAGGGAAAAGCTGGCTTTAAAAAAAATCCTCATCCAAGGATATGTTTTATTGATTTTTAGAGAGAGAGAGATGGGGAGAGAAACATCAGTGTGAGAGAGAAACATCAATTGGTTACCTCCCATACACGCCCTGACTGTAGATCAAATCTGCAACCTGGGTATGTGCCCTGACGGGGAAATGAACCCACTACCCCCTGGTGCGTGAGATGATGCTCCCACCAACTGAGCCCCAGCCAGGGCAAAAGCTGGCATTTTAACCAAGGTGATGTGAATGCACATTTTTATGTTACATGGAAGTGTGAGGTTCTGTGCTGTGCATTATGGCCGCTGCCAGACATTACACTAACCCATCCTGAAAGGTTTTACCGTCTCGCTGGGGAGGCACACACAGATCCAAACAACTCCAATACCAGGCAGAGTAGATATGTACCAAGCAGAAATTCTGGCGGCAAGCAACAGAAACTGATGTAGGCAGTAAAGGACGTACTGTAAGGATGCTGGTAACATCATGGGATCCCTGGAAAGACTGATAATTAGCATTAGAAAATGGGCATAGCCTAAGTGAGACTATCTGAAAGCGAGATACTCATCATAGAACCTTCCTTTAAGCAGATATAACAATATCCAATTTTGAAAGAATAAAACAAGCTGAAAATGTAAGGAAAGTCTTAGTTTATTAAACAGGTAGTACACAGTGTTTAACCTCACTGAATATGATGGGTGGTTGTTTTTTCGTTTTTTTGTGTGTTTTTTTTTTTTTTTTGTCTCTTCCTCACCTTTGACGGGTAACTTTTATTTCATTCATGGCTGTAATTAGTGCATTCTGATGCGGCCCCTTTCTCAGTCAGGTGGAACAGACAGGCTGCTTGTTGGCATGACAGCGTGGGTCAGCAGTCATTCATGGTCATAGATATATTTTTAAATCTTTATTGTTGAAAGTATTACATATGTCCCCTCGCCCCCACCCCCATTGATCTCTTTTAGCCCGTTCCAGCCCCACACCCCAGGCCTTCACCACTCTATTGTCTCTGTCCACAGGTTATGCATATATGCATACAAGTTCATTTGTTGATCTCTTCCCACTCACCCACTTCCCCTGCCTTCCCTCTGAGGTTAGAAAGTCATGTTTCTATGTCTTTGAATCTATTTTATTCATCAGTTTATTTTGTTCATTAGATTCCACCTGTGAGTGAGATCATGTGATACTTATCTTTCTCTGACTGGCTTATTTCGCTTAGCATGATACTCTTCAGGTCAACCCGTGCTGTTGCAAATGGTAAGAGTTCTTTCTTTTTTATAGCTGCATAGTAATTCATTGTGTAGATGCACCACAGCTTTTTTTATCCACTCATCTGCTAATGGGTACTTGGAATGTTTCCAAATCTTAGCTATTGTAAATTGTTCTGCTATGAACATAGGGGTGCATATATTCTTTCTGATTTTTTTTTTTTTTTAAAGTTTCTTAACTGTGTAGTGTGATTGAAAATAAAGAGGAATTGTAAGGGTCTGGTTGATTTTCACTTGAGGGTGTTAAGAGGATATCTGGGCTGTTTTATTATTATCATGGAGCTGTTAGAGTTCTCTGGATTTGATAAGTCAGAGAGCAAATCTGTGATCTTTTTGGAAAAGATTGTTTCTTTACAGAGATTATATGGCCCTAGGACATAGGCACATGGAACTAGCATTGGCTCAGGAAACACTGGGAGCTGCCCCGGGCAAAATATGACACAGCGTGAGTGATTCTCTTCCTGGCTGTGGGTCCCTGCCACCCTGGCCACCACACATAGTTCCTGGTCCTGCCAACAGCACCTTTCTCTTTTTTCACAGAGTAGAAAGATTAAACTCACTTCTCAGCTTTGGAGCACACACAGATGGCTTATCTGCTCTGGGGTTTGATTGTGTTTTCAAGTCCCTACTTGTAACCTCTCAGAACTGATCTAAAAATAATTACCAAGCTGCAAATCCAGATTTTCAGATCAGGAAATATGCTCTGATTTATGAGCTGTACATGTTGGGTGTAACTGACAAAGCCTCCTCACTCGTCACAAGCTCGCTTCTCTTCCCTGTGCATGATTCCATTTAAGATGAGGTTATAACAGCATAGCTACATTAACCTTGGCAGCCAGGAGCCAGCCCTGGCCTTTGGCCCTGAGGCCAGCCATGAGCCCCAATGCCTGGCTATGTTAATTGACGTGACGTTCTTTTGAACACAAAGCTGTGGCCTGAATCGCTTTTGGTGAAATTCCATTCTGAGCAAACACCTGGATTCATTCCACTGATTGGACCTATGCAGACAGTTGTCTAGCCTCTGAGAATTATTCTTCAAATCAGAGTCGCTCCAAGTCCAACGTGAGAACTGAGATCTGGTTTACACACCACAAATGTAAAAGGCCTGACTATTTCTCATACCTGTGGGTCCCTAATCAGAATAACTTGAGTTTTCACCGTCGCTTTCCCTTCTACTTGACTTCACATTGTGTTTCAGTTTCCAAATCAACAATATAAGCCACTCAGCTGAGAACAACTTCCTGTTCCTGATGGGAAGAGAAAACAATTCCCTTGCTTCTCCAACAGTAGGAGGAGATGAATCTCCCCAGGAAAGACAATCCTCTGGGTACCTTTCTCTGCCTGAGGAAGAGCAGAACTAGAACAGAGGTCTCCTGAGGTTAACTCTACAGCACATGCTGGAGTTGCAAATCCAACTCTCCGCAGCAGCCAGATGGGTAACAGACAAAGTGAGGGGGACCACATTTGCCTTATAATGGCACCTGTGGCCAAAATAGGCATTGCTCACCAATATTCTGTGTGCCCCCTCTGTCTCCCAGGTCCCTTGCAGTTAGGGTGGGGCCATGTGACTATTTCTGGCCACCAGGCTATGCATGACAGCTATTGCTCACTTTTGGGTCTAGGGTGACAATAGTTGTGGGCCATCTCCGTTTCCTCCAGTTGTGGTGACTTTGGGAGTCATGTCTTCCATGTAAGAGGAGGTGGCTCCTCATCTACATTGTACAGCATGCAAGGTAGGAAGAAATCTGTATTGTTGGGTCACTGAGATTTCCAAGTTTTGTCCAGAGTGGCAGCTATGAGCACCTGAAGTTATATATTTAAATGTACAGACATACTTTGATTATTAAACATATAGACATGTACCTCATTGTCCCAAAGATATGTGCTTTTTCTTTAAAAAAGCTAATATTTGCAAACCACATCCTATCTGATAAAAGGGTAATATGCAAATTAACCATCACTCCATCACAAAGATGGTGGCATCCACAGCCTCAAGATGGCAGTGCCCAGTCCTCTCAGCCCCGCCAAAGTCCTCCAGTCCCGGGAGGCTGGCTGCTGAGAGTGGGCAGCGTGAGCGGCCTGGCGGAATGCTTGCTTTGTCACTGCGGCAAGTACAATAAAAATTGGCTCCAAAACAGCCTGTTTCCTGGCGAGTCCGGGCAGGAGGGGGTCCTGAGAGCTCTTCTGCTGGCTGCCCAGGAAACAGCACTGATGCCGCCATGGGAACCATTGGAGAGGAGGCGGTAATCACCGCTGCGAAGCCAGAGCGGAGGTGGCAGGAGAGCCAGAGTGGAGAAGGCGGGCCGCCATGGGACAGAGCAGAGGAGGCGGGCCACCACGGGAGCCCGAGTGGAGGAGGTGGGCCACCACGGGAGCCGGAGTGGAGGAGGCGAGGGAGTCGGAGCGGAGGAGGCAGGGGAGTGGACGTGGAGGAGGCGGGGCTGCCTCTACTCCTGCAGGGGTGGTGGGTGAGCCGCAGTTCAGGAGCTTCTGGAAGTGGTGGTGCAGGCCATCCAGTGCTGTATACAGTCTCTGAGGCATGCCTGCCAGTACCGCGATGCCAACTGCTCCCAGCCGTCCTGCCAGAAGATGAGGTGGGTTGTGCAGCACACCAAGGGCTGCCAGCGCAAGACCCATGGAGGTGACGGAGTGTGCAAGCAGTTCATGGCCCTTTGCTGCTACCATGCCAAACACTGCCAAGAAAACACACGCCCCATTCCCTACTACCTCAACATCAAGCAGAAGCTCCGCGAGCAGAAGGCACAGCACCGCCAGCAGCACGTGTAGCTCATGTGCCAGCAGATGCCACCATCAACACCGGCACCATGCCTCAGCCGAGTCTGCCTTCCCCTCCTTCAGCACCACCCTGGCCCACTGCATCCCAGCACACCCTGGACACCACAGCCCCCGACTCTGCCCCAGACCTCGCCTGTGAGCATGTCACTAGCTGGCTTCTCCAGCGTGGCCACAACTCGGCCCCCCACCACAGTTTGCACTGGGAAGCCCAATAACCAGGTGCCAGCTCCGTTGCCCCCAACCCAGGCCCACCTGCAACAGTGGAGGCGCCCAGCAGATTGCACGTGAGGCACAGCAGCGCAGCATCTGTACTGGGTGAGCACCAACAACAGTATGCCCCTGAGGCACAGTGACCCCTGAGAGCCAGATGGCCCCCATGGGCCTGAATGTGACCCAACCAGGTCAGTGGGCGTGTTATTCTGCCCCCCGAGCCCTGGCAGTGGCAGCCTGCACCCACCCAACAGTCAATGTGAGGCATGCCCAGACCCGTGATGTCTATGCAGACCCAAGGTGCAGCTACCTCAGAGCATCTCTCCAGGTTCCCTGCAGGACCTGCTGTGGACTCTGAAGTTTCCCAGCTCCCCCAGCAGCAGCACATGCTCAACATCCTCAAGTCAAACCCTCAGCTGATGGCAGCTCTCATCAAATAGCACATGACCAAGTAAGTGGCCAGCCAGCCCGGCCTTCAGCTCAAGCCCAGCCTGCTGAATCTGAATGCCATGCAAGCCAGCGGGGCACGACCTGCTGTCCCTCCGAAGCAGCAAGCAATGGGAGGCCTGAACCCCCAGGGCCAGGCCTTGAACATCATGAACCCGGGCGCAACCCCAGCATGGCGAGTATGAACCACAGTACAGAGACATGCCATGGACCAACAGCAGCAGCAGCAGCAGCAGCAGCAACATTGCGAGAGGCATGTCTGACTGCTGGTTGTGATGGGGCATTGCCTTCCCCTGATCACCAGGGTGCCTCCCGCCCCTGAGTGCTCCCAGACTGTGAGAGAGGGCAAGCCAGGCTGAGGGATACCCCCTCCAGTGCATGAATTTTCATGCACCGGGCCTCTAGTATTAGATAAAGGGTTAATATCCAACTATATATATAACTCATACAACTCAGTAACAACAACTACAAAACCCCTAAAAAATGCAATTAAAAAAATGGGCAGAGAACTAAATAGGCATTTTTCCAAAGATATCAAAATGGCCAAGAGGTATGTGAAAAGATGCACAACATCATTAATCACCAGGGAAATATAAATCAAAACCACAATGAAATATTGCCTCACACCTGTTATGATGGCTATCCTTAAGGAACGAGAGATAACAAGTGTTAGCAAGGTTGTGAAGAAGATGGAATGCTTGGACACCATAGGTGGGAATGTAAATTAGTGCAGCCACTATGCAAAACAGTAGGATGGACTTTGATTGCAGTCGGCTGGAACACTGTACAGATTCCTCCTGGTTGGAGCGAGTGGCTGCAGCAGCATGGTTTCCCGAGAGACTGGTTGGTGAAAGCTTGAAAGCGGTCCTGAAGGAAAGATGAAAATTGGCACAGAATACAGGGGCCAAAAACGAGGATGAGGACTAGGAATGTTAATGGTGCTATGAAGGGAAGTGGCCAGGTATACCAATTTATGTTCTTTAGCCAGTATTCCCATGGATTTGATTGATGCTCTCTAATCTTTGTGGCCCTTTCTGTTAATTTTTGGGCAGCATCCCTGACTAAGCCAGACTGATTGACATAAAGACGACATTAAAAATAAAACTTTTGAAGATATGAACTGAACTAGAGACAAACATCCACAACTGCGTATATGGAATCTACTCAAACCCCTCCATGCTCCCCTCCCCCCCGCCGCCCCCCGCCAAACCATCACCCTTATTTTTATTAAAGAGCCAAATCAAGACCAATTTATTCACTGCATTAAGTCTAGTTACAATTTGGCCAGATTGTTTACATGAACAAAATAAGAATAGCAACTGATTATATAGGCTTTTAAAAACCTGCTTTGCTGGCCTCTCATGATTGAGCTTTAATTAGACCCTCAGGGCAAAGAAGCTGAGCCACCTAGCTGCCATCAGGTTTGCCTGCAATACCTGTAGACTGGAGTGAATTCCTCAAGTTCTTGAGGTCCCAGTGATGTCTTGAGGCCTTTTCCTTGCCATCTCTCAGGAAAGCAGCCTTCGTTCCTTACCTGAAAAGACTACCATGAACCACGTGATCAACCAAGTTACCAGGCTTTTTCTTGCAAGTGGCTTTGAGAGTTTTGAGGATGTTTTCTGGTGCTTACCAGACTCCAGTCACATCTTTTTCAGACATGACATTCCAGTTGATTAGTAAAACCACAATCAGAAACTGGTCTTACTGAGTTCATGCAAAGAAATGTAGTGCCATGATTCACTCATTAAGAATTGCCAAATTCTAAAGCAGTGGTTCTCAACCTTGGCTGCACATTACAATCACCTGGGAATCTTTTTAAAATCCTGATTTCTGGGCCTCATCCTCCAGAAATTCTGTTTCTTTGTTATGGGGTGAGGCCACAACATTAGTCACAAAGAAACAGAATTTCCGGAGGATGAGGCCCAGAAATCAGGATTTTAAAAAGATTCCCAGGTGATTCTAATGTGCAGCCAAGGTTGAGAACCACTGTTCTAGAGAGATCAGGTAGGAAGAAAAGAAAAATATATAATTTACCACATCCTATATAATCAAAGGCTAATATACAAATTGTCCCCTTGACCGGGAGTTCAACCCGGAGTTCAACCAGGAGTTTGACCAGGGGGTGGGGCTGGCAAGCCAACCACCCATGCCCCCTCCCCCTGGCCAGCCTGGCCCAACCAGCCCTGATCGGGGTGGGTTGGCCGGACCCCACCCATGCACGAATTCATGCACTGGGCCTCTAGTTGTTTTAATAAACCAAAATGAGGTTTATTTCCCTTTTTAAAATATATTTATTATTAACTAAATATAGAGGCCTGGTGCATGAAATTGTGCATGGGGCAGGGGGTCCCTCAGCCTGGTCTCTCACAGTCCAGGACCCCTAGGGGGATGTCCGCCTGCTGGCTTAGGCCTGCTCCCTGCAGGCCTAAGCCAGCAGTTGGCTATCCCTCTTGCAGTTCAGGACCCCTTGCTCCTTATCGCCTGCCTGCTCACTGCTCCTTACTGCTTGTTGCTCCTTAGCACTGCTGCGGAGGCGGGAGAGGCTCCTGCCACTGCTGCTGAGCTTGCCAGTCATGAGCCCAGCTTTTGGCTGAGTGGGGCTCCCCCTGTGGGAGTTCACTGACCACCAGGGGACAGCTCCTGCATTGAGCGTCTTCCCTCGGTGGTCAGTGCACATCAAAGCACCTGGTCATTTCACCGTAATGGTCGCTTAGGCTTTTATTATATAGACTAGAGGCCCAGTACACAAATGCTTGCACCAGTGGGGTCCCTTGGCCTGGCCTGCGGGATTGGGCCGAAACTGGCTCTCCAACATCCCCTGAGGGGTCCTGGATTGCGAGAGGGTGCAGGCCAGGCCAAGGGACCCCCGGTGCACGATTGGGGCTGAGGAGGGACACAGGAGGTTGGCCATCCGGGGAGGGACAGCAGTAGGGCTCCAGGGCATGTCCAGCCCATCTTGCTCAGTCCTGATTGGCTGGACCCAGCAGCAAGCTAACCTACCGGTCGGAGCATCTGCCCCCTGGTAGTCAATGCACATCATAGTGAGCAGTTGAGTGGCCTTAGCATATCATTAGCATATTATGCTTTGATTGGTTGAAAGGCCAACCAATTGACTGGGCACTTAGCATATTAGGCTTTTATTATATAGGACTAGAGGTCCGGTGCACAAAAATTTGTGCACTCAAGGGGGTCCCTCAGCCAGGCCTTTGCCCTTTTGCAGTCTGGGACCCCTCAGGGGATGTCCAGCTGCTGGCTTAGGCCTGCTCCCTGCTCCTCCCCACACCTATCCCCGCCAGGTCTTCACTATCCTGTTGCTGTGACCATGGGCTATGCATATAAGTCAGTGGTTCTCAACCTTGGCTGCACATTAGAATCACCTGGGAATCTTTTTAAAATCCTGATTTCTGGGCCTCATCCTGCGAAAATTCTGTTTCTTTGTGACTAATGTTGTGGCCCCAGCCCATAACAAAGAAACAGAATTTCTGGAGGATGAGGCCCAGAAATCAGGATTTTAAAAAGATTCCCAGGTGATTCTAATGTGCAGCCAAGGTTGAGAACCACTGATATAAGTTCTTTGATTTATCTCTTCTTGTTCCTATTTTCTTAACTTCATTTGTCCTTGGGTGTGGCTGGAAAATGGCACTAATTGAATTTCTGCTATCTATCTCCCTGAGCAGGTTAATTTAAGCTGTTTGCCCTCTGGGTGGGGAGGAATGGTACAAATCACTTACTCTAAGTGTCCTTGGTTGAGAGAAGGTAGGGTTTACTAGATGGCTTTGGACTGCTTGTCATCTAGATCTTCTAGATGGCTGCACACTGCTGTTTGTGTATCTCAGTTTCCCTATTCCGCTTGTCCTGGCTTACTGGCCTGGATCATTTATATAACTTCCTTTTAACATTTCTTCTTACAAACCTTCTTCCAACTTTCACAAACCTTACAACTTTCACAAACCTTGCTACAACTTTAACTCCCTTTCTTTTTCCTTCAAAATGCATGCCTCATGCCTCTTCTATTACCAAAACCATACAATTTATTTCCAATTTAATTAGAATTCTTAACTATTAGAAACCTTAATGTTCCAATCATAGTAAAAAAATAAACAACCAGCATTTCTTTGATTGACATTTACGAACACTCTCACTTTCAAGAAACACGCCTTCAACAAAGCACAAGACAGTACATTAACAGTTTCAAATCTACTTTATCGATTTTCTGTAACAAAAGCTAAAATCAGGTGAACTTAAAACTTGTTGAAATATTTAGATGTTGATCATTTAACCCAGCAATGCTCCAAAGCTTGTAGGTTACCAAAGATGTGTGGGCGTATGAGGCTGGAGAAAAGGTGAAGGGGGTGAGGGAGCAGGCCCCACAGCCTGTTCTAGGACCGGTTTCCAGGCCTCCAGCTGCTTGAATTTAAAACTGTCACATTTTTCCTTAGAGATAATGTTAGGGGCAAAAATAGAATATTGGGGACTAGCTCTGGTTATGGGAAATATTCATCATGTTCTGTTACCCATGATTGCCTTGTGCTGGTTAAAGAAAAGGACATTCTAACCTGGATGGGAGTTGTATGCCCCCAGGACATGGGAGTCCTCAACCTTGGAATGTGGTCCATTCTCATTCATGACCTGCCTATTATCATGGAAAGATTGACAACCTAGTTGCCCAAACAATGGAGTCTCATCCCAGCCTCCAACTTCCCCATGCCTGTGATCCCTACTTCCCCATGTAATCCTTGTCCTACCCTAAATAAACAGCTGGTTTACAGGCGCGAGGGTGAGGGAGGCCGTGGGGGAGCTGGGGGATTGCAGAGCAGACTTTTGTAGATGACCTGCTGCTCTCCCATACTGCCGGCAGTATTGGAATAAATGCTCATATATGATTCAACCCTGTCTCTGCTTAATTCGCTCAAGTAGTGGGGGCAGCATGAACCTATTGATTGTCTGGTTACAATAACATGCTAAGGTTTGGGTAATGAGCTCAGCTTCCTATAGTGGCCAGACTGTTAAGTAAGCGTTTGCAGTTTTACAGTCAAGAAAGTTGTTCTTTCGGAAGGGGGTGGTGAGAAGGCTCTGAGGTGAGAGCAGTTTTCAGGGCATAAAAGCGGGTGAGAATGCTGGCCTTGGGATCTACAGGCTCAGTGTGGGGCCTCTTGGCAGAGTCCTTTTGCGAGAGGACTAAAATCGGGAGCCCAGAGGCAAAAACACCCAGCGAGTCCGGGGAAGGAGAGTATTTCTTGTCCAGAGGACAGGACAGTCATGGAGGAGACGAGGTGTTTACGGTCTAAGGTGATGGCTTGACTTTGTGGGGTGAGAGTGAAACTGAGGTAGGTGACTGTGGTTCGGGACAACCGGGCTCTGCAGGGGACTATGCAGTAGCCCTAGCCAGGCACCAAGGTAGAACGAGAAAAGAGGGGGTAAAGAGGTACTTAATAAGATGCAGTGTAAAGGTGAGGTGGCTAATGGCTGTGAGACTAGTCTGTCAACCCCCATAATAGAGATTGAGGAGGGGACAAGAGTCCTAGTGGATTCGGGGAGGGCAGAATAAGTGGTCCCAGTGTCAACTAAAAAGGAGATCGCGTACCTGCCACCACAGTCGTTACCCGAGGCTCTGTCCTGGTGATGTGAGCCTGTGGGGCCTTGTGAGGGCCTGGGCAGCTTCAGTCTTCGGTGGCCAGTCCCAGGAGGTCTGGGAGCCCCAAACCAGATCCAGAGAGCGGCCTTGCTGGACTGGCTGAGCTCTGACCTGGAGGGGCCAGACTGCAGTCTGATTTCCAGTGGCCTTCCCTTCCACACCTTGGGCCAAGCCCAGTTGGGGGTCTCGGGTTCGGGCAGAATTTGGCCCGTGTCCTTCCTTGTTGCATTTGAAGCTTGGGCCCAGAGGAGGCTTGGCCCCTGACTTACCCTTGGTTGGAGGACTGGCACTTTGTTTAGGGCTCATGAGAGCGGTGGCTAGGAGCTGAAAGGCCTCTTCTGGGACTGATCTCGCCTTTGTTTTTGCATTGGGGCCTCCTCACCTCTATTATAAAGACCTTAAGGCCAGGTTAACGAGGTCTTTTTGAGGGGTTTGTGGACCTGTGCCTATTTTTGGAAATTTATGGCATACGATGGGAGCTGATTGGGGTATAAAATGGGTGTCCAGAAGAAGGGTTCCCTCTGGGGAGGGGGAGTGTAAGGTGGTAAATTTCTGTAAGGCCTCCGTGAGGCGGAAGAGGAGGAGAGCTGGGTTTTGGTCAGGGCCCTGAGTGATTTTATTGTTTATCATAGTTGACTACCATATGAGCATCCTTTTTGAGTCCAGCAATGAGACAGGTGATTATATGGCTATGGAGCCGGGACCCTGGGGAATTATCCTGATAGTTCCATCTTGGGGGGACTAAGTCAGAGCCAATCGGGCTGGCTGTTGTGTCCTATCTATGGAGGGCATTGGCCTGGCCCTTGGCTGCTATCCAGACACGCTCCTTCTCCTCTGAGAGAAGGGGACAGGACGACATAGACATTGTACCAGGCCAGGCCATAGGACTGGGTGAGGTACTCAAATTCCTTAGTAAAGGGGATTGGGTCGGTGTACGGACAATATCCTTGGCCCTGGACACCTCTGGGAGGGGATGGACGAGGGCTGAAGGCTGGGCTGTCCAGGGAAGGAGTAAGAGGGGGGCTCAGTAAGGAGGTTGAGGTGAGTGGGCTAAGAGCTGGAGTCCAAAGACTGGGGCCAGTCAGAGGAGGGACATGAGGAAGTGGGTTTGGGGGAATGGAGAATCGAGTGATGGGAAGGGTGGAAGGGAAGGTCTGAGGGACCTGATGGGTTGGGAAGCACTGATCAGAAGCCTCAGGGTGGAAAGGTCCAGGTTTGCCAGAGGGGGCTTGGAGTGGAGAAGTAGGCTTTGATGGGCAGAGCAAGTTTGACAGAGAGAAGGGTGATTGAGGAGTATAAAGGAGGCCTGGATGTAAGGGATCTCTGACCATTTCCCATTGGGGTGACAGAAATTGCCTAAGTCCCAGAGAATGTTAAAATCGAAAGTTCCATTCTTGGGCCAATGTGGCCAGAGGAATGTTTCTTTTCTTTTCTTTTTTTTTTTGGGGGGGGGGGCGGCGGGGAGCGAGGGGGTAAATTAGGAAGAGGAGGTAAGCAACAAAGGGAGACCTGGGACGCTAGGCTGGGGGGCGGGCATCCCCACCATCTAGTCGGGCTCTGGAGGGAGGAAGGCAGTCTGATCCACATGGTGGGTGTCCCTATGACGAGGAAGACTGTGGGACCCGGTCCCGGGGCCAAGGCCTAACAGGAGAGGATTTCTGGCTTAGCGCTAGGTCTGTGTCTGAGATGGAAAATGGCCAATCAGAAATCCAGAAGGGGTTTCGGAAGGGGATGGTGAGAAGGCTTGGGACAGTCCTGATTGGCTGGACCCCAACAGCAAGCTTAATTAAACCAAAGTGTAATTTTCCACTTTGTTATCTTTCCAATTGTTACTTGCCAGAGATGAGCTGAGCTGGTGCTGAGTGCGGGGTCAGCAGTGGGAGGGAGAGGTCCCTGATCCGTGCCCTCCTTGCCTGGTGCGGGAGGACCCGTAAGAGAGGGAGGCCTATTGGAGGCGGTGATCGTGTCCCCCGAGTAGGATTTGGAGGTAAGCCCAGGTCGAGCTGCCGCTGCCTACTGGTCTCTGAGTAGCAAACTCGGGGTGACCAAAGCCAGGGCTATGGATCCCCTTCCCTGGGGAACCCTCCTGGGTTTTGGCACCAAACGTTAGGGTCGCCAAAGGAGGTACACATGAGGCCAAAGGTGGTAAAGAATTATAAATTTATTAGGCCGCCAGAAAACCAGATGGACTGAGCCCCCAAATGAATCCTAGCTTTTAAATTTCTGATATTAAACTTGACACCAAGGACAAAGGAAAGGCTCTGTGTTGGTAATCTATTCTCTCTCGTGTAATTTTTTTTTCTTATCAGGAGGCGGGGGCCAGTTTCTGAAATGCTGGCTAGGGTGCCTTGCAACCCTGTTGGAGGTGCTGAGAAGTCAAGACGACCTCTAAGACTGGGCGAGAGGCTTGGCTGATGTCTGGGAAGCACAGCTGCTTCAGTTTCCCTTCACTGGGGATGTCTTACCTGTGGCTAAACACACTAGTGCCACCTATTGGAAAAATATATTTCAATAAAAATAAAGTTACAGACTTAAAGTCTGCATTATTGGAAAATGCCTCCCTAGGTGGCAATTTTCCTGCCAAAGAAAAACAAAGTTAAGCCAGCTCACTGAAGGAAACGTAGGTGAGCTGTAGGTGTTTTGTTTTGGGGAAAGCAGCTTTCATTTTTCAACTTGTTGGCAAAGAATATTAAATAAGAATGAAATAGGAGGCCAACAAATACCATAATTCGGGATTAGGCTTTTCTACAAGTGGTTGCGCGCCACCCCAGTGGGGGCTGGGCCTCCTGGTGGGAGTGTACAGGGCTCTTCTCGTGGGCGAGAGGCTTTGTTTTCTGAACTGGTATAGAAGGACCCGGAAGTCTGGAAAAGAGGCAGGAATCACCACAGGGACCTTACCTACCTTTTTATGGAAAGGAAAAAAATGCTCTTTTTTTTTCCCTTCCCTCCTACTAATTAGCACAAGTTATTTGGTTACAAATTATAAAACGTCCCTCTCACCCCTGTCCCCACTCTCCTCTACCACTGAAGTGCTCTTAACACTGGCATGAAATCTGTACAGACATACTTCAGAGGGGAAATGGTATAAAGAAGATAAGCAACAAATAGGACAATATGCATATATGACACGTGTGTGTAAATTAAAGGAATAAGGAGGGGTAGGAGGGGAAATGATTCTGGCGAATTCCTGAAAGAAATAATGAGAAAAAAGCAACCAAAGCAAAGATTTACTAATGGAAGTTATGTTTAGGGAGAAGGTAGGGAGAGAAGACTTCGCTTTTCATTTTACGTTTTTGTACTTAACATTTTTCTATTCGTGTGTCTATATTATTTTTGTTAACTAAAGAAAAAGATGCCAAGTCAAAGCTAATCCATGCTGCGAGAATTCCAGATGAAGACTGCCCTTGGGCATGGCATGGGTCCTGTTGAGAAGGGGCCGAGGAGGACTCTGGGAGGTGGCCGATGTGTTTCATGATCTGGGAGCCGGTACCAGTAACCGCGATGTGTTCACTGTGTGAAAATTCATCAAGCTGTGTGTTTCTGATCCGTACATTTTCCTGCATGTGTGCACAGCTGGCATAAGAGTTTCAAAAATGATGCCTGGAGAAATTCTTCGGTAGTAAGATTGTAGACCATTTGTTTTCTTTTGGTTTCCTGTGTTAAACTAACAAATGTTGTCAAACTCAATTTTGATTCTTTTTTCTAGGTGTATGTTTCAAACTCATCTTGCACATCCTTGTAGTCCATGGAACCAGAAGACACTACCAGCTGTGCTGAGAGTTTCTTCACCCCAGCAGGCGCTGCCCTCTGAGGGAGCCTGGCCTCCCTGGCTGGTGGGCGGGGGGCGCTGCCCTCCTGCTCAGGCTCCCGCAGCCTGCCAGCTTCTGCCTTCTTCACCGGGAGCTGCTGGGCGAGCAGCAGGCACAGTGACCACTGCACAGGCACGCCCCTCTCCCCCTGGCATGGGAGCCTCAGGCCTCCCTGTCCGCTGGAATCCACCAGTTCCCATTACCTGCTCCCCGCGGACATCTGATGGCCTTGCAGATAGTCTGACAGGTGAGTTTTCAAAAGCCTGTCCCTGAGGTGCCCTTTATCGCTGCCATAGTATCCCTGCCTGGGGAGCACACGCACGGCTCCTATCGGCTTCTGATCAGGCGAGGAAGACTGAAGACCCAGGCAGGGTTACAAGGGACCCGTGTGCTGGACAGACATCACACTGCCACCGGTTTTCTTGCCTTCGTGGCATTCTCAGCTGTGCTGGATGTACAGGCAGGACTGAACCTCGCTGCACTCAGACGGCAGATAAAGTTCGTGTGAAACTCGTAAGGGCCGTTTCTATGACCCCGAAGAGAGGAGTAGCAGGTGCTCAAGGCTTGGCTTTTGTAATCTTCCACTTTGTTATCCTTTTCTTTAAAAACAAACAAACAACTGATTAAGTTCTGACATGTGTTCCTATTGATATCAATGGCATTCCCAAGTGGACTTATAGATTTACTTATCTTACAAGGAATAATGGCCCGTTTCCTGGCGTGATTTCCTAATTTTCACTTGAAAACTGTGTGGAAAATGGACTTTATAGCAATGAGAAGCAGGAGGAACAGTAGTTCCTGTAACAACCGTCACAGTGCCTGCTGCTTGCTGAGCACCTGCATGGCCCTGTGCTGAGTCCTGTGGGCCTGGTCCGAGGGCGTGCCCTCCCTCTCCCACTCTCCCGCCCCCTCCCTTGCTCTGTAAGAGGCCCCAGGCACTTGATCACCTGCCCAATGCCACCAGGTGTGCTGTAAGTAGCAGAGGTGGGATTTGACCTCAGATCGCCTTTATTCTGAATGCCTTTCTTTCTCCATGTGATCCTAAGGTACTGTGATTGCCCTGGTCACTTTTGGAAGATTTGGAGCTAACACTTGGCTAATAAGTGCATACTTGTGGGAAACCTAGGCGCTGACAACTTCACAACCAACTTTAGGAGGTTGACAGATTAGGGGACAAACTCTTTTAACTCTAATTGAAGGTGTCCTGGTGGGTCTTCATGATGATTATGTCATTCAAGATTCCCAGGGGCAGAAGGAGACTAAAAAAATGGGTTCTAATAGAATTGAGTCTGCTGGGCCCTGTGGTCATGGTGTGGGGTGGTTTGAAAGAACGAGCTGTTGGCTGAGACTGGAAGAGCCAGCTCAGGACATGCCAGAGGTGCTGGGTCAGAGGCGCTGGGGAACCACCTGGGGAGGAAACCCTTTCTTCGGGGGTTTGGGAGGCGGCGATGCTGGTGGGAGCCCACTGCCTCGTAAATATCGGATCTAAAAGCGCAGCCCCGGGCCGAACTATCCTCTCCAATGGACTACATTTAGACACACGCCAGAGCCAGATGTGAATAGAGTGTATTCACCTCGAAATGGTGTGTTTTCAGGGTGTGGTCGTTGATAGAGGCTGGCTGTCTGAGATGCCAGCTAATAGAAAAGAGAAATGGGAAAACAAGTAGTCACTCCACTTGACCAGTTCTTGGGGAATGGGACTCATGTGTGTGCACATGTTACAGTATTTTTGTCGTCACTTGGCTCCCATCCAACCCAGCGGCAGTCTGAACTTTAAGGTCAAGTGGTAATGTGGTTCCAGAAGTTTCCGTAGGAATTCTGATGCCCACAAAAAGATGACCGTTTGGAACAGCGGATTTCTCAATGCAAAGGTCATATGAAGCGGACTTTACAAAGTTTACATAACAAAGAGCAATTCTGTTCACTAAAATGATTAATTCCCGTCAGTACACATCAAACAGAACTGTTACAAAACATTATTGTCTGGGTTCACATTGCCTAGGAAGGGTTTTTTACGAGTTCCATTTCCAATCACTCCTTTGACAAAGCCAGAGCTTTTTTTTTTTTTTGAGGGGGTGGTGGTGAGCCGACCTTCCTTTCCAGAAGAATCCGTGAATGGGGACTGAGCAGGCGCCGCCCTGAGTGTGAGATGAGTCGCGCTGATTGTGGAGGAAAAGGACAGCCCCTGTGCGAGCGGAGGCCTTGCAGGGTCTGCGTGGACGGGAAACGCCCTGGCCCACAAAGCCTGGCTTGTCCTCTTCCGAACAAGGGGGCATTGAAGAGGCTCCAGCATCACCATTGTAACTCACTCCTCTAAGACACGTCCGCTTTTTATGTCTCACAGCTGACAGGCACAGTGAGGGCCAGCCTGTTTCATGAACTCCCCTGCAGTGAAATAGGCAGATGTAGTTTGAAGATGCTATTGGCCTCACGTACAGTTGTTCTCAAGAAGCCTCAGGATTTAGTGAGCCTGCTCCTTAAAAAAATAGCCGCAGGAATATGAAAAAACACCGAAATCCCAAATTGGAAGGTCTGGGTCTGAGTGCTGACCCTGCCAATCACCTGATGACTCTAAGCGTGGCACCAGAACTTTCTTCATTTGTAAAAAAATGACTGTCCCTGAGCCTGGTTCTCAGGGTTGCTGTGAAACTCAAAGCAATGATGAGTGCAAAGGTAACTTATTCAGAGTTTCAGGAATAGAAGTGACCATTATCGCTAACATTTCTATATGGGCAGTTTTTCCCTTAGAAGAAGATTTGGGGGAGGTAAGTTAAGACCTTTTTAAAACAAATCTCCTGTTAGGCGATTAAATCTCTTCAGATTCCTGATTGGCTACGAGGTAGCATCTGCAGCAGGTGGCGTGCCAGTTGAAGAGCTAGACATGTGTTCACAAAACCAAACTATAACCCCCCAAACTGAACTTTTCTGTTTCTTTTAATGCAGTCTGACTTAGCCTCTTATTTTAAATGGGTCTTGCATGTAGTTTAAAAGACTGTGGGTTACACTCTCCTTTCCTCTCTGTAAAAAATCAATAAAATATATATTTTTTAAAAAGACTGTGGGGTACAGCTATGCAGAGGGCACCTATCTCATGTTTATTTAACCACAAAAGCAGCTTTCTTCGAAAATAGAATAAATTATCAAATATATCATTTATGGATCAATTCCTCCAAGTACTCATTCTGTTTGACCTTAAGCTGTGTCTACCAATAGTCATGAGTTGTTCTAAGCAGTGTCAAGACCTTAGTAGATGAAAGAGAAAGCATGTGTTTGGTCTATGACCTTGGTTACAACATGTTTTGATGTGATGATATGGCTTTACCTTGACTGACATTTGTTTGAACTTTGCCACAGATGCTGTTTCAAATCAGAAGAAAGTCACTGATGTGGGGAACACGTCCCGTGAGTTTAAGTCAACACATGGGGAACTTAGACTATAACTGGGTTTTTGGAACTCAAATAGTAACAAGGCCTATGTAACGAACATGTACTATCAAGGCTAATATATACTTACATCAAGCCAAAGTCACTGTTAAGCACCTACTCTGAGTAGGATAAATCTAAGGACCTTGGTAACCATTGCTTCTTATCCGACACACCACAACTTTAACAAGTTCCAATCAATATTTGTACTCTATTCATCAAACATTGGAAGTTCTTTCAGGGCGCCATGCAATCACACCTAGTGTTTGCCCTTCTCCAGGTTTAACAAAATGTTTCAGACACAGACTATCAAAGAATGAGGACTATACAAATGTCTCCCTCTGATAACAGAGTTCAGTGGCGACTTTAGTGGCTCCACGTCCCGGGAAAGTTTCCACGGCCTCCCACTGCCCTCTGCCCACTGCCCACGTGACTGAGGAGCTTGGGGAAGCTTCAAAGACTGGACCAAAGTGACGGCCCTCGCCCGGCCAGCAGGAGTCCCTGAGGGGCCTTTGAGCCAGCATCTTTCTATTCCTGCCGATGGCTACGAAGACGGGGCTTGTTCCAACCGCCTGCCGTGGTGCAGCGCACGCGGGATGAGGAGGAGATTCTGTGCTGACATAACCCAGGTGCCCATGAGCTTCCAGGGTGGGCACCCTAGAGTCTTAGCAGAGGCATGGACTTCCGAGGGTGCAGGCCCAAGCAGTGCTCTGGCAGAATCCTGGCCTTGGGGTTGGGAAGTGGCCTCCTGCTGTGTCTGGAGCGGGTACCTGGTTCTGGAGGTTTGACGTGTCCAGAGCTCTAGGCCCTTGCCCTGGTGGTGGACTTCTCAGCATCGGCTGTCCCAACTGCACGATGTCCTCAGAACCCGGAGCCAGCCTGGAGTTCTAGGGCTAGGGCAGGATTCCTTGATATAGGACTGTTACTATGTACTATTTTTTTTAACTTCTTTAATTGTTAAAAGTATTACATAGGTCTCCTTTTTACCCCATTGACCTCTCCCCGGTTGCCCCCACCTGCCAGCACATGCCCTCACTGCCCCTACTGTCTGTGTCCATTGGTTATGCTGATATGCATGCATATAAGTCCTTTGGTTGATCTCTCACCCCTTCACCCCCCGCCCCCGCCTTCCCTCATAGGTTGGTTACTTTGAACTATTGCTTTAGAAAAAGCGCAATTGTTTATCCCCTAAGTGACTTGCCACACTTCACTTCTAGCATCAGTTTCTTATCTATAAAAGGGCAGGTTTAAGAAAGTCACCTTCATTCCATCTTGCTTTGAAATTTCTTTGACTTTATATTCAGAGTCCTTACCTCCCCGCTTGTGGCCAGGCCCGGAATGTTCCAGGGGAGCAGGCCCTGCAAGCCCAGGCTGACTGGCCATAGGTCTCAGCACCCTCTAGTGAAAGTCCTCTGGTGCAATGCAAACAACTCAACCTCTGGCCCCACCTTTACACACACAGACCCTCCAGCTCCCCAAAGGTGGCCTCAAGTGTCTGAGAGGGCACTTGCACCTCCAGGCACGTTAGTAGCTGTGACTAGTCTTTTCGCTCCCAAGCGGGGAGCTCTTGGGTGGCAGGGCTGCCTTAGCTCCAGGCCCCGTGAGGGTCTGGCCTGCTCCTCAGGGAACCAGCTCTCACCCTGCTCTGCCACAGCCAGGGTTCCCTGCCAAGAGCCACGTAGAGCCTGGGTAGGAAGAGAGGCTTTTGCCCACATGTGCTCTGTTAGGACAGGGAGGCCAAGCAGGGGCCCTCAGCTACTCATCTGACCCAAACTTCAGTGGAATCCTGCACTCGGTACTGATCCTCACCTTCCCCCCGAGACCTGGACGTGCACTCGGAGGCTCCTCCAGATGCCACCTGAGCAGTGGCCACGTGCCCTCCCTGCAGCCTTTGTCCCGCTGTTGGCTTGTTTGTTATTCGGTTTGTTATGCCACTTTCCTTTTTACTCTGACATTAGTTCTCTTGGTTGTAGGTAAAAAGCCCAGATTTCAAAGAAAATGTGTGGCTCCTTCCTGAGTTTGCCAGATAGGCCTCGCCATGATGGAATCCACACACAGGCATGGGCATGGGCCTGGGCATGAGCATGAGCCTGGGCATAGGCCTGGGCATGGGTATGGGCATGGGCATGGGCCTGGGCCTGGGCATGGGCATGAGCATGGTCCGGGCATGGGTATGGGAATGGGCCTGGGCATGGTCATGGGCATGGGCATTGGCCTAGGCATGAGCATGGTCCTGGGCATGGGCATGGGTATGGGCCTGGGCCTGGGCATGGGCATGGACCTGGACATGGGCCTGGGCATGGGCATGGGCATGGGTCTGGGTATGGGCCTGGGCATGGGTATGGGCATGGGCCTGGGTATGGGCCTGGGCATGGGTACGGACATGGGCCTGGGCATGGGTATGGGCATGGGCCTGGACATGGGCCTAGGCATGGGTATGGGCCTGGGCATGGGCATGGGCATGGGCATGGGCATGGGTATGGGCCTGGACCTGGGCATGGGCCTGGTGCAGAGCCTTTGGAAATCTTGGCAGCTCTGTGGTCATTTCTCTCCCCTGCATTCTTCTTTGTCCTGTTCTTCTCAGAAATTCCTTATTCTGCACAGTGGTTTTCTTTAGTGACTGGTGGACCAAGAACCCGTTCTATTTGCCTGCACACGGTTTGCTATGGGTCCTGGGAAAGGTCTTGCCACTGCACTGCCCCAGAGCAGCAGGGGTTTGGATGTGGCCACATGCTCCTGGGGGCTTGCTGGTCCTAGGATGAAAGGGTAAGGAAAAGAATAGGCCTGGTTTCCAGGGGTCGACCGCAGAGATGCGCTGCATCAAGGATCCTATGAGTGTGGTCATGGTCCAGCTTTCTGCCTAGTTCACTCCTCCAGCATCAATCGTACACGTGCCCACTGGGTGCCGTTATAGGCTGCGCTACTCTTCTAGCATCAGGACGGCCATGGGTGAGATGTGCCGACAAAAACTGGAAAGCCAACGGGATTTGAGCGGGGAGGTCCTGCTCTCGGACCTCAGAGCAGCTCAGTCATTTAAGAAGGAATATTACTTTACACCGACATGTTGAACGACAGCGATGTGCAGTGTGTCACACTCAGCCATCCCAACTGCGAGCACGGGCCTGGGGAGCAGTGCCCTGTGCAGCCACTTGTGACCGGGAGCTCTGCTTGGTGGGAGAGATGAGATCGCGTCTTCCACGAAGTAGGACTGGGAATCCCCTTCCATGGGATCCTGGGAGAGAGAAGATACCAGTGTGGAGCCATCACCCTGACGCTTGTTCTGCTCAGGCCAGGCTGCGGGCTGGCCGACGGGCATGGGCTCTGAGCTTGTGTTCTGACAGCGGAAAAGGACTCTAAAGATGAAGGTGAAGGATAAAGTTATCTAACCGACAGGGACAGAAATGAAACTTAACTCCTGAGCCTTGGGGATTGCTCATTGCAAACTCGCAGTGCGCCTGCTCTGCAAGCCGCTCAGGAAGCGGCAGTGGCTCACAGCCGGGCTGGGGAGGGCCTGGGGGCAATGGGTTTGGAAACTGCTTTGCTGCTCAGTGCCCATCAGCATCTTGTCCCAGGACTCAGGCTCAGGGTGAGCAGGTGGCTTCTGAAGCACTGGGGTGGGGACCAGGGAGAGTCCGGGGCAATTTGCAAACATATTTGGAAAAATTGGACCTTTCCCTAGAACATGTTTTGGAAAACACCGGCTTGGGACTACGTGGTCATCGGGCTTGAGCTACCAGTTAGAGCAAAATTAACGGTGATGTTTGCCGTTTTCTCCTTTTACTGAGACTTGCATTTTAATTTGAACAAACTTCTTTTCTTTAGTACTTTAACGTTTTTGAAACTGCCATGCTGCCCACCAGAGAAAATATCTTAAGTAAAGCAAAACAGAAATGAAAAAAAGGTAAAATTAACAACAATGAGCCCATTAGTCCCTTGCATTTAAAAAAGACATGTGCTTAGTAGGCTTAATAAGGGTCCCCCCAAAATCCTTAATTTTGGATAGTGTAGTTTTTTTTATTTGTAAAAATATTTATTATTTGCATTGTGAAGATTTTTTTAAAGTGAGCTACACATAAATATCTCTATATCCATCTGTATTTACAGCTATTTATCTCTGTCTATCAATCAATCAATCATGTTTGTAGATTCCATCAGTAATGTATGGAATACTAAAAAATTAACAGTAAAATACAATGTAAAGACTTAAAATAGTTTTAAAAACTTTAGAAAGAAGGACATATACAGTACAAATTGGTAGATTAAGAATATAGATATGGTTTATGGTGTTTAAACCATAATTACGAGTACATTAGTAAAGATTGGTAGGGCTGCTGCAGTTTAAAAGCTGCCTGGAGGACTGGGCAACCATACCATTTCCTGGGTCCCGGTCCTAGAGGTTCCAGTTCCGTGGGTCTGGGCAAGGCCTGGGAACCTGCATTGTTTACACACTCCCAGGTCCTTCTGATGCAAGGGTGCTGCTCTAGAGAAAGTAGGTTGGCGGGTAAGAAACAATATGGGGTATGGGAAGTGTCTGATCAAGGCTTTAGATATGACACTCAGCTACTTGAGTATTTAAAGTAGCCAATGTAAATCTGAAAACACATTAAAAATATGTATGCTTTATTATAAAATGTTTCTGGCAGCCTGGGTTCTGTGATGGGCATCGCAGAGTAAGTGGGCGTAGGGGAACTTTGGACCACGTGTCTCTGTTATTTCCCCGATGACAGCTGCTGTGTTTCTCGTGTCCCACGTTTATCTGCTTGGGAAGGAAAAGACATTGGTCAATATTTGCAATTTCAGGAACATTTTACATCTGCTTCGTGCGTTGAGTTTTATGATATCTAAGGTTGCGAAACATTTTCCTCCATAAACACAGTTAACGGGGCAGATTAGATTGGCCCTCCTGACCGATTAGATAGGTCTGGTCTTCGCCTTTGATGAAAGGCAGCCAGAGAGCATGGGATGGAGCTTTCTAAAGGCCCCCTAGAAGAAAGTTCTGGAATGAGCCCTGACTGCAGCAGCTGGGAGGAAGTGGACGAGTTGCTGGTACTGTGACTCTTGTGCACCAGGACCATGGAAAAGCAGTCCCTTTTCTGCCGGAATAAGCATGGTCATTGCTGCCTTGTATGAAGACATCACTCCATCGACCAGTTCACTCACGTGAACTCTGAGGTCACTCACCACCCAGAGGGCATCGAAGGCTCCTTTCATTTTAAGAAACATTATCTATAGAAGCAGCTTCTTTCTACCCAATCAGTTCTACATCTTTGCTTTTCCCTGCACCTGATAGTAACGTGAGAAGAAAAGTGGTAGCAGGTGCAGGTGAGGACTTAGTAGAGAAAAAGAAAAAAACAATGGCTGTGCTCCCCCCAGAAAATGAACGATGTGGTGACCAGGGACTGCATTTCCTGTCTTATCCACGCACCGGGGCAAGTCTGAAAGCAGGCTGATGCAGGGAAGATGGCCATGGGCATGCGTGTCCAGGTTTTGGCGTGACGGTAAGCATCTTAGTTTGTCCAGGCTGCTCTAACTAAGTACTGTAGACTGGGTGGTTTATCATCAGCCAGTACTTCTTTCTCCCAGTTTTAGAGTCTGTAAGTCATAGGTCAGGGGTCAGCGTGGGTGGATGAGGGCCGCCTTCTCCCCGCGATCACATGGCCAGCACGAGGGACCGGCACCAGCCTCACCTCATCCTACTTCCCTTCCAAAGACCTGCCTCCTCAGACCACTGCAGAGCGGGGTTTCAGCAGTTGGAGTTTGGGGGCCACGAACATTTAGTCCATCATAGTAAGTTTTCATGTCTCTCTGGGAGGAATGGCTGGGTTCGCTGTGCAGGCCTCGTGGTAACTGCGTGTCTCTGACCTCTGACACTGCCAAGCTGCTCACCAGAGGAAGTGGGTCCTTTCTGCCGGCAAAGAGTGAGGGGCCCTTCCTTCTCACACGGGTGCAGCATTTGGTGTTGTCACTATTGTTTACTTTAGCCGTTCTGAGGGGTGTGTATTGAAAGCTAATAGTGGTTTTAATTTGCATTTCTTTAATGGCTAATGATGGTAAACATCTTTCTGTATGCTATCAAAAGACCCTCTTCAGGGATCTGTGTGTTCACATCTTGACCCATCTTGCAGTTGAATTGTTTATGTTTCTCCCCGTGAGTTTTGAGAGATCATTACATTCCAGATGTCCCCCCTTCGCTAGGTGTCTCCCCGTCTGAGCTGGTCCTTCTTCCTGCTTTACAAGAGCTGTGGCCGAGCAAGCTTTGCCTTGTATGTCACGGGCATCTTTTTGAGGAATTAAAGTAACTGTTATGCTAACCTTTTCTTGTCCTGATTCACATCACTGTTTACAGTACTCTTTATTTCTCCTTCTGACCTGTACTTATAGAATAGAGAGAACAAAAAATTTTTTTTCTTCAAGGGAGATTATTGAGGAAATAGTTTTAGAAGAGAAGAAATTTCTTTGGGGGAATTCAGCCTATGGTCTTAGCTTTCGCAGAACTAACCATAAAGATTCTTTTAATACAGGAAAAGAAAGCGGACATGATTTCAGCAGAGAAAACATGCCAGTGTCTGAGACTTGGGGATGCTGGGAGGTGCCGTCTGTATAAGGGGAAGACCATGCATCACCGGATAATAGAGTCCAAAAGGAGTGTTCAGGGAGGGAGAAATCAGAGAGGGGCCAGCGGCTGCTAGAGGGCTGGTCACCTGGAGACCGAGGCGGCCAGGACCTCATGCACCGCAGCCACTGCTCGGAGAGGACAGCGGGGCCGAGGGAGCAGGCGGGGCGGCCAGGCCTTGCTGGGCATGGACAACGCTCTGGATTTGGGGGGTGTTTGCAGAGAGTTTAATTAACGTAGCCAGGTGTGGATTTTAATTTCCTGTCTCCTAATCTAGGAGATCTTATATCCTTTAACTAAAAATAAAGTCAAATCTGTGATCTAATCCTTACCATACACTGTATGGGAATGTAAGCACATGTACATATATACTGCATATCTAGGCGATTCTTACACTTGTGAGCTGCATTCCTAGTAGACATTAGCTAACACATGTGGAGGTTTTTAGGACATGACTTCCTCACTCTTTAAAGGCTATTTCAGTGTCAGTCTGTCCCTCAAAGCTGTGCCTTCCCATTCGTTCTCAGTGTGAAGACTGCCCTCTAGTGGCCGTTCCTGTAAGAACCAGTGGACTGGGCGGCTGTGAGCAGAGATTTGGACACACCTTGCTTCAGAGATCAGTTCCACACACATGTGTTACCCACTCACCACGTGCTGACCCCGATGACCTGTCTGATTCTAGAACTGCTTCCAACAGTGCCGCTCGTTGGCGGTGGCCTCGGCGAGCTGCTCGTGGTCAAACTGAAAGGCAGCCTGGGGCTAAGAGAGCAGAGCAGAGCTGGTTGTCACAAGTCAGATGGAGACGTGCAGGAGGCTGTGCATCCTGTTCACGGGTTCACCTCCGAAATGTTCACTTTTACAAACATTCTACTCAGAGGTCAGCTCCCAACAGAGTTTCAAAGATACAATTTCTAAAAGATACCAAACATTCAGGAGCCTGGCTGGCAGCTTCGCCTGAGAATGGGCTAAGGGCTTTAAACCTTGTATTAGAGAAGAGTGTAAACACTCACAGAGGTGGAGAGAATATACCCTCTGCCTCCAGGTGCCCACAGCCCGGCCCCTGCCATCATTGCGATTCTGCCCATTTAATTCCATCGGCACCTCCCGCCTTCGCTCTAACGCCCCCCCCCCCCCATTTCAGTGATATTTTAATCCGTGAAGTGAATTGTCATATTTTAAACATCAAAATTCATCTTTCAGTGCTTAAAAGTTTCTTAAAAACATCATCCAATGTCCTGAGATCTATTGGACTGAGGGGGAAAACAGAGCAGATTTGAGCTAGTAAAAGCAAGGTGCTGTGAAGCTGAGAGAGATGTTAGTGTTCAGCTGACTACTCACCATCATTAAGGAAAAGAAAAGGATGCCATCAAAAGACAGATAGAAAGAGAGAGAGAGAGAGAGAGAGAGAGAGAGAGAGAGACAGAGAGAGACAGAGAGAGACAGAGAGAGAAAAGAGAAAGAGGAGGGGATGCAGAAGGACTGAAAGAATGGTACAGGAAATGTGTTTGTTTTTTTTACAGCCGCCTCCTTCACGTAGCCTTCCCAAATAGAATGAAGCACCCTTTTCTCGGCTTGCTTTGGATTCCTCCATTCTGCTTTATTTTAGATACAGTGTTGAAATCTGCTTTCCCCAGCAGCTGCCTTACACAGGCCGGAAGTGTGTCTTCCTCCCTGGCCTGCCTTCCTGTGGGTGATGGGAAATGAAGGATGAACTTCCACGAAGCCTCCCTGTGTCTGTGGTTGACACTCACTACTTCTCAGGCAGCGGTCAGGGAGAGCCCGTGAGAACCTGCTGGGGACCAGGCCAATCCTCTGTTCAAACCCTGTTCCCTGTCCTCTGTCCCTCTGCCGGGGCCTCGCACAGCCTGTTTCCTGCCCAGAGCATTCTTCCCCAAATCCCCACTTGCTCAGTTCCCTCACTGATTGCAAGTTTTTGCTCAAATCTTTTCTTTCACTCCCCTAACGCAGCACCTCTCACTTCTCTCCACAGCAGGTATGGCCCGGTGGCCCTGTGCCCCCGGGAACGTGGGCTCCGTCGAAGGACGTGTCCTCGCGGCCTTGCTGGGCACGTGGACACAGCGGGCACTCCGGAGCCTCATGGGATGGGTCTGAAATGCGTCGTGTCTCACTCAGGGTGCTGTGTGTAGGAGGCACACAGTACATGCATGTTGAGTGAGCCACTGAATACATTCTGACCCAAACTGGCTCAGATTAACCAAACTGCCTGAGGAAGGGGGAGAAATGCTCAAATGTGAGGCCAATTGCAAGTGAAGTGTTAGAATCAGAGCGCAGGGTGGCTCCGTCAGCTCTGCAAAACCGCGCTGTGAAGCTGCAGCACGAATCCTGAGAGGTCAGTCACAGGGCCTGCCCGCTGTCCCATGTCCACTCTGGTGCTGAAAGTTGCATTCGAAGGTGTTCCTCAAACATCTGGCTGTGGGATGAGTCCACCCTAAACCGGCCCAGCCTCTGGGGTGTGTGAAAGCAGGCCTCTCCCTTCTAGGTGCTTTCTGTGTTTCTCCTGGTGAGTGGCGACAGGCACCCATTACAAAAAGGGTTTTCCTCTTGGTCACCCTGTGGCCATTTCCTTGGGAGCTAAGTATCATGTGCAGAAATATCCTGGCAAAAGCACAAGGCCCTCTGAAGTGGGTGGTCACTGTCGCTTTAATTCTCCATCGTCACCCGCACAGACCCAAAGCCCTGTGACTATTACATTACTGTGGGGATTTCCTCTGCTCCTCGCCCCAGCTGGGCTCAGGGTGCTCTCGGCAACAGGCAGCTGGGGGGATGTTCCCTGAACACCTGTCACCTGCTTCAGACACGGATGTAAGGAGAATGTGGACACAAAGGCCTATTAGCAGTTATGCAGTGGTCAGTGTGGGCCTCCTCAGAGCGGGCGGCGCGTTCCCTCAGCGGACACATCACCACGCAGGGCCAGGAGGGGCGTGAGGATGGTGCTGGCTCGGTGCGGGTCTGGGCATACGGAGGTGGTCCGGGGGCGGAGGAGATACTTGGGTGATGCTAAAGGCAGGGGCTCTGGGCAGGGCCTATGATGGCCACGCTCTATGTGTGTGCGTGTGTGTGTGCATGCGTGAGTGGCTCTGTGTGGCTGTGCACATGTGTGTACATTCATGAGCAGTTTTTTTCTCCTCTGATGTTACACCAAGTTCTCTGGACTCCTGGAACCAGAACCCTGGCTTACCTTCCTCCCATCTCTACTCAGTGCCTGGCATGTCCAGGGCAGCCAGCTGTCTGTGTTCCACAGGACTGAGGGGCACTGGGAAACTGGTCCCAGTTGGCCGCCTGGAGTCATGGAAGTCAGTACTTGAACGGAGTCTCTTTTCAACGCACCAGCACCCGCACACCTGCCCTGGGATTCCCGGGACTCAGCCGATGTCACGGTGCTCAGGAGCAGGCCTCCGAGCGGTAATTCCCAGCAGGTGGGGGTGCAAGGCTGGGAGCAGACGTCACCACAGAGGGCAGTGTCTGTGGAGGATTCCAAAACAATGACACAACTGACTAAAGGCCAGCAAGCTTTCAATCACCAGCCGGCACCAGCAATTCCCCATGAAGTCCGTGTGAGATCTGCGGCTGGCAGAGGACCCTGCATCCTCTCCTTCTTATGCAGGAGGCGTTTGGTTTTTTAAATTGAGGCCTTGCTAACCCCCTCCCATGCTTTTCTCGTTTAGTCCTCCCGCCAATTCATAAGGAAGGGACTCCTACTTCCCCCACTTTGTAGATGAAGTGCTAAGGATGGAGGAGTCTCTTGCTCAAGGCCGCACAGGCAGTGGGTGGGTCACCCGAACCCCAGGTCCGGTTGAGGCGAGTCTCTCAACCCGAGCTCTGCTGCCCTTGCACCGGCTCCCGCACGAAGACCCGGCTGACGGCTGACCTACGTTCCACACCCACGTGGTGAGCAGGGAGGTGGCACTGGCGATTCAGACCCAAGGGCTGCCTAACACATATTTGTGTGATAAATGAGTGAATGAAGGAACACACTGGTGATGAAAGCTCTGTGGCTTCCCAGAGACGTCATGTTCAAGTAGGACAGGACTTTCTTCATGTTCCCACCAGCTGGGGGTTGCCACCGCGCTGCGGACTGGGCATGTGAAGACTGACCTTGTTCCTGTCTCTGCCCCTCTCCTCTCTAGGGAGATGCTTACACCGGGGACCAGCTGGGCCAGGAAACACTTGTGTCTTTGCAAGGTTCTTCTGAGTCTGAGACCAGCTTACTTCAGCGTATGAACACGTGGAGTGGAGCCCCCGAACTGAGACAGCTCCTGCAGACTCGATGCAGAGACCGAGGCCACCAGGAATGGGCCTCTCCGGAAGTCGCACCGCCTGCAGGTCTGACCGGAAACGCAGCAGCTGTGCTCCCTGCTCTGCCTTGGGGCAGTCTGATTTGGAGACTTCCAGGATTGTAGGGGTGGGCTCTCAACTAGAGATTTCATGCTGATGTTCTGTGTCCGACATCTGGTTAGTGCACGTCTGTTTGGCCTGAAGTGCTCCAACATCTTTAGAATTAATTGATGCTTTAAAGAATAGGGAGGCCTTTCCGGCTTCTTCTGAAACATGAGAAGAGCTGGGCATCCACCTACCTGGCAGCACTGGTTGAGGTTACTGGTGGCTAAGTCCTGTGGACAAGGTCTGTGTCTGTCGTTTCCACAGGCCCCACCACACCCTCTCATTGACTCAGCTCACTTCACTCACTCTTGTCACCTCTGCACTTGTAATCCTTGCTCTAGGTTTGCCCTGTTCAATATAGTAGCCACTAACACATGACTAGTTAAATTTAAATTTAAATTAATTAAATTTAAATACCATTTAAAGTTTAGCTCCTTGGCTACACTAGCTATTCTTCAAGTGCCCTTAGCCATGTGTGGTCAGTGGTTCCCACTGGGGGTTAGAACATGGCCATGGTTACACAGCGTCTTGGGACAGGGCTGCTCTACACACAAACTGCTTCACAGTCATGGCTGGTACCACTTACCCAACAGAATTTAGAGCCAGCAGATTTCACACCCTGAAATCCTATGATGGCAACGCATACTCTTCTCCTGGATACCCACATGGCTCATTCACTCTCCTCCTTCAGGTTTTTTTTTCACATCTCAACAAGGCCTGACCCAAGACTCTCTATCCTCAGCCCATAGCTCTCACTCTGTTTATATGTTCTTTTTATATTGCACTTTTAGTATATACATGTATTATGTGCTTTTAGTATACAGATACTTTAGTGATTCATTATTTTTTATTGTCTATTATCTGCCTCCTTTTAGAATTATGGGAGGAATCTTTGTTTTGTTCACTGAAGTGCCTAGCACAATAAATAATGAATGCATCCTGAACCACTTTCCTTTCTTATCCAGGGGTGAGTCCAGGGGGAAATAGCAGTGGCAGATAGGATGGGGATGTATGGGTAGAGGGGACCCCGCCCCTTTCCCAGCTACGACATGATATTGGCAGCAAAGAAAGGCAATGTGTAGGTGGGGAGTGTGTGATGGAGCCGCATGGGGTTTCTGGGGGTAATATCTGTGGGGCTGAGAAGGATTGAAGCAGCAGAGGGCTGGATCCAGAGGTTCCTGTGTGGGGAGCAGGCGGAGTTAGCTGATTGCCCTCGTGGGCAGCAACAGCTGGGAGAACTGCAAGCCCCAAGGGAACTTCTGGATAGGAAAGGGGTATATTGTATGTCTGCTGGTGCCTGTTATCTAAGCAGGAGGGTATATAGCTCAGAGGTTGTAAATACAAAAAAAAATGAAAAAAAAAATGACAACTGCCCGGCCAGTGTGGCTCAATGGTTGAGTGTCGACCTATGAACTAGAAAGTCAAGGTTTGATTCCCGGTCAGGGCACATGCCGGGGTTGTGGGCTCCATCCCAAGTAGGGAATGTGCAGGAGGCAGCCGATCAATGATTCTCTCTCATTATGGATGTTTCTATCTCTCTCTCCCTCTCCCTTCCTCTCGGAAATCAATAAAAATATACTTAAAAAAAAAAGATGACCACAGAAGATTCTATGCTACCCTAGCCCTTGCCTTTACCAAAGGTTGGCAAACTCTGTAAAGGTCCAGATGCCAAATAGTTTAGACTTCACAGGCCACGTTTGTCTCACTCACATATTCTTCTTTGTTGCTTTTTAAAACAGCCCTTTAAAGATGTAAAACACATTCTAAGCTTGCAGGACATGAGAACAGGCAGCCCCCAGGCCACAGGTCCCTGATCCCAGGGAAAGGGAAGGAGTCTCTGACGACACATGTGCGGACTAAAACCTTAGAGCAGAAGTTGCTGGGGAAAACAAGGAAATTTAAATGTTTCACACATTGAATTTATGGACTGAGGTTCAAATTACATGGAGTAGCTTCAGGCTAAGCAGATACCATCCTTTGGCCCAAGTGACCAGGAGGAAATATGGCCAGCTGCTTCTCTGGCTCCAAGTTGGCCCAAGGGAGGAAGTATGGTTTGTCCGATGGCCCCTCCAGGCCCACCAGGCCCTGGTAAAGTTGGGCAGAACTATGAGCATTCCCGTTGTTAACTGCTGTGTGACAAATCACTCCAAACAAAGTCTCAAAGCAGCAGTCATTCTATTATATTCCAGAATTTCATGGGTCAGGAATTTGGGCGTGGCTTGACAGGATGGTTCCTCTGCTCTTCATGGCATTGACTGAGGTCACTTCCTGGTATTGGCTGACAGACTGGCTGGTCTGGAGGCCCATGCTGCCTTCCTTTTGTGTGCCTGGAACTTGGCTGGAAGGCTGAGCTTGTATGGGACTATTGCAAGAAACACCTGCCTATGGCTTCTCCAGCAAGGTCAAGGGTAGTCAGGCTTGTTCATGGTGACACAGGGCTCCAAAAGTGAGTTCTGAGAGAGCACGTAATGCTGCCAGCCTACTCAGCCTGCGCCCTCAATCAGGCACTGTCAACCTTTCACCAAAGTCTATTGGTCAAAGCAGTCACAGAGCCCACCCAGGCTCCAGAGAGAGGAGCTTCCACTCTCTAGGTGGGAGAATTAGCCAACACGGTTGGCTATCTTTAATCTACCATAAGTGAAATTTTCACTGTTTTACCAAGGATAAGGTCATGGTGGGTAGTTTCATGGAATGACATTTATCTTCCCCAATGCTATCAAGGCACAGGGAAAATGTCACTCTCACAAGAAATATACATTTTACTTAGTAAGGAGACCACATATTTTGTTCTATACTCTTTTGTAATTCTTGACAACTGGGTAAAAGCAAGTAGACTTGATTTGGATTCTGATAGATTTGGATTATTGGGAAGAAAAAGGTAAAGAAAAATAAAGAATTGGGAAATAGGGTTATAAAGAAATGAAGGCAGAATGAAACAGTTTATTTCAAAGAAGAGAGAAACCAAGATGTTCCCAGAAAGAGCAGGAAGGGGGAGGCAGCACACTCAGGTGAGGAGACAAACAGTGGAAGGAAGCAGCAGAGGTAAAAACCATCTCAAAGTCAGCTGAATATGGGAAAAGAAGAAATCAGGAAGAAGATATGCTTGAAGCCAAAGAAGATAAATAGGATTAAACTTTAGTTCTAACAATTTCAATAGATGTTAAAATTATTTCTAAGGAACTCAGAGAGTATAGGAGAACAAATTACTGCAAAACAGACAACCAACTTCCTGCTTTGCATTTGTCCTTGCCTTTTCATGGATCCAAATGTCCACTTTTACATTAGTGGTTATTATTATTTTTTTCTACACTCGAGAAGGGTCAATATGGAAGCACCCAGGATTCCAATCCAACGTTGAAATACAAAAACTAAAGGACCAAATGCAAACAACACCCCCCAAATATTCCACCAGTGCATACTTTTGTTTTTTAATTACAGTTCACATTCAATGTTATTCTGTATTAGTTTCAGGTGTACAACATAGTGGTTAGACCACTGGTTCTCAACCTTCTGGCCCTTTAAATACAGTTCCTCATGTTGTGACCCAACCATAAAATTATTTTCGTTGCTACTTCATAACTGTAATGTTGCTACTGTTATGAATCGTCATGTAAATATCTGATATGCCAGATGGTCTTAGGCGACCCCTGTGAAGGGTCGTTTGATCGCCAAAGGGGTCGCGACCCATGGTTGAGAACCACTGGGTTAGACAATCATCTACAGTGCTTTACAAAAGGGTCCTCTTGATATTGCAAGGACCCACCCAGGCCCATGCCTAGGTACTGCAACATTATTGACTACATTCCCTACGTGCTTTATGTCCCTGCGACTGTGCTGTAACTACCAATCTGTACTTGTCAATCCTTCAGTGTTTTCACCCAGCCCCCAACCTTGCTCCCCAGCCTCGCTCCCCTCTGGCCTCCATCCGGCTGTTGCTATTTCCCACCAGTATCTTGTGCAGCCTCCTACATTCCTCACAGCCTTCACCCACTGTGAAAAAAAAGAGAAAAATCTATTTTCTGTCTCTCCTGCAGTTGCCGCTGCATTTCCTTGTCGATGGAAGGCGTTTGTTCTCTGGCTACTGAATATGCATGTGAGCAGTGAGCCTCAGAAGGTTGTGACAAAAGGACTTTTTCTCAGAAAAGGTGCCAACAGAAACAGCAGGCCCAACACAATTACTCTGGGAGCAGCAGGGCGGAGGGCCGGCGGCTGGCACAGCCCCAGGGAGGATAAAGCATAAGCAGTGAGAAAGAAAATGCACCCTGTGTCCAGAAGAACTATGAAAAGATGGCCCAAGGTGGGAGTATTCATTCATTTCACACACAGCAGTGCACCACCTGAAACAACCAATGTACTTCTCCCGTGTGCTGTTTCTCACCCCAATTTTCTCCCTGCCCTACTCCAGTCCCCTGATATTTTCCCTCAGATCAATAATCAGAGCTCAGTGTTAGAAAAAACTACAGTAACCCAGGTTTTATTTCTTATGTTGAGAGTTTATGTCTTCTTTTTCAAAGGAAGGTGCAAACTACTACTGTCCACTGCAGCCCAAGATTTGTAGCTTAAAATATGACACGTCAAAGGCAAGAGAAGAAAGAAAAGGCAGCGAGTACATGTGTGGAGCGAGGAGACAGCAATAAAGGAGGATCTGGAGAAACTCGATGCCCCCAAGTAAATGTACACAAGCAATTTACTGAGCGGCAGCCTGCAGCCCAAAAGGGTCAATATAACTCCTGAAATTCCAGAGAAAATACATTCTCAGCTGCAATCTACCTTGCTCTCCAGTATTCCAGATGGAGTTAGACTGAGGTCAAACCCACATGGAAACTTATCTATTTAGTGGTAGCAAAACCAGCTCAGTTTCATAGGACTGATTTTGGGGGGTAGACCCCTCCATGTGACAATGATGGCTTCTTTGAAAGACTCAGTTGTGAGGCAGGCGATGACTAAAGGCATGCCCTGCAAACAGAGCTTATGTACTGACAGACAGAATCTTCTCCATGCAAAATACTGTGTCTGTATCCGCATGAATTGATTCCATGACTCTTGACAGAGAAGATCCTTGTAGGACTTGCATAGTGAATGCATGTACTTGGATTTACATGAGTTTATCATTTACAATAATTAGGCGGGATATAGAGAGGGGCGGAGCTACATACTCACAAGAGAAAACAGGTGTTGGGCTTCAAAGAATTATGGAATGCTGGAGTTGAAAAAAAAAGATCGTAGAGATCACGTAACTCAATCTAATTTTACCTAAGGCTGGAGATAGTTCATGATTTCCTAATGGCACACACCTAGTAAGTGTTGGAGCCAAGACTTGAATCTGGGTCTTCTGACTCCAAATTAACTGGTCTTAGACTATCTTAATATTTTAGTTCCCAAACTTCCATGGTATTGATTGCTTATGTTTTATCATTTTGGGTAAGTAACTATAAGACTCTACAAAGACCAACTCCAAAAACTCAGTGGTTCCGCGAACAAAATTCATGGGAAGTCAAGTACAGGTGAGTGGGTACCTGCCCAGTGAAGTGGAGAAGCAGACTCTTCAACTTGCATGACTGCCATATCAACAGGTGGCTAACAGTCACCACATCAGTGAAAAATGTGGATTATTACACCAATTCTTAAACACTTCTGCCTGGAAGTTTTATCTGTTACTTCCACTCACATTTCATTGGCTAGAATTAGTCATGTGGCCGCATCTAAACCATGTACCTAACAGGAGATGAGAAATAAACATGGGTGAGCACCTACCTCTTCCTCATATGCATACCTGGTTTTCAAAAGCACACAGTAGAGAAATCTATATATATAAAAGCCTAATATGCAAATTGTCCCCACGGGAGTTCGACTGGGAAGCCGATTGCTCACTATGACATGCACTGACCACCAGGGGGTGGCACGGAATGAAGAATGGCCCCTGCCAGCAGCTGGCAGCCGGGGAGAGGGAGGCCCTGGCTGGCAGCCGGAAGGCCCTGATTGGCCCTGATTGCCGGCCAGGCCTAGGGACCCTACCCATGCACGAATTTCATGCACTGGGCCTCTATATTACTATAAAAGGTATGGAGCCATTCTGGGTGATTAGAAGGTAAGAATTAGACAGCACTCTTTCTACTAAATTCTTACTGAAGTATAAAGGCCGGGCAACAAATGCTGATGGTTTATGTACTCATCTTTCTTAGCACAGTCACTCTAAATCCCCAAGGCAGACCCCACAAACATTATGATCCAAAACATCAGCCACCTGCTTTGTCTGTAAAATCTGCAGATCACCGCTCTAAACTGCATCTCCCTTCCCAGGGCACAGTTGGCTCCGTGTCAGGAGGAGTTGCACCTCCAATAAGATGGATAAAAATATTTGTGAAGCTCACAACAGCTGCTCCAAAGCTAGACTAGAGCCTGGCCCTGGGAAGCATGTGCTTTGCTGACACCTGACATGTCCTAGTCACATGGTCCAGGCAGCCCCTGGAACCTTTCTAGAAAACTCTGCAAAGTAATCCATGAGCTATTACAGCTAGTCATCTGCTTCTTGTTTTCCTGTGTGTAGTTTTTAAGACACAATACTTGTTGCCTCCTCACCCATTTTCCAAAAAGGGACACTGCAGATGTGGTTTACCAAATACGATGTTAGTGGAACAATAGGAGTTCCAACTTTCTGATAGAAACACTTTTTGAGTTGGTTGTAATATTGAAGACTCATTCATACACACACTTACACACACATACACTCAACTTCTTTAAAACACAGCTTGTCAACTCTGAATGTGCAAACGCCTGGAGTCTCCGTTGATTGAAGATTCTGATCTGGAAGGACTGAGACGGGTCCTGAGTTGTCTTTCAACAAGCTCACAGGAGATGCCATTGCTGCTGACCTCACCAGTGGGCTGTCTAGTGGGCTGATGTGGGCAGAGGCCAGTTGGAAGGGAGCCTGGAGAATGCAGTGAGCAGAGTGAGCCCTGCAGGCATGGTAAATGCAAACCGGCACCCACACCAGCTGAGTTACTGACAGTGACGAGGGAAAGCCCATTGAACAGGGGAACCCAGGGACACTCTGGCTTCTCTGGCTTCCGACTCAGTATGAGACCCACTAAGTTAAAGAGTCAACAAATGCAGCTGCTGATTTGTTATAACAGAATAATTATTTTAAAGCCAACCAAGCTCTATTTCATGTGCTAGATTAGACCAATGACATCTAAGATCTTTATCATCCTATGATTTACCTCCACGTGTCTATGAATTGAAGGAAAATGTACCTTGAAAGACTGAAAGAGACTCTGAAAGCCGATGCGTGTTTATCCATGGTGGGTGGACAGTTTCACAGCTGAGAGGCAGTCACCGTTTGAGAAGAGATCAGTCAAAGAAACTGAATAGCAGTAGAAAGAAAAAGACCCGTTGTATTTATTAAGAATGACATTCCATATTAGTTAGAGGTAGAATATTCACTGCATTTAATGATTGTGTAGCAATTTGCTAAGGAGAGAGAAGAGATTTGTATTTGTGATGAGTGTGGTTTTCCTTAAATCAAACAACCCAAAGCGATCATAGTAATGACTCAGTGGGTACTTCCTACGCGTAAAGCTGTGCTAATTGCTCCAGAACACAGTTTCTCAGCCCCTGCAGTTGGCACGCCGGACTGGATCATTCCTTGTAGTGAGGGCTGGCCTGTGCAGTGTGGAATTTGAGGATCATCCCTGGCTTCTACTATTGTATGTACCATTCCCCCTGTTGTGACAATCAGAGCTGTCTCCGGAGATTGCAAAATATCTCTTGGCGGGCAAAACTCAACCCCTGGTTGAGCAGCACTGCTCTAGGGCATTAACCCATTACCATGTCCAGAGCACAGATAAGGAGCCTGAGGCGTACAGAGCTTACATTTCTCATGCCTCTTGGGGCTAGTGAGAGGTACAGTCAGCTTTCCAACCCAACTCTCATCCTGCTACTGAATCTCAGCGCTGTGTTTTCTTCTTTCCTTTTATTTCTGATTCTCCCAGAGGTATTTGTGGATGATATTTTTTTTTAATTGGAGAAAAATATCAGGAAAAGAGCACTCATTTAGGGGATTTGAATCGGATTTCTGAAAAGATGGTGGTTTTATGCCGCTTAGATCACAGAAATTCCGAAGTGCAGAAACCTCAGAGCTCATCTGTGTCAGAAAATGCTATGGTGGACAAGCAAGCCCTTAAACCAACATCTGACAGCGCCTGGTTCATTTCAGGTGAAGAAAGAATGTGCTGAAAGCCTCCCTATTTGTTTATGTGCCATAATTCTCATTGAATCTTTCTTCATAATGTTGAACGCTGCAGTGAATGGTCAATTTCAACCTGATGGCAGCCACAGTCAGCTGTGAGGGCACAGCAGCTTCTCCACTAGCACCAGGCAGGAATGATTTTTGCCTTTGCAGAAGAGGACTCTTGACATTTGGAAAGTGTAATGTAATGTAAGAGTAATTAAGACAGGTAGACTGCCGAACAATTGATTGGCATTGTCAGAGAAGCCTAATTAGCTTAGATGCTTCAAAAACGGATTTTTCGCCAAAACCGGTTTGGCTCAGTGGATAGAGCGTCGGCCTGCGGACTGAAAGGTCCCAGGTTCGATTCCGGTCAAGGGCATGTACCTGGGTTGCGGGCACATCCCCAGTGGGAGATGTGCAGGAGGCAGCTGATCGATGTTTCTCTCTCATCGATGTTTCTAACTCTCTATCTCTCTCCCTTCCTCTCTGTAAAAAAATCAATAAAATATATTTAAAAAAAACAACAAAAAAACGGATTTTTCCAGCTATGAACTAAAGGTTAGTAATTAAATTTGTGGGCCATGGCCACTGTCTCCAGCTGGCATTTCACATAGAAATATTTGTGTTTGAGAGGACAGGCAAATAAAGCAAATGTCAGTTGACTCTTTACTAACAACTTCTGGTTAAAATGTCTCTTCAGAGACAAAAGGAAAAAAAATATTGAGTCAAATTTGTCTGTAAGTCAAGGTATTGCTTATTGTATCTGATAAAGTTTTAAGGATCAAGTTCTAACTATCTTCCAAATGGACCAAATCAAAGAGAGTTTAATGAAATGAATTCAGCCCTGGCCAGGTGGCTCAGTTGGTTGGAGCGTGGTCTCATGCATCAAAAGGTTGAGGGTTCAATTCCCAGTCAGGGCATATGCCTAGGTTGTGGGTTCCATCCCTGGTTGGGTACATATGGGAGACACTATTTTTCCTCTCTTACATTGATGTTTCTCTCTCTCTCCCCCACCCTTACCCTTTCTCTAAAAAAAAGAATAAAAACATATCTTCAGGTGAGGATCAAAATAATTTATTAAATAAAAAATAATAAAAGGAATTCATAACAGAGGGAATGAGGAATGGGTAAAACAGGTGAAGCAATTAAGATGTACAAGTTGGTAGCTACTGAATAGTCACAGGGGTGTGAAGTGCAGCATAGGGAATATAGTCAATAATATTGTAATGACTATGTATGGTGCCAGGTGAGTACTTGAAAATCAGGGGGACCACTTTGTAAAGTGCGTGACTGTTTGGCCACTATGCTGTGCATCTAAAACTAATACAGAATAATATTGAGTGTCAACTGTAATTAAAAAATAAAAAAGTATTCATATCCATTGATTGAATACTTACTGGCTAGTGTGCTATGTGTGAGGGAATGTTTAGTCATGAGTCACAGTTGTTTTCTCCACCCAGATGAACAGCTCTTTTAGAAAACTGCCCTTTCTCCTCCCCCATCCTTCCATCTACGTACTTATGGAAGCAGACATGTTCACAAAAAGTCACTTCTCTCCTCTGGCCATTGGCTGACGGGTTTAGGGGTAGACACATAGCCCAAACTAAGGTATTGGGAATTCTTCCCTGGAGAATTTTTTCCCCGTTCAATGCTTTCTAATATATTCACAGAGTGTACAACCATCACCATAATCAATGTTAGAACCTTTTGATCACTCAAAAAATCCCATACCCTTCTCCTTTCTCCCTACTCCTCCCCATCTCACCTTGTCCCCCCTCCAGGACTAGGCAATTGCTATGCTACCTTCTGTTTCTACAGATTTTTCTAGTCTTGACATTTCATTACAGTGTAACCTTGCTGTAGGTGGTCTTTTGTGACTGCTGTCTTTCATTTAGCATAATGACTTTGAGGTTCACCCACAATGTAGCATATATGAGCATTTCATTCGCTTTTATGGCTGAATAATATTCCACTATATGGCATACCATATCGTATTTATGGACATTTGGGTTGTTTCTGCTTTTGAGCTCTTGTGAGTAATGCTACTTGCTATAAACACTCATGTATACATTTTTGTGTGGGTGTGTGTTTTTATTTGTCTGGGTAGAATTGGTGGGTCGTATGTTTTGAGTAATTGCCAAACTGTTTTCCAAAGAGGCAGCACTGCTGTACATTCCCATCGGCAATGAACGAGAGTTCCTCCTCGTCACTTGTTATTGTCCATCTTTTCTATTTTAGCTATCCCAGGGGATGTGAAGTGGCTTCTTATTGTGGCATTAATTTGTGTTCCCCTAACAACTAACGATGTTGATCACCTTTTCATGTGCTGATTGGCCACTTGTATATCTTCTTTAGATAAATGATTATTTAAATTATTTGCCCATTTTTTGATGGGGTCTTTTTATTATTGAATTGTAAGAGTTATTTATATATATTCTTGATACCAGTCTCTTATCGGGTATATAACGTGCAGATATTTCCTCTCATTAATTAGGCTGCCTGTGCACTTTCTTTTGGATAAATGTTTGTTTTGATTTAGGCCAATTTATCTATGCTCTTCTTTTGTCATTTGTGCTTTTTGTATCTCATAAAGAAATCATTGCCTAACTCAGTGTCACAAAGATATACTCACGTAGTTTCTTCGAAGAGTTTTATAGTTTTAGCCCTTACATTTAGGTCTTTGATTCGTTTTGAGTTAATTTTTGTGTTTGTGTGATGTAGGGGTCTAACATCAATCTTTTGTATGTGGGAGCCCCGGTACCATTTGTTGAAAAGACAATCCTTTCTCCATCAAATTATTTTGGCACCTTTGTAGAAAGCTAACTATCTATAAATGAAAGGGTTTATTTCTGAATTCTCAATTCTATTCCATTGGCCTACATATCTGCCTAATGCTAGCACCACACTGTACTGGATATTGTAGCTCTGTAGTAAGATTTGAAATCAAAAAAGGTAGTCCTCTACTTTTGTTCTCTCATTTCAAGATTTGTACTATAATGGGTCAACTGCATTTCCTTATGAGTTTTAGGATGAGCTTGTCAGTTTGTGCAAAGATAGAATCTAGGACAGCCGTGGGCAAACTACGGCCCCCGGGCTGGATCCGGCCCGTTTGAAATGAATAAAACTAAAAATAAAAAAAGACCGTACCCTTTTATGTAATGATGTTTACTTTGAATTTATATTAGTTCACACAAACACTCCATCCATGCTTTTGTTCCGGCCCTCCAGTCCAGTTTAAGAACCCATTGTGGCCCTCGAGTCAAAAAGTTTGCCCACCCCTGCCCTAGGATTTTGACAGGGATTGTGATGAGTCTGTAGATTCACTTGGGGACTACCATCTTGACAAATATCGCCTCAGATCTATGAAGACCTAGAGAAAGATGAGATTTTTACATTTATTTTGATCTTTTTAAATTACTTTCATAATGTTTGATAGCATCAGAGGACAATTTTGTACATCTTTTGTTAAATTTATCTCTAAGTATTTTATTCTTGTTGATGCTATTGTAAATTGCATCTTGGAAACTTAAACTAAGGATTAAGCAATCTCAGCCTCAGTTTATCAAGTCTCTTGAATGGCAGACATGTAAATCTAGCTAATGTCAGTGGCCATTTTTTGTTTTGTGGAGGAATTCAAAAAGCCACAACATAATCCCCAACCACAAGGCAGACACAGAAATGAGAGCTGGAGAAGACTCCCAGGATTTCTTCTGGTGTGGGAGGCTCTGACTTTAGGTCATGCTTTAGGCCAGCTGCATCTCTATCGCTTGCTTAAACTACCTCCATGCATTTCTGCTATACTCAACTAAAAGTCCCAAATAGCACACTATTGGCATGCAGAAAATAAACCTGCTCTTGTTGTTGAGGACGAAGTGGGTCGTTTCAATGTCATCTCTACTCTCAGCTCTCAGATAATCACTCATTTTTTATCTCAATTGAAATAAACAATATAATGTTTTAATGGTCACCATCTATCCTGTGAAATCACCCAGGCACATTAAGCTTTGGTACTCTTATTATATTAAACTACCCAAATCACACCAGAAGTGCCTGAGCTGGCACTAGATTTATAGAACCAAGCAGAGAGGGTCCAGTGCCTACCTCTGCTGTAACTGCATATTGTAACTGCATAAGTTAAATTACTTATTTCACCATAGTTTACGGAATGGTGATCGTTGTTGGAAATTAGCAATGTAAGTGAAATCATTTTAGAAATCGTTTAGCAAAGTCACAAGCCTAAATCCTCTGCTGGTATTTGGGTCCTATGCCAATTATTCTCAAACTTGATTTTGATAAGTTTGTCGCCAATTTTCTCAAAGGATATTATGAAATTTTCAAAACACATTTAAGTTCAATATAATCACTTCAATGTGCATTTGTAATGTTTAGATGATACTTTGGGGCTATGTCTTGTAAGACCCCTGCCATGTGAGTCATGGAATTGGAAAATCAGCATTCTAGTCAATGTATTTTATAAAAGCTCAGAAAGACCTGGATTTTGTAGCTAGTAAACTCTTCAAACCTTTGTCTATTAATAAAACTGTATAAGATAGCATGTAAAATTGTATAGACAACTCTTGATATGGTAAACTGACTTTGATAAAATTATTCTAAGGAAATTATCAGAGATGTGCATTGAGATGTTCAATACTGCATCACCAATAATAGAATAAAATATGGCAAATAAAAGTATAATAGAGATTAAATACATTAATTTTAGCCCATTTACATGATGGGACATTAAAGGGCCATTAGGAGTCATGTTTTACAACTTTTAATGACATGGAAAATATTTTTCGATACAGTAAGTGGGAAAAGGTATTATTATGCAATATTCCAATTTACTATAATAAATTTTATGTGTCTATATTTATGCACAGAAAAAAAACCCATAAAAAACTAACAAATACCTTGGATAATAGAAAGGTCATTTTATTCTTGTGTTTGTTTGTTTTTTCACATAGCACTTATCACCATTCCCATAAGGAAACGTGAGTGCTAGTCCATAGACTTTATAAAGAGTAACAGTAATGTAGATGACAAGGATCTCCTCAGGAGACAAAACACTCTGCTTCTGCTTCATTCCCCCTGCACTAAGGAGACAGTGTCCTGGACCCGCTCAGCTGCTGAGTCCTCGCTATGAATTAGAGGGGAAACCAGGCTCCTGGGCCCGTTTCCATCCTGATAACACCTGTCCTGCCTACTTTCCAAGGTTATAAGGAGGAGCTAACTTAAGAAGCTACTTTGAAAAGTATAATAAAAGTGTAAGACATGATTATTAATGATCATTTGTGAAATAACAGGCTGTAATAAAAAGGTAATATTATTATTTAGTAGACATTCAGCCTATTGGAACTGCATAAGCTAATGTCAAAAATTATTTTATAAGAGAAGTTAGCTATTCTTTGAGTGTTTGGCAGAATATCCTCTATTTTCCCAAGTTTTTAAGGTTACAGGAACTAAAAGATCTCGGTCTTTCTTTGTTCCCTTTGCTTCCTTTTAAAAGAGGCCATGTGAAATGTATACTAATTAATACTACAGACTGCCAGAAAATTAGATATTTCACTCAGTACTTAAATAGTTTGTGAAAATATTAACTACAACGTGGGAAAGCACATAGGGTAACTCTAGGTATTCTGTGTTCTGTAACAATGCCAACAGCGGTCTCTAGCTGCTAGAGAGGCCCAACTGGTCACTTAAACTTCCAAGACTGATGTCTTCTCCAGCTTCCCAGAATTACTTTGGCTCCACAACCCAAACCAAACACACAGAACTTCTTCACCCACTGCCTTGGCCCTGCACCAGTGAGAGAGGAGATATCAAAGAGCCCACAAACCCCTTTCTTTTGGTTCCCAATGGCAGGTTAAATTAAATCACTTCCAAAGAGATGAAACAATTTATTTTCTTTTTGGTAATATATCGTCATATCACATCATATCTCACACCATGGTGTAACATCAAATCTCTTCCAGTGAACCAATAGCCAAGAGCCCAGCATGTGGCAGAGTCTGAACTCAATCATCACATAATCCAGGCAGCCTCTCCATGTCAAATTCATCAGTGTAACCAAGCTACATAGATCCTATATGTATAGGGCAGGGGTGGGCAAACTTTTTGACTCGAGGGCCACAATGGGTTCTTAAACTGGACCAGAGGGCTGGAACAAAAGCATGGATGGAGTGTTTGTGTGAACTAATATAAATTCCAAGTAAACATCATTACATAAAAGGGTACGGTCTTTTTTTTTCAATAGTTTTATCCATTTCAAATGGGCCGGATCCAGCCCGCGGGCCATAGTTTGCCCATGGCTGGTATAAGGTGTCCCCCCAAAAGTATGCACATACTTTGAATAATTATAAAGGCAGTGTTTATTAAAATACATTGCATTTTCAAAATTGAGCTATCAGCTGTTAAAGTGTGTATACATCCTTTGGGACACTATATGTATGTATGTATGTACACATGCATGTATGTATACACATGCACAGCTAGCACTTAATAATATTACACTAAGTGCTGAAAAAATAAAATGTTCTTTCTTTTGTGTGCCGGGCCAGCTCAGCCAAGGGTTTGGCGAGCCTGAGTAGGGCGGCGAAAAATGTAGAAAAGACAGACAAAGAGAATAAGCTGGGTCTAGGTGGATTTTCTTTGCCTGGCTGAGGCCACAGAGAGAGACCCAGACAGCAAGCTAAGCCTTTATTTTATAGCCAGAGGTAAACAAGGTAGTAGTCACCATAGTTACAATGTTCTTGTGAGTTTCACTTGTTTTGGCAGCACTTGCTGCATCTCCCTCAGCCCATTAGCTACCCAGATAAGATCTAGGGAGAGTCATAAGGTCAAGCCTAATTATGCTAAGGGGGCTGTGCCCTCTAAGCTGGGACTTGTTTGTGCCTTTGCCAACAGGTCAGTCTGAGGCTTAACGCTATAGCCGGCTCCCTACTCTTTTGCAGATGAGGAAACTGACGACCACTTGATCAAAGTCACACAACTTACAAATTGTAGAGATGGAACCCAGATAAAGATTAACGTCATCTTAGTGTGCATTAAAATGCTTGGTAACCTGACTGCCTGATACAGAGAGATATTTATTTCTATAAGAAGTAGATGAGGTGCTCTGGCCAACAGAGCAAGACCACACATACACTTAATACATTATCAGAACCAAGAAACTATCTGAATATCCACCTCTAAGTTTCAAGGAATTTGGCCTATGTTCCCTGGGATGTTGTTATGGTTGGAAAAATAAAATTAAAGAAGGTGGCACAATGACGGGGAGAAGCGAGCATGTTATAGATACAGCAAATGCAGGGAAACCCAGCATGCTTCATTATGCCTTCAGCTGATCCTCTGAGGAAGCCAGTCAGTGGTTACCCGGGGAGAATCATTGGTGGAGACAGGGCAGGGGGTGACCAGGGGCCCAAGGGAACTTTTAGGGGTGATGGATATGCTTATTATCTTGACTGTGGTGGGCGTTTCATGGGTATATACATGTTTCAAAACTCATCAAATTATTCACCTTAAATATGTACATTTCAGTGTACTTCAGTTATACCTCCACACACTGAAAAGGGACGTCTCCCTTCAATAATGAAGATACCACACAGGTCGCGGTCAGGGGCTGCCATGGCATCATGAGGTGTCACGCCCAAGCGATTCAGGAGAACCTTCAGGCTCTGAATAACGTCTGAGGATCGTCATGATCCTCACTAACATCACCATTTAAGTGTTCCCTCTGCATAGAGCAGGAATTCTACGAAGCAGTGTCCTGGTATTATCTTGTTTAAGGCTCCCACCACCAAAGGTTTATCTTCCTATCATTCCCATTTTACAGACGTGGGGAAACAAAGCCATGGCAAGGTGAAACTTGCCTGGATTATAGGACTAAGAAGGGCATGAATATGTTGAGTCGGACATACTGGAGCGTCACCACCAGCGGGGTCCGTCTTGACAACAGTACTCAGGGATGTGGATGGGTCCGGTGTGAGCAGCATGCAGCTATGGTTTCCAAGAGTGGCGGACAAGGGGCAGAATTACCTGCATTTGGTTTGATTATTTTATTGCTTTTTTAGATAAAGGGATGTTGAATCAGAGTCCAGAGGGACTTGGAAACATTGAACATTTCCAAATATCTGGTTCTGGGTGAGGTTAACATTCTTGGTTATTGTTTTATTTTACTGTGGTAAAATATACATACCATTTTAACCATTTTTAAGTATACAGTTTAGTGACATTAAATACATCTGTTGCCTTATTGTTTTAAATATTTTAATTAATTTTTAGGAGAGAGAAAGGGGGAGGGAGAGGGAGAGAAACTCCGGGCATGTGCCCTGGTTGGGAATCAAACCTCTCGGTGCACAGGATGGCACTCAACCCACTGAGCCACCCCAGCCAGGGCTTGATGGCCTTGCTTTCAAGCTGAGTATTTAATTCTGGGGAGACAGTGGTGAAGGGCGTGGGTGCTGAAGCCAGGCGGGTTGGCATTTGATTCCCACTACTAGTGTGTGACCTTGGACAACTGAATAACCTCTCTGTATTTCAGCTTCCTCGGCTTTAAAATGGTGGATGATGAAGAGCTACCAGGCAGCGCCACTGCAAAGAGGAAGCAATAGGATGTAGGTAAATTGCTCAGCATAAGTTCTGCCAGAGAATAAAACCTTTCTCCATGGATAGAAATGGGGTTATAATTTTATCTAGCATTCCTGCGAGTCAGAGGTCCTTGGCCTGGGGAGTGCAAACCTTGAGGGGTCATGAGCTGGGCTTGCGGAGAGCTGTGAGGCTAAGTGATGTGCAGGTTCGTGTGTCTCCCGTGTGAGGGTTTGGGAACTGGTACCCGGCTGTCAGCCAGCTCTCAAAGTTAGAAGTGCAGGGCTAACCCAGAAAACGAATCAGAGAAACATGTACGATCGGATCAAGCTTGCTGCGCCTGGTCCCAGAGGCACATCTGGGTGTCCGGGCCAGCAGGGTTGCTGTGGGAGTGGGACAGACGGGCAAGGGGCTCACAGAGTCGGAGGCTCTGCCTTCCTCTGCCCACATGCCCCTTGGAACCCTAGCTTTACATGGCACATCGCACGTGCCTCAAACAGCATTGTCATGTCCTTGCAAATCACTCAGAGAGGTAATTATTAGTTTACCTCCCTGTCTCTGGACAAACGGAAGGCAGAGGCAGGGGCAGGGGCAGGGACTTTGTACAGAGAGGACACAGAAGTTGAAAGTAAATGTTTATTAAGTGAATGAAAGGAAGAAAGGAAGGAAAAAAGGAAGAAAGGGAGGGATGGGGAAGGAAAGAGGAAGGGAGGGGGGAAGAGAGGGAGGGAGGGTGGAGGTACGCACTAGAAGAGCAAGGGCCTTTGTCTGAAGGCGTGAAGGTGTTTTCCCAGGGAACTTTCTCAGGGAACTTTCTCAGACACTTGTCTGCCTCAAAAGATGAAAAAGTCCTTCGTCCCTGGGGCTCCTGGAAGGCTCTCTCCTGAGCCAGAAAACGTGGAGGGGAGGGAAGCCACACGCCGGCCACTAACAAAGACACTTGTCCTTCTCAAACACCAGTTCTGACAGAATAAGGACATTTACTGTGTGATGACATTCATCAGGCAGAATCTGCTGTCGGCATGAAAACCTGCAGGCCAGACCCGCCCAGAGCCCTCTGCACACCTCGTTTTGGAGCAGGCTGCTCTGGGCACGGGTGCAGGTGTGCCCTGGGAGTCACCGTGGATTCACTGCTAATGCAGGGGAAGGCGAGGCTGAGGCGGAAGGAAGGTGCTTCACAGACACAGGTACAAAAGAGGGTTGCAAAGCCCAGGAGCTTCTGTCACTTGATCACACCAGCTGAGACAGCTGAGACCCCAGATGCGACCACGTATTACCTCTCCTGCCCGTCACTGCTGCGTGTACTTGCGAGCGGACCCTGTCACAGACAGAGAGTGCGAGTGCGTCGGTGGGAGAGCTGTGCCTGTCACGCTGTTCACCCGGCAGTGATGGATTGGCCTGGAGCCCCCACAGCTCCTTTCCCATGACCTCGGAGCAACAAGGGCGGCCGAGGAACAATTCGGGGCGTTGGCTTCCCCAGCACAGCCACAGAAGGCCCAGACGGAGCTGGCCTCTTTGAAACTTAAAAGGAACCACCATGTGTCACTTTTTAAGGGGCAAACTGATGAATGGGCAGTGGATAATCCCAAGACAATTCCCTGATGAGCGTGTAGCCATTGTACATGCAGATCCAAAGCCTTCGGAAGAAAGAAAGGCGGACCCTTCTTCAGTTTGGCTGAGTCGGCCTGTAAGTTTCATACTTTGAAAGGAAGTAAAAACTGCAAAGGCAATATTTGACAAAGTGCTAAAGGGACAGCAGGGGGAAAGCAAGCCTTTAGCACAAGTTCTGAATGCGGTCGGCTTACTGCACGTGGCCTTGACTGTCCCAGTCCACCTGTTGCCAGCGCCCCCACCAGGGCCACAATAGCTGGAAAGGAGCAGCCGGTCTTCACAGCGTCAGTGCTGTCTGTCTGTCTGCAAGTTCCTGTGACGGTGATAAAGGTGATGAAAACAACCAAGTACTCTCTTTTTTCCTAAGTGTTCTTCATTTATTAAATTGCTTACTCCTCATGACAAAGGAAAATGGATGATTATTTAACCTCATTTTTGCAGATGAGGAATCTGGGTTTAGATAACTTGCCTAAAGTTACACAGCTGGTTAGTGAAGCAATTTACCCAAACTTGGGGAATATGGCTCGAGTTCATCTGGTTCCACCCCCCGACCCCACAGCTTCACTGAGATGTAATTGACATCAAACAGTGTGTACATTTAAGCTGTAAAGTGTATTGATTTGATATTTATATTTTGCAATCACCATGGCATTAGCCTCCATCACTTCATAGATTACATGTCATTTTTTTGTGGTGAAATCTACACTTAGCAACTTTCAAGCATAGAATGCAGTGTCAGCTCTAATCACCATGCTGTGCACAGTATCTCCAGAGCTTTGTCATCTTCTACGTGAGAATTTGTTCTTTTTAACCAACATCTCCCCATTCCCCAACTCATATGCTCCTGGAAACCATCATTCGCTCTCTGCTTATGCCAGTTTGGCTTTTTTAGATTCCATGGATAAGTGAGATCATACATTATTTGTCTTTCCGTGTCTGGCATAATACTCTTTAGGTCCATCCATGTTGTTGCAAATGCAGGATTTTCTTTTTTCTTGTGGCTGCATAGTATTCCATTGTGTGTGTATGTGCAAACATACATATCATATCTTCTTTACCCCTTCATCACTGACTGACTCTTGTGTTGTCTCCATATCTTTGCTGTTGTGAATAATGCTTCAATGGGCATGGGCTTTTAATTCCTTCTAGCACTGATAATGAAGATGCAACTATCTATGAAGTAGCTCTTTTGGTTCCACTATTTCATAAGAGTCTGAGCTAACCATTGCTTCAACAGGTGGATGAGTTTACTGGTAGTTAAAGTGGTACAGTCCAAGTCAATCAAATAATGAGCGTCTAGTAAGTCTTTGCTGTGGCAGAGGACAGAGGGCAATGGGAAGGGACATAAAAGACACCCATGCCATACCTTCTGCCCTCATGCCATATCTTCTAAAAGGTATGTTTGAACTAAGGATGCTTAAACCTGACAGGCCTCACTAGGAGATGTCTGACCATCAGGAAGGAAAGCCGAGGGGACCAGCACCCTTTAGCCCTTCTGTTGTTTACAGCACCTCAAACTTCTTTTGAAGCCCCTAATCTCCCTTTCTCCCAAGATGCACCTTTTAGTTTTGATGCCATGGGGCAGACAAGTGACTGGAACTATGTCACTTGTAGTCAACCTCTTGGGGATTCAAACCTGAGCAGAGTAATACAAGGACAAAAAAAAAAAGAGAACAAAACCTCCAAAATATTAGCATCCACACAAACTGTATATCACTTGGAGAAGGTATTGATTTGATTGTTAGCAGACTTCCAGATCCTAGAGCTAACATGGCATGTCCCCTTCTGGGTCTTGATCTTCACTGCTGCCTGGATTCTGTGTGAACTCCCCTGTGCCTCACACATTCGCTTTGGGCCTAAGTTGTCCAGTTTCTTCTGCTTGTAACCATATAACCCTCACTGTTACACCAAAATTACATGTTCAGTTATTCCACCCACAAGTCAATGTTGAACTCTGCATATCTCACATCACTTTGTGGGTCACAAAGGGGAGCGACTGGGTAGGATGCAAATAAACTTGCTGATGAAAGTCAATGTGGCCATATTCTTAAAAGAAAAATAGCATATAAGTCCCTCAAACTCTCTGTTTAGTCATTTCATTAACTGAACTGAGCACTGAATCAAGAACCAAAAGACCTTGTGGCTAGATCCAGCTCAACCACAAAAAGACTATGTGTCCTTGCCCAATTTCTTCCTCTTTCTGACCTTATTTCATATCTATAAAATCAAGGCAGGGAGGGTCCTTGAGTATTTTATTCATCTCAGAGTTTCTAAGGTTCTAAATGAAAAAGATATGCTTCAGAAATTACTGAGGAACTGAATAGATGCATCTTAAGATCTTTTTATTGTCTGAAAACAGACATTTTTCTCACATGAACCGGTAAGATGCAGTTGAGCTCCAACATGACTCCTTGAAGTGGAAATCTGTGGTACACATGCTGTAGAGCAGCCAGGAACTTTCTGTGCCTGTAAGGATGTCACAATTCAGTAGAAGCACTCCAACGGTCAGGATTATTAAATAGCTCTTCTGCTACTTAGCTGAAATCTAGTTACGGACCAACCCCAAGGAGGTCAGCAAAAAATATAATTTAATTCTTAGCTATTAATAAATGAATTTTAGATTAATTTACATCTTCTAAGGAACATTGTTGAAGCAAAATTTATCATGCAGCTTATTGGATTATTTTGTTGGCAACTGTTAAAATTTTTTAGTCTCAGGTTCAAGCATATCACCATAGAGAAACAAAAATTACATCTCTCATTTGAAATAAACAGTTTTGAGTCCCGAAATTATATTTATCATTTCATCATATTTGTCTTATACTTATACCTCTGACCTCCAAATGCTACCCAAACCACATGTTTCTTAAAGCTACTCTTGACCCATTCCTGTTTGTTTAAGAGTTCTCTCCTTTTGCAATTTAATGACATCATTTCCCAGCCCTGTGGTCAGTGGCCTTGAGCTGAGCAAAATGGTCAGTTCATATGGTGAAAGGCTAAATATCAAAGGATTCAGATCAATTCCATCTAGACCCAAATACACCAGACAGATGACAGAACCTAACTGATGGGAAAGTTTACTTCTTCCAGGTATCATGAAAACTCACACACAAACTTATAAAACATAAAAACTACTGACATATAGTCTTATACAATATAGTGTTTCTTTCAAAAATAATTTCAGAAGACACGCTTTCCCCACTGTTCTTTTTTTCTGATTTAATCCATTGGCATCAAGATTAAGATTAAGATTAAACATGATCTGTGGAAATCCATTAGCACAACTTTGGGGCTTTACAATTGCTGTCAAATCTTGAGCTCTGACATTGAACAAGGCACTGTCATGAATTGAACTAAAATCCCATCATTTGATCTTACTGCCCTTTACTTGTTTTTTTAAAAAAAATATTTTTATTGATTTCAGAAAGGAAGGGAGATAGAGAAACACCAATGATGAGAGAGAATCATTGATCGGCTGCCTCCTGCACACCCTCCCACTGGGGATTAAGCTTGCAACCCGGGTATGTGCCCTGACCGGGAATGGAACTGTGACCTCCTGGTTCATAGGTCGACCCTCGACCACTGAACCAGGCCGACCAGGCAATCTTACTGCCCTTTAAATCAGATGCTATACTGTTGCCTTTTCCTGGTAAGGAAAGTGAGCTTCAGAGTAGTAGAGAACATGCCCAAGTTCACATGCCCAAGGGTAGAGCTGAGGTTCACATCTAAGCCTATTATGGTTCATTATTGTAGTTACTCTGCCCAGTTAACAGACTCAAGGAGTATCTGAAAGAAAAATAAGCAGACCTTGGATTCATGAAAAGTTAACTGAATATTATAACAAAAGGGGGAAAAGGTATTTCCCTTTTTAAATGACATTGTTAGCAATTACCAATGCTACTGTGTATGTACACTAGTATATGACACCTGATGTCTTCCCAAGAGCCCGGCATACCTCCTGATTTTGCAGTTGACCCAATAGTCTGGAATCCTCCTGGTGTAGAGGGGAGGGAGGTTGCAGCAGTAATGTTGGCTCCTTGTCATTGAGGGGGAGAAGCTGGAGGTGTTGTGACTGTGGCTATGACTGGAGACGGCATTTTTCAGGGGACCCACCTGTGCTGTCCCCTCAGAGCGGGGGGCCCACATGTTTATCTCCAGAGGATTTGACACAGCCATTTGTCAGCCACAGTCACACGTGCTTGCTGTTGCCACGCTTTACCCTCTCCGTCAAAGCAAGAATTCCTCGTTGTGACAGCAACTGTGGGATGCCAGGTGTTGATACTTTAGAAACAGCGGAAGCGACAGCTGCGGGGGCAGGTTTCCGGTTTCCAGCCACTGGCATCGCGGAGAGGCCGGATGAAATCAGTTTCACAGACGAAGCCTTTCATCTCCGCCACGACCTTTCCCATGGGATTTACCTGCGTCCTGAGGCAGGTGCGTCAGAAAGTGGCTGCACCCCTGCCTGCTGCCGCCGGGGACCCCAGCTTTTCCTGTGTGAGGCTCTCGGCCACTGAGCCCGTTCTCAGCCCCCGCCCCCGCCCCTCAGCAACCTGCCTGCCTGCGGGGCAGTTCAGACTCAATGTGACAGTTGCTTTCCCTGTCCTCTGGGGGCCAATGCCCTCCTGAGCCTCCCAAGGGCTGGCTCTGGCAGAATGATGGCTGCTTTGGGTCAGAATCATTTGTGTGTCCTAACAAAGAGAGAAATCATAATTCAAAGAGATTTTTACAGAAGCTTTTGTTTCTTGGGTGAGAGCAGTGCAGAGCCAACAAACTTCAATGCTACATATTTTTTGACAGGTGGTAAAATCAAGCCGTCAAATCCAACGATGATTCAGTTCAGTTCAGTTCAGGACTAGCAGAACATGACTTTGATACCTAATAATTCAGCTTTGTGGTTTGAAAAAAGGCTTAACCTCTTTGAGAATCTTTTAAAAGCCATGCACAAGAAGATGCAACTATTTACATCAATCTTATTGCACAAGAAGATGCAGCTATGCTCCAGGTTTGGCAAAGCCTTCCCGGTTTCCATGCGTCCAGCGAAAGCTTTCCGGTGGCTGCTCTGGACGGGCTGCCCCGGAGCACTTCCTGCGATGGGCATGTTCTGTATCTGCACTGTCAGCGTGGTAGCCACGGCCCACAGATGGCCATCCAGCAGCTGCAATCGACAGGTGCAATGAGGAACTGAATTTTTAATTTAATTTATTCAAAGAGTCACATGTGGCTCACGGTAATTAAAGACTAACGGTTCACAGACATCAATTTAAGAACCCATTTCATAGAGATTTGTTTTATAAAACAGCTTTATTGAGATATAATCTACATACAATATAATTTGTTCATGTGAAGTATTTAATTCAGTGGTATTTAGTCTACTCACAGTTATGCAACCATCACTTCAACTCATCTTGGAACATTTTTGTCACCCCTCAAACCCAAAACTCAGAAGCAGCCACTCCTCATTTCCCCCACTCTCAGTCTCCCCTAGTGCCAGGTAAGCATCAATTTACTTTTTTTTCCTCCATAGATTTGTCTGTTCTGGACGTTGAATCATCCAGTATGTGGTCTTTTGTGACTGGTTCTTTACATCATTCTCTATAATGGTTTTAAGCTTCACTCAGGATGCAGTATCATTGAAACTGATTGAGATCTATTAGTGATCAGTGTATCAGTATTTGATTCCTTCATATTGTTGAATAACATTCTATTGTATGGATAGACTACATTATGTTTATCCATTCATCAATCGATCAACATTCTAATTGTTTGTACTTCTTGGCTCTTAAAAGATAGTGCTGTAATGAATATTCATGTGCAAGTATTTGTGTTCATGCATATTTTATTTTTAAAAAAAATATCTCTTATTGATTTTTTACAGAGAGGAAGGGAGAGAGAGAGAGAGAGAGAGAGAGAGAGAGAGAGAGAGAGAGAGAGTTAGAAACATTGATGAGAGAGAAACATCGATCAGCTGCCTCCTGCACACCTCTCACTGGGGATGTGCCTGCAACCAAGGCACATGCCCTTGATCGGAATCGAACCTGAGACCCCTCAGTCCTCAGGCCGACGCTCTATCCACTGAGCCAAACCGGTTCTGGCATGTGTTCATGCATATTTTCATTCTTTTGGGTATGTACCTAGAAATAGAAGTGCTGGGTTACGTGCTCGCTTTGGCAGCACATATACCAAAATTGGAACGATACAGAGAAGATTAGCATGGCCCCTGCGCAAGGATGACACGCAAATTCGTGAAGTGTTCCATATTAAAAAAAAAAAAAAAAAAAGAAGTGCTGGGTTACATGGTAACTCCATCTATAACATTTTGAGAAACTGTTGAACTGTTTTTCTTAGTGGCTATCCCATTTTGTTTTCCCATAAGAAAAGTAAGAGGGCTTCAATTTCTCCACATCCTTGCCAACACTTTTCATTATCTACCTTTTTTATTTTAGCCACCCTAGTGGGGGTAAATTAGTATCTTATTATAGTTTTGGTTTGTATGTCCTAGGTAGTTAATGCTGTTGAGTATCTTTTCATGTGCTCATTGGCCATCTGTATATTTTCATTGGAAAAATACCTCTTCTAGTCCTTTGTTTATTTTTAATTTGGGCTGAATTTTTACTGTTGAGTTGAAAGAGTTCTTTATATATTCTGGACAAGTCCCTGCTCATATGCATATTATTATTATTATTATTATTATTATTATTATTATTCCTCACTCAAGGATATTTTTACATTGATTTTTAGAGAGAGTGGAAGAGAAAAGGAGAGGCAGAGAGAAACATTGATTGGTTGCCTCTTGCAAGCACCCTGACCGGGGCCCGGGCCAAGAAGGAGCCTGCAACCCAGGTACGTTCCCTTGACTGGAATCAAACCCGGGACCCTTTTGTCTGCAGTCTGATGCTCTATCCACTGAGCCAAACCGGCTAGGACTATATATATTATTTGTAAATAGATTCTCCCATTCTCTAGATCTTCTTTTTACATTTTTATGGTGTCATTTGAAGCATATTTTAATTTTAATGAAGATCAGATTTTCTTTTATTTTGTCAATTGTGATTTTGATGTCATATCAAATAAATTATTGTCTGATCCAGAGGTTATGAAGGCTTACTCTGATATTTTCTTACATCAGTTTTATAGATATAGCTCTTATATTTTGCCCAGGATGCACTTTGAGTTTATTTTTATGTCTGGTGTCAGGAAGAGACCCGACCTTATTCTTTTGCATGTGCATACCCAATTGTCTCAGAATCCTTTCTTGAAAAGACTATATTTTTCCTGTTGAATTATCTTGGCACCTTTGTCAAAAATCAATACGCCATATATATAAAGGTATTTGTTTTTTTTTCTAGACTTTCAATTCTATTCTATTAATCTATGTCTATCCTTCGACCAACATCACCCTACTGTGGCTTTGTAGTGAGTTTTGAAATGGGAAAGTAGGACTTCTACAGCTTTGTTATTTTTCAAGATTGTTGTGACTATTCTGAGTCCCTTTCATTTCCATAGGAATTTTAGAATGAGTCAGCCAATTTCTGTAAATAAAAGAAAATCCAGTGAGGATTTTGATAGAAATTCTATTAAATCTGACGATCAATTTGGAGAGTATTGCCATCTTGACTAACAATATTATGTCTTCTGCCCATAAATAAGGACCGGAATTACTGAATATATTTATTTGACATTCTTCTCCAACAATCCTGTTTCACAGTATTTTTTTTTTCCATTTACTTCAAAATTTTCATATTCATCTGCTAACATAGAATCATTTTCAAACTTCAATAAAATAGTAATCATTAGAATATTTTTATGATAACTCTAATTAGTTTTTATTGACTTATTCAATAATTTTTGTGTGCTTACTATGTTCCCTGTACTTTTCTGAGCATTCTAGTTTTAGTAACTCGTCTTCCATTTTTTCCCTCATCATTCTGGCTAAATGCTTGTCAATTTTGCTGATCTTTTTAAAGAAACAACTTTTAGTTTTATTAATTTTGGGTGTTTTTAAAATTTTTAATTTTATTAATTTTTGCTTTGATATTTATTTTCTTCTTTTTGTTTGCTTTAGATTTATTAGCACTTCTTTCCTATAGGCATTTACAGCTATAAAATTTCCTCTGAGAACTCCTTTACCTGTAGCTTATAATTTTGAAATGTATGTTTCATTTTTATTCATCTCGAAGTATTTTTTTTAAATACATTTTATTGATTTTTTACAGAGAGGAAGGGAGAGGGGTAGAAAGTTAGAAACATCGACCAGCTGCCTCCTGCACACCTCCCACTGGGGATGTGCCCGCAACCTAGATACATGCCCTTGACCGGAATCGAACCTGGGACCCTTCAGACCGCAGGCTGACGCTCTATCCACTGAGCCAAACCAGTTTGGCTCAAAGTATTTTTTAATTTCATTTGCAACTTCTTTGATCCATTAGTTAGTTATACATATAGGTTCATTTTGAAGTGTAATTTGGTTCATTACATTAATTATGGAAGGGAAAAATACCAATTTATCACCTGTTTTATTTTGATTTTTAGAAATTTGTCATTTGGAATAAACACATTCTGTAATTATCATGTACATTTTCATGACTGCATCTTTGTACTGGTCCTCAAGCTTCCCCCTGAGTACAAGTCATGTGGGGACTTTCCCAAAACACAGATTCTGTAGTTCTGGTGTGAGCCCCAAGAGTCTACCTTGCTGACAGGCTCCCTGCTGTCTCAGAGAACACAGCAGGAAGGCCCTAGGCAACTGCTTGGAATGCTCTTCACTTACTCTTTGAGATTAGGTGCAAATGGCCCTTTCCCTGAAAACTCCTGTCCCGGTCCCTTTGCCTATAATCTCTAGCACCCTCCTCGGACCCTCTATTTTCACTGGTCCCATTCTTGTATCATTTCTGACTACATTGCTTTCGCCCAAAGGACTATGAGGCAAAGGAGAGCAGGTCTCTGTTCTCTTCATGACTTTATTGTCTGGCTTAGTGTTTGATGTCTCAGACTAGATGCTTATTAACTATCCATTGAACCAATAAAGATAACTAACACCATACATGTCTGCTGTGGGCCAGTGCAGTGGCAAATGCTTGCCCATGATGTCATTTAGCCAGAACAGCCCTATGAGAAAGAAACTATCATTACCCCCATTTCACAGACAGGAAGTAAAAGCCTGTCAGAGCTCATGACTTCATCCTGGTTTCCTTAGAGAATGAACTCACTCCAATTTAACTACAAATCCCCGAGGAATCTAACACATTTTATTTGTGTATATTATGCCAATCAGTGTAGAAGAAAGAAAACAATAAAACCTTCCTTTTTATGCTTGCCCTGGGCAGTAAGAAAAGATGGGCAGCAACATTGGTATTCCTAGTCTAGCCCTGCCCTCACCTCTTCTTGCTTGGTTGGTGCGTTCACTCCCATCTGGGTCCAGACCCCTCTTTTATGTTTCCTCTAAAGTGTGGACTTGATCCTGTCACCGGCGACCTCAGACTCACTCTGTTTCTCACTCACTGCTCTGCAAGCATTTATTGAGCATCAGCTAAGCGTGAAGCACTGCAAGAGGCACCAGTAGCACAGAAGATTAGTAGAGATAACAGAATATTTTAAAATAATATTTTCAACATCAAATGCAAGAAACATCATATGCAAGCAGCAAGAATAACACCAGCAACTGCTTTAAGCCATATGAGTTTTTGCAATCATACTTGCTGTTGGATATTGCAAAATCAATAGCTGAGATAACGATTCTAACATTTATTATCAATATTGCCACTCTAAGACAGTGGTAATTAAAATTAATGTCACTGCTCCTAGGATGAAGACGAATATTAATATGGCCATAACCTCATGCCCCAGCACCTTCCTTCCCCCCAATGGACTCGGCCACACTGGCCTTTGTTCAGAGTCTTGAACACTTTCTGCTCCTATGATGAAGTTTGCACGTACTGTTCCTTCTGCCTGGAACCTTCTAATTCTTCCCCCATTCACATGAATAACCCCTATTTATCCTAAAAAAATGTCACTTCCCTGACTCCCTAATCAGGTTATATCCTCCTCTCATATGCCTCCCTGCACCATATACCTTCTCTTCATGGTATTGGTGGCAGTCACAATTTTTAAAGATCTTATTCTTATTTACTCCTCTGGCACCTCGACTAGACTCTAATTTCCATGAAAGTAGCATACAATTTAGTTTTGTTCACCCCTGGTTCCCCGTGCTCAGCAAAGCACAGGGAACACAGTAGGCAGCCAATCAAAATATTGTTGAATAAATGAATGAAAAATAATATTACTATAGTTATTACTATTATTATGTTAGAGTTTTAAAATTATTTTTTGTTAGCAGATAAATATGAAAATGTTTGAGGTGAATGAGGTATGGATTCAATGTGGATTCTAAAAACACAAAGAATGCCAGGCAAGTACATTATAAACAAAGGGAATTAATGGATGAATTATAATACCTTCCCCAAAAGCTCTGATGGTAAGAAAAATATGAACCATAGTCCTTTCAAACTCTAAGTAAAAGGAAGCAGGGACAGGCAAAACATCTCACTTATGGTAGAAACGTAAACTTCTCTTAGACTGAGTCTTAAAGATGCATGAGAATATAAGTACTCTGGCTATCAGTCAATCAAAACTCTAACTGAATCCACCCTAGAGATTTAACCAGTGTTATCTATAAACTAAGCACATAAATCATGTATGCAAGAGTGAAGTGCGGGTGTGGGTATGTGGGAATGAAAAGTTGTGATTACACATCTGCCAGAAACTGGAATGCCACGCCAGCTGGTGATTTCCTTAAGCTTCTCTCCCTGCAAGCTCAGGCTGCAGAAGATGCCAGCTGTTCAGTCTGACACAACCATTTGTTTTCGGTGGACCACCTACAACTGGGTCTCAGTTCTATATTGAAGGGGGTAGGAAATTAATGGGTGAATTATAATACCTTCCCCAAAAGCTGTGATGGTAAGAAAAATATGAACCATAGTCCTTTCAAACCATAAGTAAAAGGACCATGGACAAGGCTTATTTATTAGCCTTGAAGAAGCCCGTGGGCCACCAGCTGCTGTGGTCAGGAAAGCTTACACCTATAGTCAAACTCTATGGAAGTAGCTTGTAGAAAACTCTTGGCCGGGGTGGCTGGGTGTTTGCCAAAGGCGACTCCAACGTCCACAGGGACCTGACGCAAAGAAACCGGGGTCCCCCAGGCACGACAGAGCCCCTTAAAGGAACAGGCTTGCACTGGATGGTTTAACACTTACAGGAGGCAGTTCAGGGGGCCCCCACCAGGTGAAGTCCCAGGCGCACAGGGACAGCTGGCTCTGGAATGACATTCTGACCTGGTTTCTCCACCTCCGCCATCCTCAACCTCCGTCCTTCCTCAATCCCGGCACCCCGTGCCTGCCTGGCTCTGCAGGTGGTCGGCTCTCTGCAACAGGACTCTGCAAAGAGCCTGTGGCTCATTACAGAAGAGACGAGGTTTGGAAAATCAGTTGTGCAATGCACCTGTTCATAACCGATTCCAGGCTTGCTCTCCCCCTCTGAGTGGCACCTGGCCAGCTTCCTGAGGGCCTGGGGGGGGGGGGGGCGGGGGGGGAATCTGCACAGGTGGGGCAGCGGAAATCCTCTGGGCATCATGTCAGTGGTAGCGAATAGTTACTTGGCTGCACAAAACTTAACGGGATGACAGAGACACTCTTTTGGAAGGAAATTTGGTGATATTTACCAGCATCAGGAAACGTTCACCGCCTCTGACACAGCATTCACACTTTGCTTTAAAAAAAACACAAAAAAACAGACTTTAAGGAAATAATATACTGAGAAAAACTATACACGTAAATATATTTATTGCTGCATTTTTATAACAGCAAAGAAACAGAAACAAATCAAATGGCAAATAGAGGAGCTGTTCAGTAAAAGGTGGTCTATCCAATTGTGGAAATGAAGTGGTTTTCGTTGATGGCAGTTATCCAAGCCAGGAAGGGCAATTCGGATGCTCTTCCAGGCTCAGCCTCCCAGGCAGCTGGACGGCAGCAGCTAGCCTCAAGGTGCCCTTTAGTTGAGTGACCCCAGGCCCGGCACTGGGGGCAACCAGCCTTGGTTTGCAGTGTGGCCTCCCCCACATGTTTCGAGCCCAGCACAGATAGCTGCCAACCATGGATCACTTTGTAGCACTCCTACAGGTAGGATGTCCACATGTAATACTTCACTTTCAGGTAGAATATAAAGAACAATATAAACACACAAAACAGAAACAGATTCACAGAGACAGAAAACATACTATTGGTTGCCAGAGGGGTGAGGAGTTGGGGGGGGGGTGATGAAAAAGGTGAAGAGATTAAGAAGTTTAAAGTGGGTCTGGCTGGTGTGGCTCAGTGGTTGAGCATAGATTTATAAACCAAGATGTCATCTGCCCGGATTGCAGACTCGATCCCTCATAGGGGGCGTGCAGGAGGTAGCCAATTGATATTTCTCTCTCATTGATGTTTCTATCTTTCTATCCCTCTCCCTTCCTCTCTAAAATCAATAAAAACATTGATTACATAAGTGTAGGGTGACAGGTGGGTACTAGACCTACTGGAAGGTCACTTTGTAAATTCTATAAATGTCTAAACACTATGCTATACACTTGAATCTAATATAAAATGTAATTGAATTTAACTGTAATTGATTTTTTTTAATTTTTGAAAAAAGTCAATAATAGTTTGCATGACCCAGCAATTCCATTTCTCAACTGTCACACGTGGGTTTGGGACCTACCCATTTTGTGTCTCCACCTCTATGACCAGTCTTGACTCGGTTTCTCCTTTATCTCCTTAGTTACAGGACTTCTGTTCAGTTAGTCTTCAGATGGTTCTCCAGGTTGATTGTTCTATGACGTAGTTGTAATTAAGATGTGGTCATGGGAGAGGCGAGCACAGTGTTACCTACTCCACCATCTTAACCAAACTTTATGCTTAACTTTTGAGGATCTACCAAATTCTTTTCCAAAGTGGCGGCAGCATTTTACACACCTGTGTGTGAGGTATTTCAGTTTCTCCACATCCTTACCAACACTTATTGTTTGTTTGTGTTTTTTAGACATCTGTGTGTGAAGTGTTATTTCATTGTGGTGTTGGTTTGCATTTCCCTAATGATCAATAATGCTGAGCATTCTTTCATGTGCTTATAGTTCATTTGTATGTCTTCTTTGGATAAATGTTTATTTAAATCCTCTACCCTTTGAGTTATTTATAGTTTTATTATTGAGTTGTAAGAGATCTTCATATGTCCTTAATACAAGTCCCTTATCAGATATATGATTTGCAAATATTTTTCCATTTGATTGGTTATATGGATGGTTTCCTTTGAAGCCCAAATATATATATATATTTTAATCCTTATCCAAGGATATTTTTCCCATTGATTTTTAGAGAGTGAAAGGAAGTGGGGTAGGGGGAGAGGAAGAGAGATAAGAGAGGAACATTGATGTAAGAGAGACATATTGATTGGTTGCCTCCTGAACACATCCCAACTGGGGCTGGAGATGAAACCTGAGACCCTTTGGTCTGAGGGTCGATGCTGTAACCACTGAGTCAAATCGTCCAGGGCCCAAATATTTTTAATGTTGATAAAGTTCAATTTATTTTTTCTTTTGTCACTTGTGTTTTTGATGTAATAAATAAGAAACCATTGCCTGATTCAAGATCATGAAGATTTTCTCCTATGGTTTTTTTCCTAACTTTTATAATTTGAGCTCTTAAATGTAGATATATCATATATTTTATTTAATTTTCTATATGGTGTGAGGAAGGGTTTCATTCTTTTGCAAGTGGATATCCAATTTTCCCAGGACAATTTTTTAAAAAGATTATCCTCAACATAAACTGATGAACAAAAACAGATCCAGAGACAGAGAAGCATTGATCAGACTGTCAAACCTCAGAGGGAAGGTAGGGGAAGGTGGGGGTAAGGGGGAGAGATCAACCAAGGGACTTGTATGCCTGCATATAAGCCTAACCAATGGACACAGACAACAGGGGAGGAGGGCATGAGTGAGGGGGTTGGGAGGGTATTAGAGGGATGAGGACACATACGTAATACCTTAATCAATAAAGAAATTAAAAAAAACACGATTATCCTTTACCCATTGAATTTTCTTGGCACCCTTGTAAAAAATCAACTGACCATAAGTAAAGGAGCTTATTTCTGGACTTTTTGTTGTTGTTGTTAATCCTCACCTGAGGATATTTTTCCATTGATTTTTAGAGAGAGTGGTCGATGTGAGAAAGACACATCAATTGGTTACCTCCCCTCCCACACAAGGCCCGCCAGGGCCAGGGGTTGAGCCTGCAATTGAGGTACGTGCCCTTGACTGAAATCTAACCTAGGACCCTTCAGTCTGCTGCAGGCCGACACTCTATTCACTGAGCCAAACTGGCTAGGACTAGTTCTGGACTTTTGATTCTATTTTATTGATCCCTATTTCAATCCTTATGAAATAGCATACATACTGTATTGAATACTGCAGCTTTTAGTAAGTCCTGAAATTGGAAAATGTAAATTGTCTAGCTTTGCTTTTTTAAAAGATTGCTTTGGCAACTCTGGGTTCTTGCATTTTAGATAAATTTTAGAATGTGGCTTTGCAACAAATGGCAGCTATATTTTGATAGAAATTCCATTGAGTCAGGACACAGTTTGAGGGAGTATAACCATCTTAACAATACTAAGTTTTTTTGGTCTGTGAACCTGGAATTTCTTTAGATCTTTCTTAATTTCTTTGATGTTTTGTACCTTTCAGTGTATAAATTTTATACTCATTTTGGTTAAATATATTCCTAGGCATTTCATTATTTTTGATGCTATTGTAAATGGATTTTTTTTCTTAATTTCATTTTTGGATTGTTCATTGGTAGTCAATAGAAATACAGTTAATTTGACTTTGTATTCTATAATCTCGAATGAACCATCTAAAGGATGCGGATACTCTGGGAATCTCCAGTTAGGCCTGAAGACGTTCATCTAGCTTAAGGTCCTGGCAAGATGGTGCACTCAGCTGGTGTGTTTAAAGGAAGTGGATAAAATCTGATCTAATGTTGTGCTATGTTTGTGTCCCCCCTCCCCAATCTGTATGTTGACACCCTAATCTCAAATGTGGTAGTATTTGCACGTGGACCTTTAGTAGACAATTAGGTTTAATGAGGTCATAAGAGTAGAGCTCCGATGATGGAGTTAATGTCCTTATAAGAAGAAGAGACCAAATTTCTCTCTCTCCACCCTGCAAGGACAGGGTGAGAAAGTGGCTGACTGCAAACCAGGAAGAGGACACTTACCAGACACCAACTCTGGCAGCACCTTGATCTTGGGCTTGCTAGCCTGTGGAACTATGAGAAATGAGTGTCTGTCACTTACACCATCCAGCCTATTGTGTTTTGTTCCCACAGCCCCAGCGAACTGTGAGTATTTGTATATAGTTGAGATGGTAAGAAAGAAAGGCAAATCCCTAAGTACAGAATAAACAACAACATGGATTTTTGAGAACGAAAGCCCCAGGCAAGTAAGTTGACTCAGCACTAACAGAGATTTCTGAACTGGTAGCAGCTCTCAGTTTGGCTCTTAATGTCATAAGAACAGAAAACAAGTCCTACACTTGATAAGGCCAGATAAACTGGGGAGAGAGCACCAAATCCCTGCACGAGGCAGGCCATGAAAGAGTAAGACTCCAGTGCTAAGAGGACAGTTAATCTATCTCCACCCACTGACTCAGGGAAGTGATAGGGAGATGATTTCTGGGTCCTGCCTTTGAGTGAAAAAAATTCAAATTTCCTGGGAAAATAAAACTCTGCACTTGCCCAGGATCTAATGGACAGCATGGTGATTCTAGTTTTCAAAATTGTATGCTTGAAAGTTGTTCTGAGAGTAGAGCTTTCACCATAACAACAATGACAATATAGTAGTTACGTGAGATGAAGGAAATGGTAACATTTATTTGTAGTAAACATTTTGCAATATATACACATTTTACAGTGTTTTATGTCAATTATATCTCAATAAAGCTGGGGAAAAATCCCACAATTCTGAATTTACACTCCTTGTGGGTTCAGAGTGAAACTGTTTGCTACTCAAGTGCAACAGGTACTACCCCCACTGAGAAAGTAGTAGAAACTTGTATGGCCCAGGGGTGCCCCTGGATTATCTGAGAAGAACCATAAAACCCACTCTGAAGGGGCACTTCACTTGCACAGGCCATATGGGATTTATATAAACATACACAAAACACACTCTATTGAAGACTAATATACAATCATCCGTAACAAAACATAAGAGAGCCCTGGCCAGTGTGACTTGGTTGGACATCATCCTGTACACCGAAAGGTCACCTGTTCGATTCCTGGACAGGGCATATACCCAGGTTGTGGGTTTGATTCCAGGACAGGAGGCAGCCGATCAATGTTGTTTTTTCTCTCTCTCCCTCTCCTTTCCCCTCTCTCTAAATCAATAAAAAAAAAACACCCACAAAAAGCCCAAAACATAGGAGAAACTGACCCACCATGAGCAAAACTCAGCAAACAAACAAAAACAACAACAGAAAAAAGGAATAATTAGCATATTAAAGACTTTTGATGAATCTATAATAGTGACAGTAAATCAAATCTAGCTAAAATGGGTAAAGTGATAAAACAAGTAGAAATAAAAAGGAAATGCACAAATAAACAATAAGAATATATGTATTCCTAGCTGGTTTGGTTCAGTGGATAGAGCATCAGTCTGAGAATTGAAGGGTCCCAGGTTTGATTCCGGTCAAGGGCACATGCCCAGGTTGTGGGCTCAATCCCCAGTGGGGGCGTGCCAGAGGCAGCTGGTCCATGATTCTTTCTCATCATTGATGTCTCTATTTCTCTCTCCCTCTCTCTTCCTCTCTGAAATCAATTTAAAAAAAGAATATGTGTAAAGTAGCTCAGTTAAAGATAAGAGAGCAAGTTCCAAGCAACCTGAAGAGATTTGTGGGTAGAAGGGGAGGGAAAAGCCACCTGGGCTTTTAAAAATGTAACCCTCTTCCTCAACAGCCCTGTTTTAGTTTCAATGTATTAGGAAACACAATACGCCTTTTGGTAAATGGCATTGTACTTAAATACTGATACTCTTATTCCAAAGAACTCAAACAGCTATATTTCTTTAACAATTAGCAATGAGTTCTATAATTAGAGCATCATTATAGATCCATAAACAGGAATCAGGAAAGGATAACTAGGTGTCATAGCCACTTAGCTCCTCCTGCTTTGGGCATTCCACACCACTGGTGGCACCTCTCCATTCCCTGTGAATGCCCCACCATTGGCTGAATCAAATCTATTCCTTCCTTGCTACTTTCTATTTTTAAAAAAGGCATAGATGGTGCTCTATTTTTTTTTTAATGCTTTCCTCTTTTGGAAGCTGGTACAAAGTCTCCCAATTTGGGAACATATTTAGGTTGTTATTTGAGATGTATTCATATTTCTACAATCAATGAAATTCTTCAGTGACCTGTCTACAGTGATTTATAACCTTTTTAGGCTATTCAATTATTTGTCACACATTTCAATAGATCTATTTTACTTTGCTTGTGTTGTGAATGCTATCACTTTGTTTCTTACTCCCTCTGTCCCTTCAAAGTCATTCAGGTCATTTACTTTCTGCTCCACTTAAAAAAGAAAAAAATGCTGACTGTTCTTTAAGAAACTTGTGGTTACTTATGAATGCATGAAATGTATTTTTCCCTTGGAGAAAACCTAAGTCTCACAAATGTTAATTATTGGATGAACTTTAAAGTTAATCCATAAATAGGATCTCAGTACTCACATTTTTACTTTATTTTCTTTAGACATATCCATAAAAAAGTCATCATGTGCCAATATTTGAACATTTAGGTGTTGAAAATCTTGCCACCTGGAGTTAGGTTTGCTGATTAACACATTCACTCATCAGGGCAGGCAGGTGGGTCAGTAGGAAGCATTTAGCATTTAGCACCTTCCCTTCCTGTAAAATCACTAAATGCCCCCAATCTTTCTACTCACAGCTGAGTCCTTTTTCCAATACAACAATAAGTGGCCCTATTCTCTCTAACAAGAGCCTGGGTCTTCATGTATCACTTCCGTTGTTGGGCTTGAGACTATAAAATAGGGGCAGCTGCATAACCAAACTAAAATAAAATGCTGTCTACTAGAAGGGCTCAACAACATATATGAGTTAGTAGAATAAAGGATTAGCAAATTTTCCCTGGCTAGGTAGCTCAGTTGGTTGGAGTATCATCCCAATACACCAAGGTTTCAGGTTTGATCCCCAGTCAGGACATATGCAAGAATTAGCCAATGCATAGATAAATAAGTGGAACAATACATCAATGCCTCTCTCTCTCTCTCTTTCTCTCTCTCTCTCTCTCTCTCTCTCTCTCTCTCTACCTCCCTTTATCTCTCTCTAAAAAGAAATCTACACTAATAAAAGAGAAAGACGCAAATTGAACATCACTCCATCACTCCGCCACTCAGCTACACCCACAAGCCATGCCCACCAGCCAATCAGGAGCAAGTATGCAAATTAACCCAACTAAGATGGCTGCGGCCATGGAGCTGGAGCAAGCAGGAGACTTGGGTTGCCCCTGGCAATGGAGGAGGCCAAGCTTCCCACCTGCCCTGGCTGGCCCTGGGCTCCGCTCAAGGCTACAAAGTTTCAATTATAGAAGATAAATAAATCCTAGATACTTGTTTCCAGCGGCCATGGCCTCCACTCAAGGAGGGACTGGGAGCCTGGGTTGCCAGGGGGCATGGCCAGCCTGAAAATGGCCATCAGCCCCTCACCCAGGCTGGCCAGGCACTCCAGTAGGGACCCCAACCCTGAAGGGGGTGTGGCTAGCCTGAAAACAGCCCTCAGCCCCTCACCCAGGCTGGCCACACCCCCATAGGGTAAGGGTCCACACTGGGGGGCTTGACCAGCCTGAATGTCTGTTCAGGCACCCCAGTGGGGACCCCCATCCTGGTCCGAGACACCTTTTAGGGCAAACCAGCCTGCCCCCACCCTTGCACTAGGCCTCTATCCTATATAGTAAAAGGGTAATATGCAAATTGACCCTCACAGCAGAACGACTGGGAATGACTGGTCGCTATGACACACACTGACCACCAGGGGGAAGACGCTCAATGCAGGAGCTGCCAACTGGTGGTCAGTGCACTCCCACAGGGGAAGCTCTGCTCAGCCACAAGCCAGGCTGATAGCTGCCAGCATAGCGGTGGTGGCGGGAGCCTCTCCCGCCTCCTCAGCAGTGCTAAGGATGTCTGACTGCAGCTTAGACCTGCTGTCCGCTGGCAAGTGGACATCCCTAGAGCTCCCGGGCTGCCAGAGGGATGTCTGACTGCCAGCTTAGGCCCAATCCTCCAGGGAGCGGGCCTAAGTCAGCAGGTGGTCAACCTCCAAGGGGGTCCCAGACTGAGAAAGGCCACAAGCCGGCTGAGGGACCCCCAGAGTGCACAAATTTTTGTGCACTGGGCCTCTAGTTAACAAATAAAATTTAAAAAAGAATCAGCAATCTTAAAAATTGATCATTGAGATTATCCAGTCAAGGAAAAGAGGTAAAAAAGAATGGTAAAAAACTTTTTAGGAGTCTCAGAGACCTGTAGAACACTGCCACATGCATCCATATATGCATAATGGGAATTCCTGAAAGAGAGAAGATAAAGAAAGGGGCAAGAAGAATATTTGAAAAATAATGGTTGAAAACTTCCCAAGTTTGATGAAGAATATTAATTTATACATCCTAGAAGCTCAATAAGTTCTCAGAGAGATAAACTCAAAGAGATATACACTTGGAACATCATAATCAAACTGTCAAAAGCCAGGGACAAAGAGAGAATTATGAAAGTAATAAGAGAAAAGTGATTCATCATGTACAGTGGATCCTCAATAGCATTAATAGCTGATTTTTTAAATAAGAAACCATGGAGGCCAGAAGACAGCAGATGATATACTCAAGGGCTGAAAGAAAAAGACTATGAACCAATAATTATATCTAATAAAATTATCTGTCAAAAACTAAGAATTTAAAACATTATATTTTTTCTTTTAAAAAATATTTATTGATTTGAGAGAGAAACATTGATTTTGCTGTTCCACTTATTTATGTATTCATTGGTTGTTTCTTGCATGTGCCTTGACCGGGGATCAAACCTAAATCTATGATCCAAATATATGCTGCCATCTTTTACATTTACTATGTAGTTGCCTTTTCTGGTTCTTTCTTGTCTTCATGTGCTTTCATGCTTTTGTCTGGCATCCTTTTATTTCAGCCTGCAGCATTCTGAATAGGTTGAAAGCAAAGGAATGGAAAATGACATGCCAAGCCAACAATAACTAAAAGAACACTGCTGTGGCAATAGTATTAGACAAAATGCCAATTGTTAATATAAAAAATGCTTCATAAAAAAGTTACTGAGACAAAGAAGGACATTTTTATATAGTAAAATGATCGATCCATCAGGAACACATAATTATAAACATACTAGAGGTCCGATGCACGAAATTCGTGCACAGAGCTGGAAGTGGGGGGGGGGTCCCTCAGCCCGACCTGCACCCTCTTGCAATCTGGAACTCATCAGGGGATGTCTGACTGTCAGTTTAGGCCTGATCCCCTGAGGGGATCCCCTCTTGCAATCTGGGACCACTGGCTCCTAACCACTCACCTGCCTGCCTGCCTGATCACCCCTAACCCCTCTGCCTGTCCGCCTGATCACCCCTAACCCCTCTGCCTGCCTGCCTGATCACCCCTAACCCTTCTGCCTGCCTGCCTGATCACCCCTAACCACTCTGCCTGCCTGCCTGATGCCCCTAACTGCTTTCCTGCCTGCCTGATTGCCTCTAACAGCCTCTGCCTTGGCCTCCACCACCATGACTTCGTCCAGAAAGACTTCCAGAATGACATCCAGAAGGTAGTTCAGCTGTCCAGTCTAGTTAGCATATTATGCTTTTATTATTATAGACGAGAGGCTCGGTGCATGGATTTGTGTACCAGCGTGGTCCCTTAGTGTGCCCTGTGGGGATCAGGCCGAAACCGGCATTCCAACACCACCTGCCACTCCCATTCATCCTGGCCTTGCTGCACCTGCCACGGGCTCATGCCCAGTCAGTCCCAATTGGGAGAGGCTCACACCGCCACAGCAGTGCTTGCTAGCTGTGAGCCCTGTATCTAGCACCCGTTGGTCAGCTGAGTGGCGCTCCTGCTGTGGGAGCACACTGACTACCAGGGGGAAGCTCCTGCATTGAGCATCTGCCCCCTGGTGGTTAGTGTGTGTGTCATAGTGATTGGTCATTCGGCTGTTCAGTCTCTTAGGCTTTTATATATATAGACTAGAGGCCAGGTGCACAAGAATTTGTGCACTCGGGGAGGAGGGGGGGTCCCTCAGCCCGGCCTGTGCCCTCTCGCAGTCTGGGACCCCTCAGGGGATGACCACCTGCTGGCTTAGGCCTGCTCCCCGGGGGATTAAGTCTAAGATGGCAATCAGACATCCCTCTGGCAGCCCGGCAGCCCTCAGGGGATGTCCACTTGCCAGCGGGGAGCAGGCCTAAACTGCAGTCGGACATCCTTAGCGCTGCTGAGGAGGCAGGAGAGGCTCCCACAACCACTGCTGTACTGGGAGCCATCAGCCTGGCTTGTGGCTGAACAGAGCTCCTCCAATGTGAGAGCGCCCTGACCACCAGAGGGCAGCTCCTGCATTGAGCGTCTGCCCCCTGGTGGTCAGTGTGTGTCATAGTGACCAGTCATTCCCAGTCCTTCTGCTGTTAGGGTAAGTTTGCATATTACCCTTTTACTATATAGGATAGTGGCCTGGTGCACGGATGGGGGCCGGCTTGTTTGCCCTGAAGTGTGTCCTGGATCAGGGTGGGGGTCCTGCTTGGGTGCCTGGCCAGCCTGGATGATGGGCTGATGGCTGTTTGCAGCTGGTCACACCCCCTTCAGGGTGGGGGTCCCCACTGGGGTGCCTGACCAGTCTGGGTGAGGAGCTGAGGGCTGTTTTCAGGCTGGCAGGTGACTGAAGCTCCCAACCTCTCCTTTTTTTTCTTTTTCTTTTTAATTCTGGGATTTATTTACCTTCTATGGCTGTCACTGGAACTGAGAGCCGGCTTTAGCTCTGAGGCTCAGCTCCAGCTCTGAGACCTCGGCTGCTGAAAGCAGGGATCTGGGTTTGTTTGGCTTCTATAATTGAAACACTGTTGTGGCTCCAGCTCTGAGGCCCCGCTGGCTGAAAGCAGGTTTCTGGGGTTTGTTTAGCTTCTATAATTGCAACATTGTTTCTTAGAGTGCAGCTCAGAGGCCGGCAGCGGCAGGCGGGGAACCTTGGCTTCCTCCATCACTGAAGCAAGCAAGCCTCCTGTTCACTTCAGCTGCCTGGCTGCCGGCCACCATCTTGGTTGGCAGTTAATTTGCATATCACCCAGATTAGCCAATGGGAAGTATGTCAGAGGTATGGTTAATTACCATGTTTGTCTATTATTAGATAGGATATGCATCTAACAACAGAGCTTCAAAGTATGTGAGCAAAAACTGACAAAACTAAAGGGAGTAATAATTCCACAATTATAATTGAGGACTTCAGTACTTCTTCCCTTTCAGTAATACATAGAACAACTAGGCAGAAAGTAGACAAGGCAAAGGAAGGCTTGAACAGCATCATAAAGCAAAGTAGAACTAATAGACACCTACAGAATACGTCACTCAAGAACAGTAGAATATAAGGTTCTTCTGAAATGCATGTGAAACGATTTGTAAAAATTACCATATGTTAGGTCATAAAATAAACCATAATAAAAAATAATTAATTAAAACTATGTCCTCTAGCTACAATGCAATGAAATTAGAAATCAAAAACAGATGGACATTCTAGAAATTCAAGAATATGTGGAAATTAAATGACAAATTCTTAAATAGCCAATGGGTCAAAGAAGAAATAAAAGGGAATTAGCCCTGACCGGTAGCTCAGTTGGTTAGAGCATCATCCCAATATGCCAACATTGCAGGTTCGCTCTCCGGGCACATATAAGAATCAACCAATGAATGCACAAATAAGTGAAACAGCAAACCAATGTATCTCTCTCTCTCTCTCTTCCAACCTCTCTTTCTCTAAAGTCAATCAATAAATAAAAATTCTGGCTGGGTAGCTCTGTTGGTTGTAGTGTTGTCATGTACACCAAAAGGTTTCGGGTTCAATTCAGGGCCATATGTATGTTGTGAGTTTGATTCGCAGGGAGGGTATGTATGGGAGGCAATTGATTGATGTTTCTTATTCACATGGATGTTTCTCTCTCATTCCCCCTTACTCTCTCTCTAAAATCAATAAAAAGCATGTCCTTAGGTGAGAATTAAAAATAATTAAGTAAACAAATAAATATTTTTAGAAAGAGAATAAAAATGAAAACACATTTAAATTTATGAGATCAGTTAAAAGCATGTTTAGAGTAAAATTTATAGATGCGAATGCTTTCATTAGAAAGAAAGAAAAAGTCTCAAATTAATAATCTAACCCTGCACCTTTCAAAAAAAACTAAGGGCTAGAAGGGGTCAATGGGGGCAAAAGGGGATATATGTAATACTTTCAACAATAAAGACTTAATTTAAATAAACAAACAAACACACAAATAAATAAAAAGAGGATAAAACCTTAACCCTAGCAGAGGGAAGTAAATTAATAAAGATTATAGTGGAAATTTATAAAATAGAGAATAGAAAAACAATGGAGAAAGTCAATAAAACCAAAAGTTGACCCTTTGAAAAGACAAACAACAAATGACAAAACCTTACCTCGACTAATCGAGAAAAAAGAGAGAAAATTCAAATTACCACATCAGAAATAAAAGAGGTACATCATGACCACTCTTAGAGATAGAATAGGAAGCATAAAAGAATACTGTAATTGACAGCAACAAATTAGATAAATTAGATACAATAGGAAAATTCCTATGAAACTGATTCAATAAATAGAAAGTTTGAATAGATATATAACAAGTAAAGAGATTGATTAGCAATAAAAAAAATTCTACAAGATAAGCCAGGCTCGGATGGCTTCACAGATGAAATCTATGAAATGTTTAAGGAAGAATTATTACTAATATTTCACAAAATGTTTCAAAAACTAGAAGTGGAGGAAATACTTCCCAACTCAATCTGTGTAGCCAGTATTATCTTGATACCAAAACCAGACAAAGACATGACAAGAAAAAAAACACTATAGATCAATATTCCTTATGATTTATAAATGCAAAAATCCTCAGCAAAATACTAGCAAACCAAACTTAGTAAGATATAAAGTATTATACAAAATCTGACAGAACTTCACAAGTCTAATTTATCCCCCAGGGATAGAAGATTGATTCAACATATGAAAAATATCAGTGTAATATGCTATATTAACAAAATAACTAACAAAAAACACATGACCATCTCAAGAAACCTAGGGAAAGCATTTGACAAAAATCCAACACCCTTTTATGATAAAACATTCAGCAAACTAGGAAGAGATGAGAATTTTCCCAACCTGGTAAATGTTATCTATAAAAAACTCACAGCTAACATCATACTAAATGATAAAGGGCAGAATGCTTTTTCCTAAGATCAGGAACAAGACAAAGGTACCCACTTAACACCTTTATTCAGCATTGTACTTTCAGTCAAGGCAATTAGGCAAGAAAAAGAAAGCATTCAGATTAGAAAGGGAAATGTAACAGTATCTCTATTTGTAAATCACATGATCCTGTATATAGAAAATCCAAGTAATCCACTTAAAAAATAATAGATCTAATAAATGAGTTCAGAAAGGGTACAGGATACAAGATCAATTGAAAACTCAATTGTATTTCTTTACACTAGTAATGAATGATTCTAAAATAAAATAATTATACTTACAATAGTTTATAATATTTATAAAGGTTCTGTTTATCAAAAATAATAAAATACTTATGAATAAATATAACAAAAGTGTATAACACTCATCACTAAAAACTATGAAACATTTTTGAAAGAAATTTAAGAAGACCAAATAAATGGAAAGACATCCCACAGTCATGGATTACAAGACTTAATATTCGTAAAATGGCAATACTCTCCAAATTGATCTAAAAACTCAATCTATAGCCTATTAAAATCACAGCTGCTACTTTTACAGAAATGGAAAATGGTGAACCTAAAGTTCATATAAAAATACAAGAGTCCCAGAATAGTCCAAAAAAACCTTGAAAATAATGTCTTTTTTGAGATGATGACATTGTTCTGAAATTAAATCGCTCTGATAGTTGCACAACTCTGTGAACATTCTTAAGAAACCACTAAATTATATACTTTAAAGGGGTGAATTTTTTGGCATGTGAGTTATATCCCAATATAGCTGTTTTTAAGGAAACTTGTGGTAGACAGATCAGGCCAAATGCATTGATGGTAGAGTCTACTTTGCTTTCCCCTTATTTCTTTCACGCTAAAATACATTGATGTACTTATGCTTTCTTTAGAATAATTGATCCAGAATTATTTTCTGTAAAATAATATCCAATGCCTGAATTCAGAGTAATTAGTTATTGCAGAAATGGATATTTCTAAGAATTTTCAGGAAAGTCTTAATGAGCAACCTTCATCAGGTGTGGTCAGTGCTTGCCCTTTAAATGTTCTTCAATGGAACAAAGATTTCAAGGATCTTTATGGAAATTATAAGAGGTCTTGTTTTGCAGTGTTCAATGTGTAATATAAGATCATCAGTAGAAGGTCAGAATTGTTGGAAGCAGACCAGGTACCAAGGTTTTTCACTCTCGGCTAAAATCAAGTAAGCATAGTCAAACATCTTCCCTATTCCTCAGGACCAGATGTTGGTCTTTGTAAGAGCAGCTCATCTGGCCTCCTAAATTATGGATTGCTGACTTTCAAAACGCGAGGCTAATAAGCTTCCTAGGATAAGTAATGAAATAAATATTTCATGAATGGAGAGCTGCAGGCCTAACTCTAATTTCAGATTCTGTTTCCCTGCTTGCTTCTTTTTTGACTTCTTAGATTAAGTAGACACCGAGGAGAAGGGAAAAAGCCTAAGGCGATTTGAAGAAATCAGTTATCACATCCTGAAAGGTTCTTTTAAGGTGTCTGTGTCTTGTGGAGAGAATGTTAAAGAAAGGAAACGGGTTTCGCATAGCAAAGTTTATAGTAGAAACAATCCAATACTCAGGAGCTAGATATTTATTTTCACTCGTGATATTTAGAAAATGTGGTATTGACTCTGAGATAATCCACTCAAGTTCGCTCTCCTGGACACCTGACACCAGGAACAGTGTCTTCACAGAGCGAGGTCACCTCCTAAGACAGAAACTTGTCTATCAGGCACACCCTTCTATCAGCTTGGTGAGTGCTGTGTACATACCAGCAGTGAGGAAAACTGAAGGAAGACTGCGGGAGGGATATGTACAAACAAATGCACTTACTTAAAGGCATGTCCCGGTGATGGTGGAGCTAAGGATGGAAGTTTTGTGGAAAACTTGTGAGGGGTCATTTATAAAACTGAAAAGCTACCTACTGAACATTTTCTACATCTTAGCTGTTTATATACATTATCTTATGTGGTAGATGCCAATATCTCTGTTTTAAAGATAAGGAAACAGAAGTTTAGAGAGATTTACTAACTAAACACAAGGTGACCAAGTTGGTCAGGTTTACCTGGGATAATGCACCAAGATGTGAGATTCCAAAGCCCAAGCGCTGGACCATAGTCCCAGGTTGCCTCCCCAAACTAAAAGCAGACTACTCCTCATTTGTTTCCCTTTTCCAGATCTACTAATGCTGTGTAGGATAGTCTTTCATCCCACAATATCTATTAAGTCTTACTGTGGCACAGTCTTTAAGATGCTATGCATGCTTTGGATGGAAAATGAGTGGGGAGAGGAGGAGGGGAGAGTTGTGCTAAGTCGTTTTCACTCCCTGAGTCAGTGCTGTAGCTGCACGTCACCCAAAGGTTCTCTCTACAAACAGCTTTCTTGCCAAGTAGCACACAAATACTCTGAATGATAAGAAAAAGCATTTGTTTACCACAATGCTTTTACATATAAATACTCGTGTTCACTTGGATTATTATATGATACACAGGTTTTTTTTTTAGTTAACTCTTAGAAGACAGCTATTGGTCTTCTGATAGCATTTTAAAGGGGAAACTAAACAGAGATGGCTAGGTTTATAACTAATCCTACCAGAGAATAACTGCTAAGAATAGGTGGCTGATGATGTTCGTGTTGTCATTTTTGCTTTTCTCCATCCCAATCCCTAATATGTGTAAGATGACACATTGTCAGCCCATGCTCAGGCCTGAAAAGATGGAAAGTCCTTTGTGTGGAAGCACAGAACACACATACTTTGCTTGTCCTTAAACATCCTCTGCAGCTTGAAAACCTTCCCACGTGCACCGCGGAAGGAATCAGCTTTTATCCGACGAGGCTGTGTAAGAAGTGTGACCCCGGCTTCCTTTACATCACCGAACTTCACTCCTCACGCAGTGTGGCCGGCACACTCTTTTTTTCATGCAAATTTCCTTGTCAAAATTACAAATGGACATTTGATCAAAGGCCAGCCCTCCTTCATATTCCTGTTTAGTAAAGAAACTTCCATTTCATCTTCGGCTTCAGGGCCAGTTTGAGAAAGTGTTACCTGACAGAGAAATTATTGATGCATTTCTTTCCTGCTCCTCCTTCAAGTTTTTCCTCCTCCCTCCTTTTTCTTCTTTTAAACCTGGTGGGTGTTTTACTTTGAATATGTTTTCACTTTTTAATGGGATACTTAAGTTAGCTGTGGAAGGAATCTGCTTGTTTATGGAGGTTGAGTTGTTGGTAGATAAGATCCAGCAACTGATAATAATCACCGAATTTTTTTTTTTTTTATCAGCAGTTTTGAGTCCTGTGGATATTGAACTTATTGAACTGCTATAGTAATAGTAGGCAGTTAGAGAGGAGCAGAGTCGGCACGATAGGCCAGGTGCAGAAGGTCACCAGGGCAGAAAGGCCTGGATGCCGGGCAAGGGGCAAAAGTGGGAACACCAGTCCTGCAGGCGGGAACCTCGCCCTCAGGGTGACCGTTCCTCCCCCGCATATCCCTGGGCATGCCGTTTAGACCCCCTGACTAAGCAGCGTTCTGGAATTTTGTAAGTGCTCAGTACATGTTAATATTATTGTATTGACTCTTATTGTTCACGGGACTCTGCAGAATGGATTCCAGTTTACATAGTAACTCAACCTGCCACAGCTTAACAATGTCACTTTCCCCTAGTGAGGTGACTGGAGTTATCACTTAACAGGTCAACTGCATTAATGGCTTTAGAGTAAGTACGGAAGGAGAGTATGTCAGGCCACAGTGGCTGGAGGGGAGAATAAGACGTGGCTTGCTCAAATAGGTGTGCTGCACGTGTAACACACATGTGGAATGTAAAAGATTTCATACAGGAGAAATCTCATTAGTATTTCTTATATTGATTATATAGTCAATGATACTGTTTTATTTTGTGTTTTTTATGGGTTGCTGGGTTAAATGTTTTTTTAATCTTTATTGTTGGAAGTATTACATATGTCCCTTTTTTCCCCTTTGACCCCTTCTAGCCCACCCCCACCCCCTGCCCTAGGCCTTCACCACCCTGTTGTCTGTGTCCACGGGTTATGCATATATGCATACAAGTTCTTTGGTTGATCAAATGAGACTATTTTAGATTCGCAGGGTTAAATAAAATGTGTTATTACAATTGTTTTCACCTATTTCTTTTTCTTTTTTAAAAAATGTGGCTCCTAGAAAAGTTAAAATTGCACATGTGGCTGACATTATATGTCCCCAGATACTGACCTCTGTCACCAGACTCTCATTCTCACTTCCCAGTCACTGCACTTCCGTTATCAGCCCCGTTCTTCCTAAAACACCCCCAAAGGTTCCTACCACAGGGCCTTTGCGGTTTCTGTTTCCTCGGCCAGGAATGCTCTTCCCCAGCTTCTCCAGGCTTCTTCCTCCTGTCAGTCGTGACTCCTCGCCATTTCTGGCCACTCGGCGCAGACAGTGTCTCCATCGCTCTGCATGCCCTGACCTTGCTCTATTTTCTTTATAGCAATCGATTGGTGTGGCTCCTCTGTCACTGCTATGTTTATATTAGAGTGAAGTGAATGGATCGCTGGGTGAAATGGGTTTTTGTAACCAACTTTTTGAGTAATGCTCAATTTTTTTTTTACAGCATAACATTTTTTTTTATTTAGCATTAGGCAGCTGGACTCAGGTTAGATGATCCCAGTTGTGTTGGCAACATCCAAAGCATCATCGTCAGGAGGCCTCGAACATATGCCTTCTTCTCGCCATCAGGCCTGGTCAATGTCCTAAGCTTCTCCACAGCCTGTTGACCTGGTGCTTGTTGGCCTCGACATCCACAAGGGACAGTGTCTTGCTGTCTTCTCTCCTCTCAATGGCTGACGGTGGTCGGGGGAATGTGATGGTGGCACAGTGGGCCAGCTTGCTTCTCCTAGGGGTGCTCTGCAGAGGGTATTCAGGCGGCCTCCGGGGCCTCAGTGTCTTTGGCTGTTGGAAGGGGGATGACATGAGTGCGGATCTTCTTTTATGTGTGGCTCTGGACGCCTTTCAGCGCTGCTTTCTTTGTCTCCAAAACCTTTGCTTTGGTTTCGGCTTTGGGAGGGGGCAGGGGCTTCTTTCTTAGCTTCCAGTGCCATCTTCATAAAAAAAAAAAAAGAATAATGCTCAATTTTTAAAAGAAAGTTTGCCCACCTAGACACTTCAAACCTGCTTGAGCTCCTTCCTTTCTGTTAGGAGGAAGGACCCGCTTGTAGGGGAAGTCTCGTTACCAGGTCTTCTCCCTCAGAAGGAATGCTGGCCCGTCCTGTCCCCAGTGCCCAGAGAGTCCTGTCCTTTCAGTTCTCAGGTGCTGAGGTTCCCTTGTCCATCCGCGCCCTCTGCTTGCAAGAACAGTAGAGGGCAGCAGAGTCCTTCCCACCAGGGCATTTTGAGCAAAGAACAGCTAAAGATTGCGACTGTGCGCAGTTAAATGAAGCCCCTTTCAGAGAGAAATTGCTGCTGAGCCCTACCACGTGGAGATGGGACCCACGGCTGTGGCATATTTCCTCCCATCTCTGTTATATAGACGGTGAGACTTCTGAAGACATGGGGTTTACGTATCTGGAAGTTAGACCATTTTAACAACCTTGTCTGAAAAAAGCTGCAGTCACTATTTTCTGTTCTCCAACCTCCTTATTAAACATTTATTTTATCTGGCTTTTTATTTCCTCCTTTCCAAGTTAGTTATAGCTTGTTGGCTAGGAGTTTGTGGGACTGGAGCAAGTTGATTTTTCTGGTCTCACATTTATTTGGTCCCCATCTCATCCTAGACTTTCATTCAAGAATTAAAGCTGGCTCCCTGTGGCATGTAACTCCCGTATTTACCTGTCATGTCAGCACTGGCTCCTTGTGGCATGTAACTCCCGTATTTACCTGTCATGACAGCTCTGGCTCCTTGTGGCATGTAACTCCCGTTTTTACCTGTCATGACACCTCGGGTTCCTTGTGGCATGTAACTCCCGTATTTACCTGTCATGACAGCTCTGGCTCCTTGTGGCATGTAACTGCCGTATTTACCTGTCATGTCAGCTCTGGCTCCCTGTGGCATGTAACTGCCGTATTTACCTGTCATGTCAGCTCTGGCTCCCTGTGGCATGTAATTCCCGTATTGCCTGTCAAGAGCACTCTGAAGGGCAGAAGATTTTAACTCTGACTTTCCACATGATCCATAAATAAGTGTCTTCACTCACCTATTATCATTGTAGCATCAAAAATTTTCAATACCAAACATATATGTTGGACAAGTGATTAATGACACACCAGGAGTGAACAGATGCAATGCTTGTAAATGTTTTGGTTATGCTAGTCAGCTGCTCAGACATGCTTCGTAAGAACGTAAGAAGAAAGATCGAACTTCCCAAAACGTATTTTTAAAACCCAGTAGGTGGTGAAGGTGCTAGTAAGGAGTTACAAAGTGTTTTGGACGATCAGCGATTTTAGGATGAACTCTTAGCTAGAAACTTTCGTAAACCAGCAGCTTACGTGTGTTTTACCTGCTCAATTTTTTTAATCTTTATTTTTTAACTTTGGTTATATTTACAAAAAACCAAAATCACAATTATTCCTTCATCTCTGCATTGAACGGACCAAAAACCCCATAAAAACAAAACAGTTTAGAAAATGTCACCTGCCCTTGCCATGCTGGTTGTGCATGTCAGCAGCGAGAAGGGATCTAGAGCGCCCTCTATTGGCTGGGCGCCACCTGGATGCTAGTTGCTGCATCTCAGTAACAGAATTTGGCTCAACTGAATTCATTCATATATTGTGCCCCACTGTTTTGATACGTGGTACTTACATGGATACCTGTAATCATGTTCTGATTGCGTTTATTATGAGTGTTACGTTCTCTAAAAATTCTGTTTAGGAAAAGCAGATCCAGCATGCTTAGGGCCAGAAGAGAGAAGCTTGACTTTGCTAAGCTGTAATCATGGTGACTACGCCCATCACCACTGGGAGATTTTGTTGCTGCTTATGGCCACACAAATCAGTCTCAGCCTGGATTGTTGGGGCTTTGTTTGAATTTGATACTTCACTTTGAACTCTAGGTTTCGAACATTTCCACTCAGTCTCAGGAACATAACTTTAGGAAATTGGATTCTCAAGAGATAGCTATAGATAGTGTTGAGCATGCCTTTTAGATATAAAATGGGATTAAAGTCGTTGAAGTTATTTGCCATTGAGCCTCTGAATATAAATGCACTCCCGAAGGCAGTGAAGCTTCAGGCAGCCAAAGGGAGGGGAGTACAAAAAGATTTCTATTATTATACACATGAGAGCCCCAGAGGGGCAACCTACAAGGCAAACATGACATGGTTGTGAGATAAACATTCCGTTTGAATTGATGAAGATCCTGTCAGGGAACAACTCTATTTTCACTTCTAATAATTCCATGCCACACTCATAAGCCAAACAGATCTTACTAAATAACCTAATTCTGGTTTAAGCAGTGAAAAAAGGCCTGTGCCTCCCGAATCCATACATGTAGCGAGAAAGGACGGAATCACAGCGTGAACCCTTATGGAAGAGAACTCAGGACACTTGAAGTCTGTATTCCGTAAAATTGCAACGGACCCTCCTTCATCCCAGGGCTGGTGTGCACCAGGTACCGTGGGCGCAAAAATGAGCACAAAGGAGTTCACTTCTGGTCAGGAAGACTGAACAAATAAATTGACACATTTACTTAACCAATAATCACAGTGCAAGAACCAGAATATGGGCAAACCGGTGCAGGAACAGGAACAAAGAGGAGACGACTTCTGGAAAACCTCCTGCATACTCACCCATTCAAAACAACAGGATCTGAAAGTCAGGCAGCGTAGACACACACGCCAAGGTTAGGCGCTGTAACTTCCCATCACTTTGAGCACAACTATTTCTGTTTAATGACAGTCCAATAATTTAGTTTCTCTGGTTCTTTGGGCTCCAGTTTTTTGAAGTCAATATATGATTCTCTCCCAGAAAATGCAGTTCTCATCTGACTTGTTTTTAGGTTCCTTCACAGCATCTAACACTGGGTCAGCATTCGGCAAAAGTTTTGGAACTAAACTAAATGTAAATACGTCCTCATAGTCAGATGAAGCGGGGAAAGGTTAGTCATTGGTAATATTTCAAGCAAAATTGGATAAGGTACTAATAAAAAGGAAAATTGCATATGTCCCCTGTATATGGTCATGTGCCAAAACTCTACATTAAATATACTATTTAGGACTGATAAAAAGATAGCCTTACAGTTTCCACCATTTGAGGCAGAGTTATTGTATTTTTGGCAGAAAACACGTATCAGGTAACTAAAGAGTAGAAAACGCTGACACAGAGATGACCTTGGCATTTGTCCAAGTTACGTTCCCCTTTATACAAATGGGACTGATCGCACAGCGTGGATTTGGAGTGGTCTGGTCTTAGACAGGAATGAAGCCTTACAGGATTTCAGCAATGAATTATTTCCCCCTTTTTATAAATATATGACTTTTCATACTTGCCTTTTATGCTTTGCTTCGTCAGGGTAAAGGCGCCCTGTCTAAAGCCTCCACAAGAGGCTGGGCAATTCATTGGCAGGGTGGTGGTGGCTCTCCCTCGAAACCCTCTCTCAAACGACCTCTCATAGATGCGTGCCAACCAGATCCAACTGAGATTTGGGCTTTCCTAATGGTTTCCTGTTTTTCTAAAACAGCAGCTCTTAGATCAACTGTCCACCATGCAAGGAGCTGCCCAAACCACCGCAGAACCACTGGCTCCACTGTGCTAAAAGCCCGTGTGGCTGCCATGGGAATCCCAGCACCCGGTGCTCTCCCCGTACAGCACCTCATGAGAGTTGAGAAACATCACCGCCCACGTGCTGGACCTCCACTCCCCAGATGAAGAACCCGCTTACAGCGGTTACAAGAGATGAAAAACATACACGATGTGCACAAACTTAGCTCTTCCATTCGCTAGTGATGCCGGTCTCTCTGGGTAACTTTTCCGCTCCAGGCCTGATGCTTTCTAAAGCTGAGGAAGATGCTGTCTATGTCACGGGCCTACCCTTTGTGGGAACTTGAAATTGCTAACTCTAGTGAAAACCATCACACATGCAGACGGGGCACCACCAGCAATGATTTCCTGGGAGCGTTACAGACAGGATTTGAGAATGTTCTGATCCTGAATTCTGTAACAAACATTTAATGAGCACCTACTGCCCTAAAGATGTAGTATTAAAAGTACAAATTATATAAATTTATAATCTTCTTTAAGAAAACTTGCAATTACTTGCAGAGACTAATTATACACAGTAAAATTTAACCAGTGTTTTGGGGCATATTTCACAAGAACCGATGACAGATGAGAACATCAGCTCTGGAGGGCAGGGTGTTTTGTCTGTCACTGCCTATCCTCAGCTACTAGAACAGTAACGGGCACATAGTTAATGCTCCAGAAAAAAATGTTTTGAATGAATGAGCAGCACAGGCTGTAAGGGGTGATGGGGCTCACAGGAAGAGACCTGTCTTGAGAAAGGGGTCCTCAAAGGCACTAGGGCAGAGGGGAGATTTGAGCTGGGCCCTCAAATACACAGAGTGTAAAAGGTGGGCTTAATCAATGCAGTGCCTTATTTTTTCAATGTCGCCTACATGCCAGGTACTGGTGGGAGGGCAGAGCAAAAAGCAAATCTCTAGGATGGTCCTAGAAAGTAACTCATAGTCTAAAATCCTGTCCTGTGTTGCTCATAGTTGCTATAATTCAAACTATGCATAGAAAAGCAAAATTGGAGTGAAATAATGAACACACAGTTGCTTGTCTGCAAGCAGAGGTGAAGCTGCAGAAGAGGAGGCCACGCAAAGTTCCTGCCTTGCCTGCCATGTCCTCTCATTGCTTTCTGAACTCGGTCTCAGAGTCCTGGGAAGGAGCGGAACCTCAGAGGGACAGACGCCAAGTCTTTGTCACTGCGTGGCGAAGGGCCCCTTGCCTTTGTCTTGCAGCCCGTAGACCGGCCCCACATTAAGCATGGCTGTCCGGCTGGCTGTCTCTGCTCCTCACCCATCCCCAGCCCCCAGCCCAAGTCAATGAATAGCAACACACACACATGCACTGTTTGAGTCCCTGCAAAATCAACTTGTGTTTGCTCTTAGTCATATGTCTTGCAAATCTAAAATTTCCCGGGTGGCTATGGGCTTTGGTGAGTTAGGCGGTAACTGGGAGGCCAGAAAAATACAGATACTGAGAGGAGGTCTGAAATCTCGCCACCACCAGTTTTCTAAGTAGGAAAGCCAGTTTCAAGGTGCCAGATTTTAATGGAAGGGATCTCTCAGCGTTCTTCCTGTTCTAGACAGCTAACCATGTTCTCTGGCATCTTGGTTGTGGCAAATCAGTGCAGACTGTTTTATTTATTTATTTACTTAGTTATTTATTTGTGTTAATCCTCACCCAAGGATGTTTTTTCCATTGATTTTTTTTAGACAGAGTGGAAGGGGGGGAATGAGAGGGGAGAGAGAGAGAGAGAGAGAGAGAGAGAGAGAGAGAGAGAGAGAGAAACATTAATGTGAGAGGGACACATTAATTGGTTACTCCCTGCATGTGCCCTGACTGGAGTCAGGGATCAGACCTGCAACCGAGGTATGTGGCCTTGACCAGCAATTGAAGCCGAGACCCTTTGGTGTGCAGGCTGACGCTCTAACCACTGAGGAATGCTGGCCAGGGAAACAGATTGTTTTCATATGTTACTAGACTCATACTTTGAAAAAAATATATATATATTTAAAATATATATTGTATTAATTTTAGAGAGTAAGGGAGAGAGAGCGAGAGAGAGAGAGCGAGAGAGAGAGAGATAGAAACATCAATGATGAGAGAGAATCATTGATTGGCTGCCTCCTGCACGCCCCTACTGGGGATCGAGCCCACAACCCAGGCATGTGCCCTTGGCCAGAATCATTCCTGGGACCCTTCAGTCCACAGGCCAACACTTTATCCATTGAGTCAAACCAGCTAGGGAAAAAATATATTTTAAAATATATAATTATGCATGTATGTACAGTATGTGTGTGTATGTATGTATGCATCTATGCAAGGAAAAAGTCACTCAAGTTCAGGAAACTCAAAGAGTCCCAATCAAGATGAACCCAAAAAGATCCACACCTAATTAAAATGGCAAGCATTAAAGACAAAGAGAGGATCTTAAAGGCAGCAAGAGAGAGACAGAAAGTTACCTACAAGGGAGCTCCCATTAGAATGTCAGCTGATTTCTCAATAGAAACACTTCAGGCCGGAAGGGTGTAGCATGAAGTATACAAAATACTAAAAAGCAAGGGTCTGAATCCAAGACTACTCTATCCAGCAAGGCTATCATTCAAGGCTAAATTGGAGGTGAAATCAGGAGCTTCACAGGCAAAAAAAAAGGCTAAAAGAGTTTATCACCACCAAACCAGGACTGCAAGAAATGCTAAAGAAAGTGGAATTAAAAGAAGAAGAAATAGAAAGAGAGATACACAAGCATAAAGAACAAAAATGGCAATAAGTAAGTACCTATCAACACTAACCTTAAATGTAAATGGATTAAATGCTCCAATCAAAAGACATTGGGTAGCTGAATGGATAAGAAAACATGACCCATATAAATGCTGTCTACAAGAGACCCACCTCAGAACAAAAGATTAACACAGGATGAAGTGAAGGGATGGAAAAAAATTTCCCATGCAAATGGTAATAATAAAAAAAAAGCTGGGGTAGCAATACCATATCTGACAAAACAGGCTTCAAAATGAAAGCCATAACAAGAGACAAAGAAGGTTACTACAGGGGTTGATACAATGAGAAGATATAAACCTGGTAAACATATATGCACCTAAATATATTTAAAAAAACTTCTAGAGGACTTTAAGGTAGAGATCAACAGCAAAGCAATCTTAGTAGGAGATTTTAACACCCCACTGACATCGTTAGATTGGAACTCTCTGAGTTTAAGACAAAAAATCAACATGGAAACAGTGATCCTAAACAACACATTAGATCAGATGGAATTAATTGACATTTGCAGAACATTTCACCCCAAAGCCACAGAATATACATTCTTCTCAAGTGCACAGAGGTCATTCTCAAAGATAGGCCATATGTTAGGACACAGATTAAGTCTCTACAAGTTCAAGAAGATTAAAATTATTTCAAGCATCTTCTTGGATCACAATGGCATGAAACTAGAAATCAACTACAATAAAAACACTCAAAAACATTAAAAAACATGGAGGCTAAATAGAACATGATTAAACAATGAATTGGTTACCAATGAGATCACAGAAGACATAAAAAAAAATTCATGGAAACTAATGAAAATGAACACACAACAACCCCAGATCTCTGGGACACAGCAAAAGCAGTTCTGAGAGGGAAGTTCGTAGCACTACAGGCCTACCTCAAAGAACTAGAAAAACAATCTAATCCTACAACTTAAAGAATTAGAAAGAGAACAAGAAAAGCCCAGAGTAAATAAAAGGAGGGAAATAACTAAACATCAGAGTGAAAATAAGTGACATAGAGCATATATATATATATATTTTAGAGGCCTGTTGCATGAAGAGATTCATGCAATAGGCTTTCCCTTCCCCTGGCTGCCGGCACCGGTTTTCCTCTGGTACTGGTTTTCCTCTGGCACTCAGGACCCAGGCCTTCGCTCCTGCAGGAGCCGCATTCAGCCTTGTCCGCTGCTCCGGCCGGAGCTGCCTTCAGTCTTCACTCCGCTGCTTCATGCCTATGTATGCAAATTAGCCGCCATCTTTGTTGGTGGTTAATTTGCATATCATGCTGATTAGCCAATGGGAGGCATAGCGAAGGTATGGTCAATTACCATGTTTGTCTATTGTCGTAAGTGTTTCCCTCCACGTCCTGCGTGGTTCAGGGTTCGGGTCTGGAAGAGGAGCTGCACAACAAATGAAAAAGAAAAGACAGGAGATAATTTGGGAATATTGGGGGACCAGGCGGCAAGTCCAATTCAAGAGGAAGGACTTCCACTGTGCTCAGGCCTCACAAAGCTATTTATAGTGAGCGGTAAACAAGGTAGTGGTTACCAAAGTTACACTGTTCTTGTGAGTTTCACTTATTTACACCATGGTTATACTTCCTGCACTTCTTCAGCCCCTTAGCTTCCCAGATAAGATCTAGGGAGTGTTATAAGGTCAAGCCTAATTATGCTCAGAGGACTGTGCCCTCTAAGCTGGGACTTGTTTGTGACTTTGCCAGCAGGTCAGTCCGAGGCTTAACCCTATATCAGTTTCCCACAGTCTATTATTAGATAGGAGATATATATATATATATATATATATATATATATATATATATATACACACACACACACACACATATTTATTTATTTATTTATTTATTTATATATACAAAACATTAATGAAACCAAGAGCTGGTTCTTTGAGAAGATAAACAATACTGATGAACCGTTAGCCAGACTCATCAAGAAAAAAAAGAGAGAGGATCCAAATAAATAGAATCAGAAATCAAAGAGAGGAAGTAACAACTGACACCACAGAAATACAAAGGATTGTAAGAAAATACCATGAACAGCTATATTCTAACAATCTGCACAATCTGGAGAAAATGGACAAATTTCCAGAAGATACAGAATGTCCAACAGGTCTTGGTTTAATGCAAGTCCCTCTGAGTTCTACAAGTGATCAAACCACCGATGTTCCCATCTGTATATGGGGCATGTGAACACAGCCCTCAGCACTGTTGTGAAGACCTGAAGGGACCGCCCAGTGTGCTGCTCCCAGTCCCCAAGGTGGTGCGTGTGTTAACAAATGTTAGCTAGTGTTGTGATTGCTGTCTTGTGCTTCCAGTTCTGAGCCTGACCTCAAATAAATCACCTTAGACTGGCTTTCTATGCTGTTTATCCTAATTAGTTAGGCCAAACACCTTAGCAGGATTTCTCAGTTTGGACATTTTGGACCAGATAATTCTTAATTGTGGGGCTGTGCTGAGCCTTGTAGTATCTTTAGCAGCATCCCTGGCCTCTACCCACTAGATGCCAATAGCAATCATTCTCCCTCCCCCACTGTGACAACCAAATCTGTCTCTAGACACTGACATACATCCTGTGGGGGCAAAATAACCCCTGCTTGAGAACCACTGTGTTGGAGTCATACTTGATTCCTCCCTTTTTGGCACACTCTTTCACCGAATCCCTCAACAAACCCTGTTAGCTCTACTTGAAAATGACCCTTTCTTGCTCTCTCCACTGTTCCCACCTTAGTCCAAGCCACTGACATCTCCCCTCCACGTTACTGCCTGGTCTCCTGCTGGTCTGCTCACCCCCTAGCCCGCCCCTCCACCCTCACTCTGTTCCAGCCACACTGGCCTCCTGTGCTCCCTATACCCATGGACAGGCTCCCACTGTGCTGTTACTGTGCCTTCCTTCTGTGGGAGCCATCCTTCCCCCCAGCCCAGGTCCCTCCCCCTTCACTGTCAGGTCACTACTGAGATGCTACCTTTGAGGTAAGGTCTTCCCAGTGGACCCCAAATTCTGGCAGTCTGACACTTTTCCCCAGAGCATTTTCTCCATCGAATGTTTTATTTTGTTTGTGTTCCTTCCCTAGGCGGTCAACCCCACTAGGGTAAGAATTTTTGTATGCTCAGTTATTGTGCCCCCCGACATCAGTCATTGTGTTCCTGGGCCTCAGGGGGCACTCAACTATTTATCAAATGAACAAATACATGTATTATCATCATTTAATTTTTAAAATTGTGGTAAAATAGACATCATATAAAAATCACCACCTTCACTGTTTTAACTGTGCAGTTCAGTAGAATTAAGTACATTCACATTGCTGTTCAATCATTGCCAGAACTCTTTTGGTCTTGAAAAACTGAAACTCTATACCGGTTACACAACAGCTGCCTTCCCATTCTCCCCTCTGGCAACCAGCATTCTACTTCCCATCTGTGTGACTGTGACTACACTATGCACCTCATGTAAGGGGAATCACAGCAGAACTTGTATTTTTGTAACTGGCTTATTTCACTTAACATAATGTCCTCAAGATTCACTGATGTATCAGAACTTCCTTTCTTCTCATGGTGATTCTATTCCATTCCATGCATATTTTTATCCATTCACTTGCCAATAGACAGAAGTGAAATTCCTGAATCCTATGGTCCTTCTAGCTTTGATCTTTTGAGAAGGAACCACTACATTGCTTTCCACAGTGGCTGAGCCATTTCACATTCCCACCAACAGTGCACAAGGGTTCACACTTCACACCCTCACCAACACTTGTCATTTTCTGCTGTTTTTGAATTAATTATTTTTTTGTAGTAGCCATCTGATTAAGTGAGAGCTGGTATGTCCTTGTAGGTTTGGTTTGCATTTCCCTAATAATTAGGGATTTTGACCACTTTTTCATGTGTATCACTACTGTTTTAGCATCTGGTTCCTCTTCTTTGTGCCGGTCAGTGGCTGGCCCAGGCAGCATCCTGTAAATCTCCATCTCCCAGTCCAGTGCCTGTTCTGTTCCATGTGCCTCTGGACTTTGCATCTGTCTCGGTCTCACCTCAGCAGGCTCTGCTAGTTAGTCCAGAAGGAGGCTGCCCTCTCTCATCTGAGAAACTATAAACCTCTGGACAAAGCCCATTTTTGACTTGCAATGATGTCAGTCTTTATGCTTCTACAGACAATTATCTCACAGAAAAGTTACAAGAGCAAACAATTAAATGTTCAGATCAGGACTGTTGCTGGCAGGACTTTCAGCAGCTTTCTGAATAGATGACTCATTCAGTCGACTCATATAATTCCAATGTAACACTCATCAATCAGATGTTTCATCTGGGACAGGATTTCTTTCCCGTCTATCAACATTTTCTTCTTTTTAATCTTGCGACAGCTTGACTTTGAACAGTTATTTGCAGTCGACTTTAAATATATCTTGTACATACTACCCATATTATTAGTAACATCCTCTCCACTAAATCTGGAACGAGTTCACATGTGCTCGCTAGACACCTAGCATAGATAAAGAATTCATGAACGAATCTCATATCATGCTAATTTTTCCCCATTTAGCATTGATGACTTCCTTTAAGAAACTTCAAAATGTTTTCTCCAAGAAATATTAATTTGTACCTATAACATTCTAGAGTGATCTGCCTTTACAGGCTCATTCCAACCAACCCTTGCTCTTCCTTCACTATGGCTGAAGGTGGTGTTGGCACCATGATCCAAGGACGATTGTACTGTCATATGACAATATAAATTTTCATATTGCTGAGCCTCGAGGACGCCAGATGATTGACTGCCCAGAGAGTAGATGGTATGTCACCTTTCCTGTTTACTGTCATCCTCTTCTCCTGACTTCTCCTTGATTCCTCCTTTGACTTCTCCACATGCTGCTGTTTTCTCTTCTGCCTCCAAGAACTCTTCTCAGTTCCTTTCACGAGTTCCTCTCTTTTTCAGCCTGTAGACGCAGGTGCTCTTCAAGTCTCTTTGCTCAGTCTCCGGCTTTTTCTCTTTCTTGTCAGCCCATTCACATTTCCATTTTCACCTCTCCATATGAGACCCTAACCCACACCCCTGGCAAGGCCTTTCCTGAACTGCAGCACAGAGTCCTCAGCCAGGCATTTTGTCAAAGCCACCACAGCACCCTAAACCCAGTTCTGCTTTCTTTTTGATTATTGACTTAAGCTTCCCATTAATTTCAGTTTATTAAAAAAATTCTTTTTGGTTAATCCTCTCCCAAGGATATTTTCTCCATTGATTTTTAGAGAAAGTGGAAGGGAGAGGGAGAGACACAGAGAGAGAAACATCAATGTGAGAGAGACACATCAATTGGCTGCCTCCTGCACGCGCCCGACAAAGGGCCCGGCTAGAGCCTGCAATTGAGGTATGTGCCCTTGATTGGAATGGAACCTGCAACCCTGCAATCCATGGGCCAGCGCTCTAACCATTGAGCAAAACTGGCTAGGGCTCAGTTTATAAAAGTTAATGTCTTTTCTACTTTCATTTCCATTAGCAGCACAAATAGATAGTGCTTAAAGCATTGAAAGGAGAGAAAACGTGTTTGGGGCTAGAGAACCTAGGGAAGGTTCCAAGAAAGAACTGGCTTTGAGCTGACTTTGAAAGGATCTGGAGAAGAATATGTGAGCTAGAGATGAAGGGGGAAGCCAGTTTCCAGACAGAAGATGAAAGGCAAAGAGGCCATGTTTCAGGAGCAGAGGGAGCTGAACAGGCTAGAATGGACTGCAGCGAGGAAGGGGAGTTTAAGGCAGAAACCATTCGGAACCAGGAGTTTAGAGTAAGGAGCTGACTTGAAGTGAGAAGGCTCCAGAACCCAGTAAAGGTTTCCTAGTAGGAATAACATCATTTGAATGTATAATCTATTCCATGTATCCCCTGTTTTACCTTCCCTGGGACACGTTATGTCCTTGGGTAATTTATCTATTTATCCCTCCCTCTTTCTCTGGAAACACACTGAGAAGAACAACTAGCTACGTGGAACCACATCTGAGCCACACAAAGCTCATTCAAAAGATACAATCTCCTCTGTGCCTGTGATGAGGCGGGAGGTAACCAGAGGGGGATGTTCACTAAGCCGGGACCTCGAAGGCCTCTTAGTCTAATTAATAGTCAAAAACTGTTGTTTATGTGGCAACTACCCTTTAACCCCGGACCCTCACATAAAGCCTTTCTACAGACAAAGGGACTAAGACTCAGAGAGGAGAGGTAACTTGACCTCTCGGAGGTGGGGCTGGTTCCAAAGCTTATGCTGTTCTCTATACCGTGCCTCTCCCCGACAGTAAAGAGAAGGAGGCACGAAGTATTATGGAACTGAAAGGCGGAATAAGGGGGAGAGTCAGGGAAGTCTTCCTGGTGGCTGTTACCTGTTATTTGCCTGAATGAGAACATTTTAATGTCCTGGCCTCCTGACAGAATATTCTTCATGCCCTGTCACGCACTGGAAGGGCGCAGAGGTGCCGTGTTGCTGTTCTGCTGCATTTGGGAACCTGAGGCTGTGTGTAGAGGTGACTTGGGGGTGACATTTCCAGAATTTATTCACCTCAACAAAAGTCTGTTGCATGAGACCTCTTCTCTTTTATCCTAACACAATGGTTGGCAAACTACGGCTCGCGAGCCACATGCGGCTCTTTGGCCCCTTGAGCGTGGCTCTTCCACAAAATACCACGTGTGGATGCGCACGTACAGTGCGATTGAAACTTTGTGGCCCATGTGCAGAAGTCGGTTTTCTGCCTGGGCGAGTCTATTTTGAAGAAGTACTGTTGATATTTGGCTCTGTTGACTAATGAGTTTGCCGACCACTGTCCTAACACAATAACACAACGTGGGGCTCAGAGTTCACTACCTATTGTTACAGAAAACAAAGCCAGGGCCCTGAGGAAGGTAGGCTAGTGCATCCTCACCAGGCTCCACGGAAATGAATCCGTTTCTGTGCACTGGGTTTGAGATCAGACACTTGAGTCTTATGCATGTAAAGGGCAAGGCTCAGTGTCCCTGGCCTGGACAATGAGTATTGTTTGTAATGGCTCTGCTAAGCCTTTCTATTAAACCTGAAGACAAGCTTTTTTTTCCCTGAATCAAAGTTTATTATGACTCAGGTTTTAACATCCCTCAAGCTGGGCTGTTCCACTATTAGATTCGGTATTTGGGGGCTTTGGAACCTACTATAGCCGTGGTCGGCAAATGGCGGCTCGCGAGCCACATGCGGCTCTTTGGCTGCTTGAGTGTGGCTCTTCCTAAGCCTTAGGAGTACCCTAATTAAGTTCATAACAATGTACCTACCTATATAGTTTAAGTTTAAAAAATTTGGCTTTCAAAAGAAATTTCAATCGTTGTACTGTTGATATTTGACTCTGTTGACTAATGAGTTTGCTGACCACTGTACATAATATTCAGCGCCTCCCTACGTGGTGAGTAGGTGGAAGCCTAGGAGGCTATTTCTAATTTCTCAAGGGTCTGATTACCACCTAATTTTCTTTTAATCAAGTGTTATTCACTAAGTAAGTCCAATCAACTGCTGTGGTGTTGTAGCTTGCTATGATTCTACAGATAGTAAATGTCAGCATGGGGAAGCTAAGCGATCTGGGCCACAAATTTAATAATTGTGTTCGTTTGAAATTGGCTTCACTTTCATCATACCAGCCTCACAGGGGGAAGACCTTTCCTCAGCCATCTTGATAAGATTCTGGATGGTGTCTCTAGGCTTTGCCACATTGCAAGAGAAGAAAAGATTTGAAAGAGCGGAGAAACAAAGCAATCTATTCTTTGTCTTGAAAATCATATTATGTTCTGTGTGTTACAGGCACAGTAGGCATATTAATGTGCAGTCCATCAAAGACAGGGACAAAGACATTAAATTAATATGTCACCTAAAGCGTGGCAAGGAACAATCCTTTCTACTTGGAAGGCAGAAAGATTAAAGTGGGAGTCGCAGAGGGCAAGCATGTGCAAGGCCAGTCTCAGCAGGCCCTCTCCACCTCAGGAACCTTTCTGCACCAAACCAGGCTCCTTCACGCTGAGCTCAGAGGCAGCTCGGAATCCTTCTCAACACAGCCCACCAGGAGACCGCGGCCCATCTTGAGCTGTCGGGCCCAGGGAAAAGTTTACCCATCCCTGATCTCTTAGGTCAGTTATCCCCGAATTCAGGCACAGCTAAGGTCAATCGAGAAGCTGCCTGAGAGAAATGGCACTAAAATAACCTAACCGCGTGGGGTTCTAAGCCATCGCTTCTGCGGTGGTTGTATCAGGCTCTGTAAGTTCGAGGACCACACCCTGGTTCGCCTGAGGCAGGCCCAGTTCCACCTGTTGCCCTGGATTAGCTGTCAACAGCAAAAGTGTTCTGCTTTGGACAACAGGGACAGGGCTGCCAGATAAACGAGAAAATACCAGCTATTGCATGGGACATACCTCTACTCAATTTTTCATTGTTTCTTTGAAATTCAAGTTTAAGTTAGTGTCCTGTATTTTTATTGGCTAAATCTGGCAACCCTATGAACCCTATGCAATGGCACTCAGGGTCTACCACACTGTTGTCACGACTCCTAGCCCCCTCCGCTCCAGCCCGCCCTCCCTGGTCCTCACATACCTTAACATTGGGACTCACTCCCTCCTTCGGACCTGCACCTGCCCTTGATGTCCCTGTGTCGCTCACCTTCTGATCTCCACTCAGCTGTCTCCTTCAGATCAACTGTTTCAGCAGGTGCCCGTTCAGAAAGACCTCCCACCTCCCAGCAAAAGCAGCCCTCTTCCTTCCCTTCTTCTGCCGCCACAGGAAATAGCAGCATTTGTTTGCACGGCTGTCCTGCATCCCCGTTAGGGTGAGGCCAGGGGACCTTGTCTTCTCAGATCGCTGCTGCGGTGGCAAGACAGGCCGAGAGCAGTGTCAGGGGCACAGCAGATACGCAGGAACTGACTGTGGGATGTTAAGTGGACACATACATGTGTCAAAACGTGTGTCCGGAGTGTCTCGGGCACAGCGTCTGGGGCACCCTTCAGAAAGGCCTGCGACTGAATCTGAACGATTTCCAAATGTGCGATGTCAGTGCACATGGTCATGGTTTCGTAGAGTTAATCAGGGAACCACAGAAATCACTTCATCTAGGAGTTTCCTCACCGCCATCACGTGCTGACTATCTTTACGCAGAAATGGCCTCATTGTCTGCAGCTGACACACGTCGCTCAGGGAGAACCTGCAGAAGCAGACCCGCCAGAATGTCCGATGGCAGCTGCTGACGAGGTGGTGATTGTAAAGATCGCCACACAAAACAGGGGCATTCCTGCCTCCTCAGAGTTCCTCTCCCTCCAGCAGAAAGCAAGGATTAATAAAGTTTATAAGAATATTAAAAAATAAAATGTTAAGGGTATGGAAATGTATGGTGATATATGTGTGAAAATGTCCTAAATAGGAACTAAAATCACTGTGTAAATTTCTAAAAATCTACTGAGAATGTTAAGCTGTTAAAACACACACACACACACACACACGTAAAAAGATGGAGAATAATGAAGTGATTCCATGCCTCTTCTTTTTTAAAAAAAAAAATATTTTATTGATTTTTTACAGAGAGGAAGGGAGAGGGATAGATGGTTAGAAACATCGATGAGAGAGAAACATCGACCAGCTGCCTCCCACACACCCCCCACTGGGGATGTGCCTGCAACCCAGGTACATGCCCTTGACCAGAACCGAACCTGGGACCCTTCAGTCCGCAGGCCGACGCTCTATCCACTGAGCCAAACCGGCTAGGGCATCCATGCCTCTTCTAGTGGGTCTGCATGCATGAAACCACTCTCTAATTCTGTACGGAAGTGAGCACACACAGACACGCACACACGGGAAGTAAAATTCTGCTTTCCTTAAATTGAAACAAAAGTGTGAAATGTTTATTTAAAGCTTCAAGCACCATATTGTCGTCTGATTTGCATTCTTCTGTTTATTTTTAAACAAGCCTCCTCCTCACTGATGCTGGAGATAAGTTCAATGAGCACAGACTGTGCAGGGGAATCTGGCTCCACCTTGACCTGCAGTGGGAACCAGCGCTCCACTGTCCTCCAGAGCAGCCTGGGGGGGGGGGGGAGGGGGGCTTCCCTGCCCCGCCCACAGGGGGCGACCTCGGTTAGAAGCTACAGTGTGTGCTCGGTAAGGTCAGCCCCGCCGGCCTCAGAGGGGCGCTGTTTACAGCGCTCGCTTGTTCTAGAGAACGTGTTGTGTTAGGACCTAAACTAATTGCTATGCTGCAAAATGTGTTATGTGATTAGACTTTAAGACTTAAGTGATATCAATATAGTGATTAATTTTCATTTCTTTTGGTCTACGTCTCACTCAGATACATGTGATATTATGATTTCAGCAAGTGATTTGCTGATTGTAAGTAATTAGCTCATGATTCTATAAAGAGACTTTCTCCAAACTCTGCCTTCGGTGACATCTGAAACTGCAAACAGGTCCCGCAAACTGTGCTGACGCTGAGTTGAAAGTTGTGGGAGGCGAGCCGGGAAGCGCGCTCTGCAGGGTGCAGCACCTAAGGGTCTGGGTGGCCTTGGCTTGCCTGTGGATCACGGAAGATATTTATATTTGTGTGACTCTACTCAAGGCAAACCTCTAGCTGACATTGTCAGCAAAGACTGGGCATGATTTAGGATGAGATTGTGTCCTATTCATTTTTATGCTCAAGCTGCTCGATGATGTAGTTAAATTCAATACAAGGAAAATATTCTGCCTGCTCTCACATGTAGCAGGAACAATTCCATCATCTCAATTGTATCAATCTGGGTGGGGGTGGGGGTGGGGGCACAAGCCAGAGTGTCAGGCAGAGGTGGGAAAAACCAGCAGCAGCCTTGGCAGATGTGGTCAGGAAGGACGCTCGCTTGAAATTGCCCAGCCTCACATCTGGAGGTGTATTTGATCCTAAGATATTTAGTTATAGAGGAAGTTGTTCTGTAAAAGAATGCAGTACTGTGCCTTCAGGTAAACCACTTACCAGGAGCATTTCCCCAAACTGAGTTAAGTCTATTACAGTCTTGTTTTAACAGTCTTGGGCAATTTTTGTGTGTGAAGTCAACCTGTAGCATTTATTTTTCCAGGCTTCAATCATTACTATAATTAAAATAACAAAAGACACATAACAGAATATTTCTTTTGGCCTATGTTTTCACTTATGAAGACTTACTAAAGTACAATTTAATGAATAATTCCAAAACTTACAAGAATAAGAAATACATGTCCTCAGCTTTATTGAGATATAATTGATATGACATTGTGCATGTTAAGGTGTACCACGTGTCTTGATATTCGTGTATATTGCAAAATGATGACCACCATAGTATTAGCTAACACTTGTATCACACCACATAGCATTTCTTCTTCGTGGTGAGAACATTTAAGACCTACTATCTTAGCAATTTTCAAATATATTCTAGGGTATAATTAACTATAATCACCATGCTGCATATTAGATCCCAAAACTATTCATATTTTAACTGGAAGTTTGTACCTTTTGACCAACATCTCATTTCCCCACCTCCCGCCTCTTAAAACCACCATTTGAGTCTCTATTCATATTATTTGGCCTTTTTTAAAGCTACATATATAAGTGATATCATGCAGTATTTGTGTAAGAAATACATTTTGATCCAATATTACACATTATGCACTTTTATTTTAAAACTATCCCAAACTTACAAGAGCTGCAAGTACAGTGTAAGGAACTTTATTCTCTTGAGCCATTTGGGAATAAATCGCTGGCCCCATACCCAAGGCCTCAGAGTGCATTTCCCACAAATAAGGACATAGGACATTCTCCTATATGACCATAATACATACACAAAATTAGAAAATTAACATTGACATATTACCACCATCTAATCCTCAAACCCTATTCAAGTTCCTCCAGTTACGCTAATGATCATTATAGCAAAATGATCCGGTTAAGAATGAAATGTTCTGTCTAGCCACAATGACGCTTTAGTGTCTCTCAGTCTGGAACAGTGCCCCCGCATTTTAAACACCTTGCTGGACTTGGCCACCGCTGAAGATGGCTCTCCCTTGCTTTGTGTTTATCTGACGTTTCCTCGCGGGTGGACTCGGCTCTGAGCTCTGGCAGGATCCGGCATGTTGTGCTGTTTTCATTACACCCATCAGCCGTCTGTTCACCTCATTACCGATGCTGTCGACCTTGGCCGCTTGGATACGGCAGCCTCAGCTGTAAAGTTGCTCTGTTTTTCTTTGGAACGTAACCATTTGGAGGAGGTGCTTTGAAATCATCGAATATCTGATTCTTCATTAAACTTCCAATTTATGCATTCATTTACTTAGAGCAGCATGAGGTAGGGTTTCCTGTGTTAGACAATGGGTTAGAATTGTCACTGTCCTTTTTACTTTGAGGTTCACTTTACCCCAGATTTGGTCACCGGAGCCCCTTCGAACCAACAGGCCCCACCATTCGTTGAGCACTTCCTTGTTTCCGGCACAAGCTACGCCAGGTTCACCTTCCACTTCGCCTGCCCAGCCTTGGAGTCAGCCTTCTGTAAGAAGCCCTGGTTGGTTTCCGTGGAGATTGGTATGAAGCAGCCAGGATGTGGGTGCTGGCTGTGCTCAGCGTACTGGGGTGTTGCTGCTTGCCGGACTTCTCAGTGGACAGAGCCAGGGAGCATGAACATGAACACCTGCACAGAAATCACAGGTGTATCAAAATGAGTGTGTACACATATATGTGCATACATTTGCATCCATCTATATGTAAGGATGTGTATATTGACATCTCACTATATAGATGGATTTCTCTCTATAGATGGATTTATACCTATCTATATGTTGAAATCTATAAATCCATACCAATATAGTGAATTTTACTCCAACACCACAGGATTCATTCTAGTCTTCTTCATTTCCAGATTTGTATTTTCCTTTTCAGAGAGTGAGAAACCAGGCTTCCATATACTCATTTGGGCAATGTCCCTCTGAACCCCTAATTTCCATGGCCACCCACTCTCTCCCTGTATCATCTCCTCACCCAGCATGGGCTCTGACTTTCCCTTCAGGCCACACTCTTGCCTGGCAGCCTTTTCACCAGCGTGGGCTCTAACAGCTGTGCCATACCTTCCTCAGCCGCCCCATTCCCATGGGACCATGTCCTCTTCTGTGTGGGCTCAGCCCATAGGCTGGCTCTTGGCCAGAATCTGTCCTCACCCCACCTGGCTTCACACCATGGGCAGGCCTTGCCCATCCATGGATGCCACCTTCACACTGCCCAGGCCCTGACTCCCCAAGCCTGCCTGCACTCACCTAGCAGCCTCTTCACCTTGCAGGTCCCACCACCCACCAGGCCTTTGCTCTACACAAGGCCTACCTTGCTGTGCCCTACCTGCTTGACTGCAGCCTGGACTGGTAGGGGAGGGAAGAAAATGGAAAGAAAGGGAAAACATAGAGCTACTGGATTCTTAAAATTGTTTTCATTAAAATTTCATTTGTAATCAAGGAACTAGCAAAGAAGCCTTCATTACACACTTGCAAACAACAAAGTAATACATGCATCTAATGAAAATTCAGGCAGCTCTAGGGACCTCAATGTCCCCACCCACCCCTATTCCCACCTGTAAGCACACAGAAACATACGTAAGCACAGGCATTTTCTTTTTTAGGCTATACTAGAAGCCCGGTGCACGAAAATTGTGCACTGGGGGGAGGGGGGGGTAGCTCAGCCAGCCTGCGCCTTCTCGAAGTCCAGGAGCCCTCAGGGTATGTCCAACTGATGGCTTAGGCCCACTCCCCACGTGGGCCTAAGCCATCAGTTGGACATTCTTAGCGTTGCCGCGGAGACGGGAGAGGCTCCCACCACCACTGCTGTGCTTGCCAGCCATGAGCCTGGCTTCTGGCTGAGTGGCGCTCCCCCTGTGGGAGCACACTAACCTCCAGGGGGCAGCTACCACATTGAGCGTGTGCCCCCTGGTGGTCAGTGCACATCATAGTGACTGGCCGTTAAGTTGTTTAGTCAATTTGCATATTAGCCTTTTATTATATAGGATTAACTGGTCTACTACTTTTTCTTTTCTCATTATATACATATATATAAAATCTTGGATATACTTATAAGGCAGCATAAGATGTATTTTAATACATAACATTTTTCTGTTTGAATTATGAACAAATATCAATCTTCTACTGATATACACTTCGGCTGTTTTCTATTCTTTCTTCCTATAAACAATGTTGCATTGTACATCCATGTGGAAGTATCTTTGGGTATGTGTCTATTCAATTTTTCATGCTTTAAAAGCTTAGTCTTAAAGTCAAGTAGTTTAAGTAAACAAGAATGTGAAATGCAGGGTTCTTAAAAGGTATTGTATGCTATGCTAACTGTGAATTCATTTTGTGATCTTTAAAAGGGCATAAAATATCATTTTGTCCACACAGCAGATTCTGCAAACATCTCTCTTATAACAGATGAAGGAAGTCCCAGGGGAAAGGTCGAAGCAATTTATTGACGCAGCTGGTCCTGGCACCCACGAGGCCAGAGGGCTGCACTCAGGAGTGATGCCCCCGGAGCACACTCCGCACCCCGGAGGCGATGGTCTCGCCCGCTCGTGCCCAGCGCTCTGCCTGGCAGGGCAGTGCTCACACTCACAGGCCCCCGAAGTGTCACGCCTGCACTTATTCATCCACACAGAGACTCGGGAGTTGAAATCAAGTTAAGCATTTTGCTCCTGTTCTCTTTGCCTTCCAGGGCTAAATCAATGGCTGTTTCAGCACTTAATTATCATGATCATCCCCCAAATACATCACATGTAATGAAAGAGGAAGATCAATGGAGATAGAACTGAAGACAGTACCTTACAGATGAAGCCATCTAGGGAAGAGGATAAAAATAAAATAAAACAAAATGAGGAAAAAGTGGTTATAAAGGGCAAATACCTCATAAAAATGAGAGGGAAGTCCACTGGGGTACAGGAGATAAAAAGGCAAAATAGGAATTTCGTAGAGATATACATTTCTTAGGTAGGATTTGGAATAAGGAAAACAGAAATAGCAGGAAGAAGGAAAAAAATAAATGCCTTGGCTTCTCCTCCTCCTCCCTCTTAAATGTTTCGCCAATGTGTCATCATTTCCTACTAAATCTTCCTAAATCTCAAACTGAGCAGCTACATTTAGGTCACATTTATTAACCCTTATCTTAAATCATTCTACATTATATGCTCCTCGACCAAAACCCAGAGAAACCATTAACACAGGATAAAACACCAGGTCTACCTCACCGGGGAAACGTCTATCACAGCGTTTATTAACAATCTAGTTAATCAATTGAACTAAATTACCATGGGCCTCAACCTACTTATGAAAAAGGAGATAGATCCATGTTTTAAACATTCTTAATACACATCTGAAGTTAATCCTTCATGTCTCGTATCATAGAAATAGAACCTGCAGGAATTTTTCAGTACATTCTTTTACAACTCTGAAATACACCAAGTCAAGTTTTTTATGTTTCTTAAAGTGGTAACAGCCTCGGGGGACTGCACTTGCACTCTTCCTTGTGGTTCCCTTCCACCCTGCCCACACATTCACAAATAGTCCCTTTATTAAACCTTCCTTGAGTTACTCCAATTCCAATGTGCCACCTGCTTCCTGCGGGGGCCCTGGCTGGTGCAGAATATGTGTGTGGAATGACTTCTCATAAAGAGACAAGCTATGGTAGGTACCAGTAGAGGGAGCCAACGGGTGAAATCATTTCTTTTTTTTTTCCCAATCTGTTAGAACATGTGTGCATCATATTATGTTAGAGTGAAAAAACATAAAGCCATGTTTTTTAAAATTCTTAAAACGAATGTGGCTCCAGCTTCCTTGCCGAGGCTAGGAGTCGCTCTCTAAAGCTACTGGGCTTGCAAGGGCCAGGAGCAAGGGGCAAGCCTGGCACGGCTGTCCCGGCGCCTTACTCGGCAGTTGTCCCTTCCCCAGCGCTTCTCCACCCAAGCCCTGCGTCTTGGCATGGACCGTGCCCCAGGCGACTGCCACCTGCACACAGCAGCCTTCCTCCTCCTCTCGCCGGCCGTGGCCTGCAGCCCAAACGGATTCCCGATGGGTTCCAGATGGATGGGAAGGCACACAGGGCTTTCCCTCCGACCACCTTCCAGGGAACCTCGAGATCCCCTTCGTTCACTCAGGCTGACTTTAAAGCACAGACACCAAATAAAAAAGTGTTGGCGGTCCTGCCGCCAGGCTCCTTCTGGCCTTACCTTGGGTCCTTCCTCACCACAACTGTCTGTATTTCAGCTTCGCAGAGCTACTGCTCATGCCTGAGCGCCCGAGCAATGGGAGAAACGACAAGGAAGGGGCATGGATGATGTGTTCCTCACTGTGCCCTGCGTTTGGCATGTCTCTCACTGAACGCGCACAACGGATAAGGACATAGAGGTTCAGACACATGACATGGTTCACCCAAGGTTTCGTTAAGGGACCTTGAATGCCAGGTTCTTGAGCGTAGAGATGAGCACTGAACTCAGCTCAAGATCAAGCAGATAGTTTACTGGAAAGAGCTGTGCACAAGAGGGTCAGCCAGGAAAGGGAAGCCCGCCCCCAGGGTCTGGTGGACGGTCACAGAGGCCCTGGGTGGGCTGGGCTTGGGAATGAGGGTGAGGTCTGTTGCCCCACCATGGTCATCTGGCGGTGGTTGATCCCGGGGTGATCACAAGGTGTTCCCAGGGTGGGTGAACCTGTGAGGTAAGGCTTGCATAAATATTCTAGTTACCATTTAAGTGAAAAAACAATGATTTTGCAGAATATGATGCTAAGAAAGATGTTATCATTATGCATTCTTTCCTTTAAGGATGTGGTTAGGTGAATTTCAACTATGGAATTTTATTGAAAGTAAGGAGTCAGGCCTCCAAGATGGAGCTCTGTTAGTCAAATGGGGTCCAGTGTCACCCCTCTACTGTCTCAGTTTGAGAGCAGTGAGTGGTGGAGCCGTGGCTGAGTGGGGCCCGTCTTTCTGACACAGTGTGGCCCCCAAGGCACAGAGCCACCCCTGCAGACGCCCTTCTGACCCGTGACCGGTCCCACCTCCTCCACCTGGCAGGGCCCTCTGCTGCCTCAGAGCCGAGCCCGATTCCCACCTCCCGGAATTCTTCCACGGCTACAGGAACAGGGTGGGTCTCTCTTCTCCCTCAGACCCCACACTGCTCAATGCCTCCCTATCATAGTTTTATCACATGGCACCCTCGTTACCTGTGTTTGCACCAGTCTGTAATTTCTAATTGCAGGGTTGTAGGTAAGTCAGCACTGAAAGCATACTATTCCTTTTTCATCCTCAGCTCTTGCACGGGGTGATAAGTATAAGATGCTCTATCAGTATTTGATAAGGGAAGGAGAAAAGGGATGGAGAAAACATGTTTTGCCGGGTAGGAAAAGTTCTAACCATAAACAACATAATCATGACAAGTAACAGGATGTGCTGTATGTACATACTGGGAATAAAAGATTTATTAAAATGTCAGTGAAGCTTGGCCAGCGTGGCACAATGGTTGAGCATTGACCTATGATCCAGGAGGTCAGGTTCGATTTCCATTCAGGGCATAACCCCAGGTTGCAGGCTCGATCTCCAATGTGGGACATGCAAGAGGCAGTCGATCAATAATTCTCTCTCATTGATGGTTCTGTCTCTCTTTCCTTCTTCCTTCGTTCTGAGGCCAATAAACAATATATTAAAACACACACACACACACACACACACACACACAAACACTTCAAAACAAAGGTTAAAAACATTTTCTTAGTTAATGAAGAAGTTATCTATATTGAGAATAAGTGTATACTGAACTTTGTTATCAACTGCCTCATCTATTCTCAATGCTCATTCAATTTCCTCAAAATGGAAAACTCCTAAAAAGAATAACGTTTTTGTTGCCTTAGGGAAAACTAGATTTTACATTCAACATAACAAAACTCACAGAAAACAAAGAATAAAGTACGTGCACCCTGTACCATTTCTTCTTAGCTTTAAGAAAACCAAAGTTTATAGAATTAAAATTATTTAGGTCTATGCAGTCAATATAAATTTGAACAAAATGCATTTAATGCAATTATCAGTAGTTTATAACAATAACTTTCTTGTTACAGGGTTGCTGTGTAAAATAAAATATTAATCTTTAATAGAATTGTTCGTGTATATTAAATATTCTCCAGGGTTTTCTTTACCTGTATTTTTAAGGCATGAAGCAGAACACTTGATCTTGCAGGTTACATTGAGGAGAATGACAACCATACTCCTTACATCTCTTCAGGTGCTGAGGAGGCCTTTCCAAACCCCGTGGACTCACCTCTGCATGCCATCGTCAGGACCAGCTAGCTGATACTAATGAGAGGAAGAGAGCAAAGGGGAAGCCAGACATTGAGAGCATGGTCATCACATGGAACCACGGGTCCATGCCCTGCACATCACTGGGGGAAAGGGACCAAACAATGGGGAAGCTGCGCGCATGCACAGTGAAGTTGGGGTGACGTAGGGAAGGTGCCGGTCTGTCAGTCTAGCCTGGGAAAAAGATAACTGGCTGTGGGGGTAGAGCCACTGAAAATGTGCACAGTTTTGAGAAGTTAAAATCTGCAGACAAAGGAGTTCTGTCTCTTGCTTGTTTGCTTTTGCGCTTCTGTTTCTCACTTGCTCTGGAGCCCACACTGGCCCGTGCACAAGCCCACACGTGGCCTTAGCAGCCTCATGGCCCATGGCCACTCGGACCCCACACGCAATGGCCTACAGCTGGTCTCCAGATGACCCAATCTATAATAATAAAAGCATAAAATGCTAATTAGACCGGGCAGCCCAATGACCATCAGACGTCATTCTGGATGTCCTTCCAGATGAAGCTGCGGTGGTGGGGGCCGAGGCAGAGGTGGTTGGGGGTGATGAGGCAGGCAGGCGAGCAGTTAGGGGAGATCAGGCAGGCAGGCAGAGGCAGTTAGGGGCGATGAGGCAGGCAGGTGAGTGGTTAGGGGCATCAGGCAGGCAGGTGAGCAGTTAGGGGAGATCAGGCAGGCAAGTGAGTGGTTAGGGGTGATGAGGCAGGCAGATAGAGTGGTTAGGGGTGATCAGGCAGGCAGGAGAGCCATTAGGAGCCAGAAGTCCCAGATTGTGAGAGGGATATCAGACTGCCAGTTTAGGCCCAATCCTGTGCTGTACCCTCTTGCTATCCAGGACCCCCTCTCCCCACCCCCCCCACCCCCCTACCCCCCACCCCATGCACGAATATCGTGCACCAGGCCTCTAGTAAATTTATAATCCCTTATCACTTTTGGCCTTGTGTGTTCCTCCCTCAGTGATGCTAACATTATTAATTCACAAATTACCACAAGCTTTGTGGTTTAAAACAACACAAATTATAATACTGGATGTTAGAAATTCTAAAACCAAAAGTGAGGGCACACTCCACTTCCATCATCACATCTCCTTTTTCTGACTTTGACCTTTTTTTCTCCTCTTACAAGGACCCTTGTGATTGCATTGGCTCCACCTACATAATCCAGGATACTTTCCCCATCTCACAGTCCCTAGTTTAACCACCTCTGCAAAGTCTCATCTGCTACAACAGGATACTATACATCTGGCGGCTTATACGCAACAGAAGTTTTATTTCTTATAGTTCCGGGGATGAGGGAGTCCAAGCTCAAGGCATTGGGAGATTCCATTTCCAGGGAAGGCCACTTCCTGGTTGTCTCACTGTGTCCTCACAGGTGGAAGCTCTCTGCAGTCCCTTTATAATAAGAGCACTAATTCCACTCGTGAGGGCTCCACTCTCAAACCTGATCACTTCCCAAAGGCCCCACCTCTTAAAACCAATAGTGATAAGACTTCAACATGAATTTTGAAGAGATACAAACATTCAGTCTCTATTTATATCTACCTATCATCCGCACCTATTGTTTTTAGTATTAAAACTAAAACTTTGTACAATGCCTGCCCAGAATACAGGTTGGGTGTAGGGTAATACATATTTTTGAGAAATCTAATATCCCTGCCACTAGTTTTACAGTCTCTTTTTTCACATATATGCTAATTTTCAAATACTTAAAAGATAAATTAATGTGTTTTAATATCCAGTATGATCAAATTCAGTTATTCCCAAAGCGCCATCTTCTAGTTATTTCCATGTTGAATTTTTACATCACCTCAAAGGGAATAAAAATTAAAATACAACAAAGGTCAGTAATGTCTAATCAGTAAGGCTGATGTTAATATCTATTTAGAGTTTTGTATTTAAAAGAAACTAAATCATATGAACTACACAAGGTTCTAGAAATTAAAACAATTTTTAAGTATGTGGTGTTATATTGAATTTATATTAATACAAATTTTGTTGCTTTATTTTAGGCATTAATCCAGGCAATACCAAAGTCTTCAGCAAGGAAAAGTGTCAGATTTTGTTGTAGCTGTAGCCTGAGAAAGATAAACATATAAGGATGTCACTTGCTAAAAGGTAAGAATCACAGGTATTCTCTCATTACTTTCATTTTCTATAGCTCTAGTCAATTTCACAGCCTATGCCAGGACCGAACAGGAAAATTGGAAAACGACAAAATCAATTTGCAGAAGTGAAGTCCTATTTTCTTTTACACCTTCTTCTCCAGAGTTGCTATCATTCTTGTGTTGTGTGGTATTATTTCCCACAATAGCCTGGGCACAACTGATAAAAGTTATTATCTTAAAGTGGAAGCAGAAAAAATAACCCAAAAAGGCCACTAGGCAATTTTCTCATTTTCCAAAGTTGCTGCTTTCATAATCCTTCATCTGTGCTAGAATTCAAATGTAAAGACTTTTGTACTCTTAAACAACCATGATTATAGCAATCTTCGTTGCTTCTGGTTCCTAGATAATAAATGTTAAAAGAATAAAGCTCTAAATGTCTAATTTGAGCTAAATATAATCCTTCAAATGTTCTGGTTTGCTTTTTCAATTTTCATCCTTACTAAATTTTACTTTAAACTCTAAATAAATGAGAAAGTTACTTCAGAGGACAGTATAGTACTTAATACTTTAAGAAGAAAACTGGTTTACTTTTGTTGCTGCCTTCCTTGATTGACAGGTTTTTATTAAATTTCAAATTAGATCTTTTAAAAAAACAAAGCTGTAGCCTTTGGCTATTTAGTATTAACCCTGAAACTATTGGCGCAATTTCCATATTTTTCTACTTATTCTGTTTTTTAAAAATGCATTTCTAATCATGAAGAAGTCTTTATCATGCAATTCCATCTGATGGTAGAAAGAGTCATTTATTTACAGTGCCACATTAACAGCAGCCTTGCAATTACAACATTGCTTTTCTCTATTTATATTTTAATTGTTGTTGTTTTTTGTATTCTGTCCACCCCCAACTTCAGAAATTTTTGTCAGTCAAAAAAATCAAAAAACTTTTAGTTAACTAAACAATATTTGCAAGTCTATTAACTAGGGGAGAATTAAAAAGAAAATTGGCCAAGTTTCTTAGGCTGAGGTACATAGCTACAACAAAATCAAAACACAAAAGAAAACCTCTATTTTTTACAGGCTTGAATAGGCTGCAAGATAAAATAAGACCACCAAATTAAATTTTCATTTCAATAACAAATGATAATTTACTTTAAGCATGTCCCAAATTAGTGTGGACGAAAAAGGGCCACTTGCTAACCTGACTAACTCAGGGAAGGCCTGCCTGGCAGCCTTGCAAACCGAGAGGCCCAAAGTAACCTCAAAGGATGGACTGAAATTAAAATTTTTTAAAACTAAAAAGCAGTTTAAGGTGGGTAGTCATGTCCTAGGCCAGTATCTTCCCTGACAAATGTCAATCTCTACCTTAACTGAGCCTGCCTATTGTCTTTTTGCATCTAGGACAGCAATGGCGAACCTTTTGAGGTCGCCCTGTCAGCATTTTGAAAAACCCTAACTTAACTCTGGTGCCGTGGCACATAGAGAAATTTTTTGATATTTGCAACCATAGTAAAACAAAGACTTATATTTTTGATATTTATTTTATATATTTAAATGCCATTTAACAAAGAAAAATCAACCAAAAAAATGAGTTCGCGTGTCACCTCTGACACGCGTGTCATAGGTTCGCCATCACTGATCTAGGATAACATATCGTTGGAATGTCAAAGTAATTTCCCTTTTTCTGGACCCCTCAAAGCAGAGGCACCACTCTGCAGATCCACAGATCTCCTTATTGTTATTACTTGTTGACTGTTAATTATCACACACCCACCTAAATAAAAGAAGTATGTGTCTGTCATCTTTTTATCCAGTCCCAGAGGTTTCCCTGCTTTGCTTTCTCCCACCCCCCTAATCCATCACCAGTGGATTTCATGTGACCCACTTAGTCTTCTCTTTTGACCATAATGCATAAAACACGGTGCAAAACTGCCACTCTCTGGAGCATTACTTCAGTCTGCTAAGATTTTGCTTCCCAGCAATTGTCAACAGTTTTGCTCAAATAAACTCACAAAAATTCTTTACAAGATTGAATGTTTCCTAGGTTAACAAGCATGTCCTTTTATTTGCTAAATCTGGCAACCCTAACGACTAGTGCCATTTTTTTCTTAATACCATCAATACTGTGTGAACCCACCACTATTTCCATAAGTTTGAGAGCAACTCATAGAAAAGGGAATTTAAAGTTATGAGTAACAAAAGCTAAATCAATTTATTGATTTCACCCATGCAGCACTGTGCAGGCAGGGTGCTCATTAAGGGGAGTTATAAGTGCTTATCGACAGCCATACATCCCGGCCCCAGGAAACACCAATTCTTGTTAACTCCCAAGGAATTGTATTTTTCTAAATGTAACTCTACATTTTTTTTTAGCAGATCAAAGGGAAAGAACTGGATTGTTTTTCATCATTTTATCTCTTTCTTCATGACAACTTAAATTCCAAGATGCTTCATCAAGTTCAACTGTTTAATCTTTTCTGTGTTAGAAAAACTACAAGCATGGACTAACTCCATCTCTACTAGAAATTTCTTCCTAATTCTCTGATAATACTTCATTACATTTCCAAGGGCTATAAAGAGCATTTGCAATGTTAGTTCATTTGTGCCTGACATTTATTTTTGAAATATCAAGTACCTATAATGTACCAGCCACCCTTTTAGATACCAGAAACACAAGACAAGTAAATCAAAACATGTCAACAGTAAAATTTCTACTTCCTTTCAAAAAGCTTGCAGCCTAGGAAGCAGAAAGAAGAGGAAGTGTTATTCCCAATGCACGTGAGGAAGCTAAGTACTCAAGAATTACAGGGTCCCCTCTAAGGCCCCATATTCAGAAATCCTCCCTGGCTCCAATATTTCTTCAAAGGAAATCCCACCTAGTATCCTAACTCTTCCACGTGCTCTTTAGGTGGAACAGGTGTTCTCTGGGTGTCCCAGGAAAGCACGGTGTGAGTGGAAGTTAGGATCCCAAGCAGCCTGGTAACCAAGCGAATCTGATGAAACCAGCGCCCTGGGCCAAGGAGATGCTGTTTCAATCGGGTGTCACAGGTGACTCATCGGAGGTGGGTTGCTTTGGGGCCTCCTGATATTTTTCTGCAGGGTGAGGTGTCAGATTTCCTTCGCATCTTTTGGACAACATCGCTCTTGTCCATTTCCCAATTTTTCTGGTTTCACAGCCTGCTTTCATACCGGAAGCTAGTCATTGGCAGGAGGTTTAGGGAATGAAGAACAAGATTAAAAAACAAAAAATGAGCTGGGGCCCTGGGAGAGGCCTAAAATGGGGAAATTTGCCCTTTAAGAGCTTCCCCTGCCCCAGCCCCTCAGAATGACAGCTCTCTCGGCTGGAGGACTACCTCTCCTGGCAGGCACTGCGCGCCCCAAGGACACAGGCTGGCTGCCTCTCCGCTCTCCACCTCCTCCAGAACCGACCAATAGGAATCCCCGGCTTTGGTCTCCACCCGACCCGGACCACGCGGGAACGGGGGCAATAAAACTACATTTCCCGAGGCGCCTTGCGCGTGTTCTCACCAATCAACGCCCGGAATTCGGAAGCGAGGGGCGGAGCCGGATGCATAGGCCACCCCATTGGCTAGGGGAAGCATAGAAGAGCCGGAACCCGGGAGCAAGAGAAGCGAAATGACATTTCCTCTTTAAATAGCTGGAGCGGGGCCCCGTGGAGAAATGGCCGCGTCGGCAGGTGGGTCGTATCGTGGCTAGGGAGGTGTGTTGCGGGGGAGGCGGGCCGGGGCCAGGCTCGGGCTGGGAACTGTGCAGGTGGCGATGCGGGGCCGGAGAGAAAGATGGAGAGGTGAAGAGGGATGAGGGGAGGAGATGGATGGCGAGGAGGGCGGTGGGCGGTGCGGTCGGACGAGGATGGGGAGGCCGGGTACCCGACGCCGGTCCGACCTCTCGGGAGGCGGTTGAAGCGGTCCTGGCGGCCGCCGTCCCTCGCGCGTCCCTCGGGAGGCTCGTGCCCGCGGCGCTCGGCCGGGACGGTCCGGCCGTTCGGTCCGCGCGGCCCCTCCGCGAGCGCGGGCTGCGGGCTCGCCGGGCTCCGAGGCGCGCGGGCGGGCGCGGGAACCCGCCTCGCAGCTCGCCTCGCTCGGGGGCAGCCTCGCGGCCCCGTTGGGTGGTGGACATGTGTGCACACATGTGTTTCCGTGCGGGAATAAAACACGCCAAGCCGGCGAACGCACAGTCACACACACACACACACACACACACACACACACACACACACACACACACACACACACCCACCCCCCCCCCCCCCACGCCGCCGCCCGCGGCCGCGAACTCCCGTCGTTGTCCGCTTTCTCTCCTAGATGGAAATAAGCCTTCCCCGCCTCCGCCCGGGACGCCGTCCGCAGACGCCGCCGGCGAAGCCGTGGACCCCGCTCACGCGTGCAGTGTTCTTAAGCAGCTCAGAACCATGTACGAGGAAGGCCAGCTGACAGACATTGTAGTGGAAGTGGATCGCGGGAAAGCATTTTCCTGCCATAGAAACGTCCTCGCTGCCATCAGCCCCTACTTCAGGTATGAAGGCGGAGGGGCCCGCCCCGCCCACCGCCCCCTCCCGCACCGGCCGCTGATACCATATGGACGCGCTGCACGGAAATGACACCCAGGAGGTTGTTTCCTGGAAAAGGATAACAGTCCCTATTTTCTTCTTTTTCTTTCTTGTTTTTGACTTGTGGGATTCTTCTAGAATGCAGGTGTTTGTTTGTTTTAAGTTAGTATGTTTCTGTTTGTTTGTTTCAGGTAAATGACCAGAAAATCTAGAATTGTGCTGCCCAGTATGGCAGCCATTAGCCACATGTGGCATCGAAACTTTATTTAAAATCAAACACAATTAAACACTTCAGTTCGTCAGGCACACTGTCCACTTTAAATAGTGCTCAGTAGCCACCTGGAGGCAGTGGCTGCCACCTGCACAGCCCGATACAGCATTTCCATCCCTGGAAATGGTATTGGGCAGTGTCCGTCTAGAATTCGTTCCAAACGTTTATCCATGTTGCATATTCCTTTAGTGCATGTAACTCTTTTAGAGTTTAAAACATAATAGCCTGTTCTTTTGAAAAGAAACTACTATTAATAGATTGTTTTACTGCCTTGGGGATATAAGCAGTGAAATAAAAATAAGTGAAATACAGTTTTCTGTGTACCTTATGCCCCAAATAATTATTTCTAAGATTTCGAAGCATTTCAAAGCTAAGTTCTCATTTTCATTTATATCCATCTTTGTATAAAACTTTGAAAAGTTAAATTTTAAAACTGGAGTCTAAAATATAATTTCATATTCTAAGAAAAGATCAGTGATAAAGGCAGCTTCCTGCTTGAGTTTAAGTTCTTTTGTTTCAAATGCTTTTTTTTTTAAAAATCCATTCAATGTTCAATAATGTGCATGAATGAACAGGAAGTAATTTTCTCAGCCACACTCTTTCCTTTGAAGGTGCTTACCTTTATAGGGCATATAGCAGTGTAGTGTTCCACATGGTAGTGTATGGTTCCTGTTTCTCAGAACACAGTTAAATATAGTCACTTCCCCCTCATGCTTGTGATGTAACTATTTAGACTTGCTTGGGTAGGTCATTGGACTATTAAGTATTAACTGTCACGAGGCAGTGAGCTGGAAAGGAAAAAAAAAAGACACACACAAAAATTATGAAGTTTGGGTTGGTTATGGAAACTACTGGTGAGATTCACTTATCCGGAGTACCATTAGATATGGTTAGGGTATTTATGCATAAAAATATTGAAATATATGTCATAATTAAATACTTATCAAGCTCTGGGCTAAGCTTACTTTGCATATATTGCTTTATATCATGTTTAAAACTCTGTCTCTGCATAGTTGTTATTCCCAATCTACATTTGATAAAACTGAGGTGAGGGTGCAGGTTAAGTGGCCTGTCTAAATCGTCTAGGAAGTGGCAGAGGTTGGATTTGATTCCAGAGCCAGGCTTCTTAGTCTCTGTATGGCTTTTAAGAGTGTGGGTCCTCTTTAAAGTTGCCCTTCAGAAATTTTTATTACATAAGATTTAAATAGTTAAAAACAAAACAAAACATTGAACTTCAAAGTGAAAATGTCTGTGCCTTACTGAAATGTTATACTGTCCTATATCATTGAATGTCATACTTAATTAAAATTAGTTTTGAAGACCTAGACAAATCACTTTAAAAGAAGTATGCTATAATACATTTTCTTAATTTCTAAGAAATTAGATCTCTGAATTCAAATGAAGATATTTGGCTAGAACACTTAAGGATTAGGTTTTTTTTCTCTTGCTTGTCGTTTTTGTACAGAAGTTTCTTGGCACAGTGCAGTTGCGGTGAAATCTGGAAAGTCATACTTAATGGTTTCTAAGTCTTGCATCACTGGTGGAAGCATTAGAATAGCTTGGAATCTGGCATGGCTGTTTCATGATCCCAGTGACTTCTCAGAATTAAAATTCTATTATTACAAAGGCTTTGCTGCTCAGGGTTTTGTGTGACTGAAGTGCTTTTGCTTTACACAGAGTTTACGTAAAGCACCTGTTAGAACCGAGGAGCGCTCCTGTTGGGAGACCCGCCTGTCAGGTCAGCAGTGGTTCCCGTGATAAAGGCCTTGGACCAGTGCGCTCCTTTGGGAGCTCATCTGTGCCTAATGAAGGGCGTTATTTTTCTCTTTAATTGGTAACTGTGTCGCTGAGTTTTTCAGCACCTGAATTGAAAACCAGCTCATACATGGGAACATCTAGTTTTCAGTCATCAAAAAAAAACCTGTGTGATATTAAACTTAACATTTACATTGTAGAAGTAAAAATAGGACTCAAAGATGGTTAACCCAGGCGGCAAGCTGGGTCCTTGTGATACCTTGTATACCTCCAGGATTTCTCAGATTGCATTTTTAAATTCATTTGATGGAGACCCAAAGGACTGGAAATCCTCCTATTTAAGAATATTTTCCTTAGCATGACACTTGAAAATAAAATGGGAGGTGAATGGGTCTGTATAGTTAACTTGATCACCAATGTTAGGTCAGTTTTTTTCAATAGACATCTAGTCAGCATTCTAGGGCACGCAGTCCCTTTTTGAAAAGGCTTTTAAAAGAGCTTTGGATTTGATTTTTATATTTTAATTTTAAGAGCAGCTTTGAAATAAACCTTAAAGGAAGAAAAAAAATACCAATAATGTTTGTAAATAACTAATACTCAAAGAGCCAAGCTTTGGCTATTTAATGTTTAGGCCAAGAAAGGCCCATAAGTGCACAGATATATAAAAAAACAAAACAAAAAGCTCGGCCTCAAAGGCAAAAGTTTTGGGTTTAAAAACCATTATCTCCAAGAATCAGTTAATTCCTACATTCCCTTTGGAAGTAGACATTATTATCAGCATACCATAATCTTTATTCACACACAGATATAATAGGTAAAATGTGGCAACTATGAGAATATTACTTATATTTTTTTAAGAAAAGGTTTTCAAAATGTCCAAGGGTAAGTCATGCTCTGTATATTCCTTATTATGAATAAGGAAGCATGCACAAGATAGTTTTAAATACAAGTAGGTAGAAAATAAGAACTTATGAAGAGTGATTTGTTTTTCTAAGATGAAAATTTTAAAGATATATTTTGGGCATGAGTTGCCTTGTAAATTTCCCCTGGGACATGAGAAGTTTTGCTAGACAGTCTCTATATGCTAATGTATCACATTAACACCCTATAAGTTATAAGTGTTAAACTTTCTGACTGGCCTGGGGATTTAAGATCTCAAGTTCCTAATGCAACTTGACCAGAATCCTGGGTAAGAGCTCTAAGGAATAGAAGGTGTCCTGGAATATTTTGTCTCAGAGCTGGCATAGAGTGGACTGATCCCAGTAAGATTTTTCGAGATTAGTCAGACTACATTTTTCTGCTAGATGAGCAACTTTAATCCCCATTCAGAATATCAGTAAACACATTAGGAAATATTTTTCAGTTTCAAGGGTTATGTCTGTGGTAAATTTATACTGCTAAATATTTGCCACCATAATTTTTATTTATAGAGCACATATAATATTAAGTATTTTTTCCTTCGTAGATCCATGTTCACTAGTGGCCTTACAGAAAGTTCTCAAAAAGAAGTTCGAATAGTCGGTGTTGAAGCTGAATCAATGGAGTTAGTGTTGAAGTATGCCTACACCTCCAGAGTTGTTCTGACAGAGGCCAACGTTCAAGCCTTGTTTACTGCAGCTAGCATCTTCCAGATTCCTTCCATCCAAGACCAGTGTGCTAAGTATATGATCAGTCATTTGGACCCACAAAATTCTATTGGGGTCTTCATCTTTGCCGATCATTATGGTCATCAGGAACTCGGATATCGATCAAAAGAATACATTCGTAAAAAGTTTCTGTGTGTCACCAAAGAACAGGAGTTTCTCCAATTGACAAAAGACCAACTTATAAGTATACTAGACAGTGATGATTTAAATGTGGACCGAGAAGAGCATGTTTATGAAAGCATTGTAAGGTGGTTTGAATATGAACAGAATGAAAGAGAAGTGCACCTTCCAGAAATTTTTGCCAAATGCATACGTTTTCCTCTAATGGAAGATACCTTTATAGAGAAAATTCCACCTCAGTTTGCACAGGCTATAGCCAAAAGCTATGTAGAGAAGGGACCATCCCATACTAATGGCTGTACACAAAGACTTGGAATGACTGCATCTGAAATGATCATATGTTTTGATGCTGCCCACAAACACTCAGGAAAGAAGCAAACAGTGCCTTGTCTAGATATAGTCACAGGAAGAGTGTTTAAATTATGCAAGCCACCAAATGATCTAAGAGAAGTTGGGATTCTTATATCACCAGATAATGACATTTACATCGCAGGAGGATACCGGCCAAGCAGCAGCGAAGTATCCATTGATCATAAGGCAGAAAATGATTTCTGGATGTATGACCATTCCACCAATAGGTGGCTATCCAAACCATCCTTGCTGCGAGCCAGAATAGGCTGCAAGCTGGTATATTGCTGTGGTAAGATGTATGCCATTGGAGGGCGTGTTTATGAAGGTGATGGGAGAAACTCACTAAAATCTGTGGAGTGCTATGACAGCAGAGAAAATTGTTGGACAACTGTTTGCGCAATGCCTGTTGCGATGGAGTTCCATAATGCTGTGGAATACAAAGAGAAGATCTATGTTTTACAGGGTAGGTGCCTAAGTGGCTTAGTTCTTCATGAAAGGGTAGCAGGTAAAGTTGTCAAATTGTGTTTTACTTATGTTCTTGTTGTGTTTCGACATCATGTGGAATAAGTATTTTTGAAAGCATTCTTTAATAAGTAGTAGTTTAGTATTTTTGGAGGACTATTTCTAAGAGCTGTTTTTAAGACTTGAAACAAGAAAGCAAGGTTGATACATGGCCTTTTTTTGCTCTTCAATAATATATAATCAGGAGATGTAGCAACTATTTTTCCTATGGAACTTAAAGATTAGTTTAGAAGAGAAAGAACAAAGCATTAACTAAGGATATAGTAATCAATCACCCAAGAATTTTGTATAAGCTTTATGATTGCAAAGGCTACAAAGTTTTAAATTATAGCCTTCCAATTTTAATTTCAGTGCAGTTTATTTTACCTTCCCTGATACGTTGTTTTCAGTTTTTTTTTTCCACTGGAAACTTTGAGATGTCACCTTTTTCTTACCTTTAACATTATAAATAAGAGGGAATATTCAATATATGTAGCTTTTTAAAAGATTTTAAATGATATAGGAGAAGCAGAAAAAGAGACTAGGTGAGAATAACTAAGAAATTTGTTCCAAGGTTCTGATTTGAGATTACTAATGTTTTCCTTATGTTTGGATTTACACATTTTAGTTGTTTGAATGTTGAATGCAATGTCAATAATACCGTCATCCTTATCTCTCTTCTGTGTTTCTTAATTGCTTACATATGAATGTTTTCTGTACTTATGACTTTAATAAAACAAGAAAAAAGGGGCAACTTTTTTGTAGATACACATGAGTTTTTAGTTCTTATCCTCTTGTTTTCTTTAAGTTCTGTTCTTTGCTCTAATCCTTTATTTGACTTAAATTTTCCTAGCAAAGCTTGAACTTATATATTTAAAGTTCAGTAAAAGTTAATTCTCCAGGAGTAGTGCTCTCTAGTGCCTTATTTTAGTTGAGAAACACAGGCATGATTAAGGTTTGTTCGTCTTGCCGAAAACTGGAATATAAGAATGGATGTATAATCTATTGAGTGTGGTTGTATAGGTTGTAGCATCCAATATGATGAAGCTCTCTTTACATGTATTTTGGTCTTCCTGGCTAACCAGTTAGTTGATGAATATAGAATTAATTGTAAGACACTCAATTGGAAGGCAAAGGTTGTATATTAATATAAATACTAAAGCAAAGTAGCATTGAATTAATAGAATTTCAGAGCTGGAATGAACATTGTTTGATCCAAGATTATATTTTATTAAAGAGGAATCTGAGGCTCTGAGGATTTTCTTAACTGCCTATCATTGCTTTTAATTTATTAAAGTGGATTTTTGATTGTAAAAGTCAACTTTCTTTTATGTATCATCTTTGCTTTCCATAAGAAATTTGTAGAGGGGTAGTACACGTTAGAAAGTTTTAATTCCTATATTCTTTACTAAGAATCCTGTTAGAAGTTCATTATTTAAGGGCAGGTGATGTGCAAGTGAAGGCAGGGAGTTTAACAAGCTATTTTAAGAAAAATTGAAATTACAGCATCACTATTAAGCAGACAGTTAAATTTGTAGCTCAGAGTAAACCTAGTTCAAAACAGTTTTCAAGGAGAAACTCAATTTAGAAGTAGGTATTTCTAATCTAAACAAAGCCTCTTTATATAAATAAACTTGACACGAGTAGTCAGAAGCTTATGTAGGTATTTAATCTGTTCATAAAGGGTTCAGATTTTTATATCGAGGATTTTATAGAAATGTTATAATTAGCTAAACTCTTACAAGTCTTCACTAGTTGAATTCTTTCAGACATTTTAATATTAGCAGTCTGACTCAGCACACCCTTTTACTGTTAAAATAGAATTGAAACAGACTCAAAGTCACCTCTATAAACTATGTGTGTGTTTTCTATCATGTAAAGCATGTTTTCACCTCTTGAATATTTGTCTTTGCATTATGGCGATATTAAAAGGAACACATAAGTGCACCATAGACACAAATCTGAACAATTTCATGTACTATCTTCTAATTAAATAAATAATGAGCAAATAAATTTATAGTGGCTTATTCTTGATCAAGCTGTATATATACTTTGACCTCACTGGCTAACCATCTATAATGATCAAAGCATAATATGCTAATTAGACCAGACGTCCTTTTGGATGAAGCCGAGGCTGCGAGGGAAGCCAGTGCTGGCAGCCGGGGAAGGAAGGCCTGCTCTTGCACAGGCCTCGAGTTAGTAATAATGCTTATGTAGAACTGGCTTAAAATAAGTTTTCTGAAATATATAATTGGATAGAATCAATGGAAACAAGGTCTTTTTTTTTTTTTTTTTTTTTAGTTTTTTAGCTGATCTCTTTTCAAAGTTTTTATTTATTGATTTTAGAAAGAGGAAGGAAGAGAGGAAAGGGAGCAGGGAGCGGTAGGGAGGGTGAGAGAGAGAAAGAGAGAGAGAGAGAGAAACACTGATTTGTTGTTCCACTCATTTCTGCATTCATTGGTTGCTTCTTGTATGTGCCCTGACCAGAGATTGAACCCACAACCTTGGTGTATGGGGACAACACTCTAACCTTTGCTATTTGGCCAGGTCCAAACCAGGGTCTTAACTATTGTTCTGCCATCAAGCCAAAATCACTCCTCACCTCTCCCCATTGTGAACACTCCCAATTCAGGCTGACTATAATATTCTGTGTTATCTTGTGCCATGGAACAAAGAAGTTTTAGGCTATTTTATATATAATGTATCTCTGGAGATTATAAAAGCAATATTTTAGAAAGTGAAATATTTGAAAAATTGTTTTTTAGTCTTCAACATACAACCAAAAAGAGACATGTAAATGTACATAATCTTGTTTTCTCTTTTTCTTTTTTTTTTAGGAGAATTTTTCCTCTTCTATGAGCCTCAAAAAGACTACTGGGGTTTTTTAACCCCTATGACTGTGCCTAGAATCCAGGGCTTAGCAGCTGTATACAAAGACTCTATCTACTACATAGCTGGAACCTGTGGAAATCATCAACGCATGTTTACTGTAGAAGCCTATGACATTGAGCTAAATAAATGGACTCGTAAGAAGGACTTTCCATGTGATGAATCCATCAATCCATACCTTAAACTGGTACTTTTCCAGAATAAACTTCATTTATTTGTTCGAGCTACTCAAGTGACCGTTGAGGAACATGTCTTCAGAACCAGCAGAAAAAATTCTCTTTATCAATATGATGACATCACTGACCAGTGGATGAAAGTATATGAGACCCCAGATCGGCTCTGGGACCTTGGCCGGCATTTTGAATGTGCTGTTGCTAAACTCTATCCTCAGTGTCTTCAGAAAGTACTTTGAGTAGCCGGCCTTAGCTCACTGACATCTACTGCTTGAGGAAACTTAATCTGTCAATGGTATAAGAAGTGCTGTCAGTATTTAAGAAAGCTGAGGGTTTGTGCACGGAGTGAGTGCTCTGAAAGATTACAGTGTAGGGAGGGATGTCTTTTCATCTTTATGATGTTTTCATTTCAGTAGCAAAAGGTAACAAAGTGCAATTATCAGCTTTCTTTTTCTGGTATAAAAACAATCATTTTCATTCTAGAATTTTGTGATAGTCTCTGAGATACCAGATGAATTAATAACTATGCAGTCTTATAAGAGCAATTAGGTATTATTGGTTAGAGTCATCCAAAATAGTGTGTGATGTGACTTTTATTTTAAATACGGGTAAAACTCTGAGGCAATATCACTAGGACTTTAGCTGTGACCTCTCCAACACAGAGAAGCACTAAACTTAGATTCTCATTTTTAATATATATATATATATATATATATACACACACACATATATATGTACAGCTTTCAAGTGTACTGAGATTTAAATGTGTTCTGTTATTAGAGTAAATCGAAGGGAAAAACAAATCATCTCAGAAAGAACTTTCAGTCTAATTATTTCATAATATTATTTCCCATACAGCTTTAAATTAAGCTGAAGTTTTAAAGTAGCTGTTTTCTGTTGATAACTTTTTCACGTGCTAACACTGTCTTATTTAAAAAATCCTGAGAAGGGTTCACATTCACAGGTGGCTGGTGCTAGCATGATAAGTTCATTCGTGTGTTTAGCTAGATAGATTTCAATTGTCTGAGCCTATGCCTACCTTTCAAGTTGGTACGAGTTCTATGGCCATCATACTTTACTGTTGAATTCTTGTGATTTCACAAGATTCTCTACTTACATGATAGCAAGATATGGCCAGTTATTGGTCTAACTCAGTCTTAGAATAGTGAGAAGATTGAACATAGTTTGCACTAACACAGGCCATTTTGTTACCTGACCTCCTTTTCCATCCTCTACTTGTCTAGTCTTAATCGGTACAATGAAAGGTAACTTATTTCTGTTCTGCACAGAGCATAATGTGAAGTTTTATACCTACTTTTAAAATTCTGTTTTACAGAAACAAAACTCCTGCAGTGGTTGAATTTAATGGCTTTTAAGTTACATGTGACAATTAAAACCTCATTTTCTTTTTAATTTTTGCACTTAACAGTGATAAATATTTTTACATTGAAAACTTTGCTCTAGCTGAAGGTGATTGAGAAGGAAAAGAGTGAGTGAATAGGACCATAGCATTATAGGTACTAAATCATGTTTCATATTTAACAGATGAATTTCTAACAATCAGTTAGGAATATTCACATAAAGGACAAACCAACTCATTCATAATACCTTAGGTAGATATTTGGATCAGTAACTTATTTTTTACTATGCCTAGAATAATCAGTAAAGGATACAGGTATAGTGCAGAGTCTGTCATCAACTAGAATATTTTGATTTTCTTAAAGAAAACAAATTGGCATGGTTTGTATTAGAAACTCTTGTACAAATTGTGATGTGATACTGTGAAACAATTTTAAAACATTGCCTCTTTGCATCACATACCTCGTTTTTCAGAAACTTTCCAAACTTAGACCTCTACTGTAGGAAATGTTTTCTGAAGAAGAATTCAAAGTAGACAGGATTTATAGAATTAACATTTTAAAATCTAGCCTTGTGAAGCTAGATATGTGGTTCTTTTTCTTACTGGCCTTGAGAATGTATATATAATCTCTTTATAAACTTTGTCAACCAATAACCTTTTTTTCTTCCCAGTTTTTCCTTCATCTTTATGCTGTTTGGGGACTATTTCTGTGAGTTTTTTCAAGCATCTTTAAAGTGTTGCAGTGCAAAGGAGAAGAAAAAAACAGAAGTAATTAACTTTTGCAAGAGATGTTCATGTAATTTATTTTGAAAGCTTTGTTGAGTAGCTAAGATTTCCTGATGCTTTTTGACAATCTTCTCTATTTATTTAGGAAAAATACGTTACTTGAAAATATGACATAGAACGCTGAGTTAGTAATTTACATGTGCCGTGTGACCAATAGGAGTACAACATGCTGTGGTCCCACAATAGATTTTTTTTCTGTTGATCTGCACAACAGTTGATCCTTTTACTATAAAAATTTATGTTGGGAGTGTGATCTAAGTATAGTGTGTCAAAGCCAAGGTTTAGAATTTGCTACGAAAATAGAATATATGTTGAATTTTGTATGAATAACTATTTGTTTAAGTTATATAACTAGGATACTTTGCCACTTTTTAAATGATTTGGATATGAAACGAAGATGACTAAGAAAACTAAGATGAGTAATATGTGTGAATATATGTTTAGATAGTGAAGGTACATTTGCATAGTATGTTAAGAATATAAGTAAAATGCACAATGGGACCGAAGAATTAAATAAAATAAAGGTCTAAAATATGCCCGTCCCACTTTAACTTTGTTTTTACATTTGAAGAACATATGTAGCACTTTCCTATATATTTTTTAGACATTAAAAACTGGACTTGGTATAACTATATTATAGGAAAGTTTTAATTGTATTTTTTAGTTTCCCACCTTTGTTTTCTGTTATCCTGCAAAGTTGATGCATAAGATCAAGCTCATCTCATTGGTGCATGAAAAAAAGTGGAAGTGATCCTCAAGGAATCAGATTCCCTGTGTGAAGCAGTTTAAATGTCATTCAATGTTCAGTGCTCAGGTATGTAGTAAGTACTGTAGTCCTTTGGGGGCAAATGTGTAGATATTTTTAAACATTTTGCCAAAATTGCACAGTTTTTTGCATTTTTACATGATGGCATTGTTTCTTATAATAAAACTTTTTTTCTGATTGAAAACTTCCATTGTAAACTGACCTCTGATTAATGAATTTGCAGAATGAATATTTGGTGAAAATCAGGAAATACCTTATGTCATGGTAGACTAAAATGAGATTTTAATCTATCAAATATTTGGCTTCTGGTGCAAAATGAGCTAGTTAATATCACATTATAGAATGCTCTTTAAATTCTAAAGCAAGCTTACTTATATTGGTAACCCCTTTGTTCCATTTGTTCTGGCCTAACCTCTTATTATTCCACTCCTCTCTCTTACATTTCATATCCAATCCATGAGAAAAGCCTATTGCCTCTTCCTTTAAAATATACCCAGATTCTGATCAGTTACCACTTGCACACTGTCACAGTAGCCTAAACTAGCCTGCCTTATATGCCTGAATACGTTCGCTAGTCTCCCTTTGTCACCTTTGACCCCCAGTCAGCTATTCTGTTCTCCACACAGTAGCCAGAGTGACCCTGTTGAACTGTAAATCAGTTATGTTCCTTCTCAAACCCTTCCAATGGCTTCCCATTTGCCTTTGTATGAGAGCCGGACTCTTTTCTTACATGATTTACACCTCCAGCCCCACCTCTTGGACCTCATTGCCATTCCACCAGGTCACACTGCTGTTCCTCCAACATGCCAAGCCTTTCCAACTCATTTCCTTTATTCAAGCCTATTGAAATTCCATAGAGGCTTCCCTGACCACTTGATGTAAAAAAACCACCTTTCTTCAGACTCAACCCCCCACCCATACCACCTGTTTTTCATTGCTTTCTTTTTCATATATCTTCCCCCACGGAGGTGGAAGCTCCATGCAGACTAGGAATTGGTTTTATTCATTATGTACCTCCGATCAATGCCTACTGTATACGAGGCAGTCAACAAATGTTTATAAGAGAAATGAATTTTCAGATAAGTCTTAAAGCAACCTGAAAAATGGTAGGATTGGTAGTATCTATTTTATCGGACAGGAAACACAAAGACCAAGTGAATTGCCAAAGGGGCTCACCTGGGATAAGAATCAGGATTTTCACTTCCACCTTAACCTAGTTCCTACATGCTACATTAGTTCCAAACAAAATTGACAGGAAAGGTAGATATGTTGTATCTTGTGTTTAATGATTACTTTTTTTGAGTCCCAACTTTTCTCCTACACTATTATTTAAAACTAGTGTCCCGGTATATGGATTCATGCACATTGAAAGGAAATTAATTAGAAGAAATACTTTATCGTTATTCACCCTTTCTCTGTAATAGAAGTGTCAAATTTACGATTGACAATGACAGATGGAAACACACACATGCTATTGGCGCCAGCGAGAGCTCTATATGTAACGCACAAGTGTGAGTCAACATAGCCTTTTATAGATATAGAATAAACTTGTTTAATTAGACCTGCTTTCTGATTTAGCTAAATTTTTTCTAGCCCAGTGAAGCATCTCAACTTCTCTTTCAGGTAATTGTCAGTAACACAGCAGTAAATATCAACATGATGCCAATTATTATGTAGATCACACAGGGAGAACAAAGGGTTAAATACTTAACTGTAGCAGTGTTTGACTATATTCTGCACAGTGAGAAAACCTGAAGTCATTTTCAAGTTCCACCATTTTTTACTTCTTTTCAGTTGAGTCAAGTTTCTAAACTTTCTAAATCTCCACTTTCGGGCTAATGAAAAGAAAATGGGATTCTACCAGTCTATCTACTCCAGGACTTCTGTGAGGATCAACTGAGATGAGGCACGTGAAAATGCTTTACAGACATTTGGTTAAAGTGTAAAATGTTTGCACCTGGCTATAAAGCAAGTCGTGTTCCTGGGCTGAAGAAGCTCCAAGGAGGCTAGTGGCTAGCTAGGGAGAGGAAGCTGGGCGTTGCTATGTGACATCATTACTCAGCACTCACAACCACCGTTTCCTGGCTGGACTGAGCTGTGGGCCACATTTTGCTCCATGGGGTCTTCGCAGCATTGGCTGCGATTTGGTGGGTGTCGCTCTAGGGTGGTGGCGGGGCCTGTGTCCCACTTGGGGGAAGCCGAGTGTTGGCTTGTCGGTGCCAGGTGTGTGGTGCTGTTTCTTTTTAAATGGCCAGTGCGTGTCATGGCAGCTTCTGCGTTGAGCGCCTGCCCCCTGGTCAGTGCGTGTCATAGCTACCGGTAGGATGGTCGGACGGACACTTGGGCTTTTATATATATGGATATCTACTGTAGTTTAACTGATTAATTCTCAATGAGGGAGTAGATGAGGTAGGAAAATACTTTCTCTTTGTTGATCCACTTACACCCCACCATCATGCTAATTATGAGTTCTGTCCCTCAAATAAGTTGAAGAGAAACAAAAAGAAAAGGCTTGTGAAATACTAGAGTGTAGTCATGCACCACATAATAACTTTTCAGTCAACAATGGGCCGCTTATACAATGGTATTCCCATCCTATATAATAAAAGGCTAATATGCAAGTCAACAAAATGGCAGAATGATGAGTCACCATGACATGCACTGACCACCAGGGGGCAGATGCTCAACGCAGGAGCTGCTCCCTGGTGGTCAGTGTGTTCCCACAGAGGGGAGAGCCACTCAGCCAGAAGCCAGGCTCATGGCTGGCGAGTGCAGCAGCGGTGGTGGGAGCCTCTCCCACCTCCATGAACGCGCTAAGGATGTTCGACTGTCGGACATCCCCTGAGGGCTCCCAGACTGCAAAAGGGTGCAGGCCGGGCTGAGAGTGCAGGCTGGGCCTCTAGTAAGATTATAATGGAGCTTAAAACAATTCCTACCACCTAGTGACAGAGCCATTTAATATCACAGCACAACATATCACTCACATGTTTGTGGTGATGCTGGTGTAAGCCCGTGATGCCAGACATATAAAAGTATAGTACACACAATAATGTACAGTACTTAATACTTGATAATGAGAAAAGATTATGTTACTGGCTTATACATTTGCTATACTTATACTAGTATTTTTATTTTAGAATGTACTCTTTTTACTTATAAAAAAGGTTTGCTGTAAAACAGTATGCCATTATACCAGCAGCAGCCTCGTGAATCTCATGGTTACCTTGTCTCTGGGTTTTATTATTTTCTCTTATGCTTGATTTAACCTGATATTGTTTTGTTAAGTTACATCGCTGCAGAGGCTTGTAGCTTAGGAACAACAGACTATACCATTGGCCAAGGTGTGTAGTAGGCTATACCACGCTGGTCCATACATTCTCCTCATAAGCAAAACCTGTAGAAAGAGGCTTCTCCCTCCCTATCAGCCTGGTCGAGTCATTCCGGGGCCAGTGGGCACCTTCATGGGGCGGGTGGGAGGTTTCGTCATTGGCATGTGCAGCCTCATTCCAGGAGGAGGAGGGGCAGTCATTGGCATCATGGGAGCCCCACCCCCCACCCCCTGGAGTGCTGGCATTATACCAGGGTGAGGAGGACCCAGAAAACTGGGGGAGGTGGGATCAGTGCTCCTGCAGGAGGAGAGGGGAATGGAGTAGAAGGTATCTTTCCTTGCTACAGTTGTTTTGTCAATCAAGCTCTGAGCCTGCTCGTCCATCCATTTCTGATAGTAGCCTTTTACATTCTCTTTGTTTCTGACCACTGCAGTGTGTCTTTCTCATAGATCGAGAGTCACAAGTGAGGTATGTATTGTAGTCATCACAATAAAACTCGGGCATTTTGTTCTGCCTACAATATATATACTTTAAACTAAGGTCACCTTCATGTGCAGTGCAGGTATCTTACAACAGAGTTCCCAATCCTTTCTTTTCATCCCTTATGACAGGGGTCCTCAAACTTTTTAAACAGGGGGCCAGTTTACTGTCCTTCAGACCGTTGGAGGGCCGGACTATTGTTTAAAAAAAAAACTATGAACAAATTCCTATGCACACTGCACATATCTTATTTTGAAATAAAAAAAACAAAACGGGTTTGGCTCAGTGGATAGAGCGTCGGCCTGCGGACTGAAAGGTCCCAGGTTTGATTCCGGTCAAGGGCATGTACCTGGGTTGCGGGCACATCCCCGGGGTGGGGGATGTGCAGGAGGCAGCTGATCAATGTTTCTCTCTCATCAATGTTTCTGACTCTCTATCTCTCTCCCTTCCTCTCTGTAAAAAAATCAATAAAATATATTAAAACAAACAAACAAACAAAAACAAAATGGGAACAAATACAATATTTGTATTTGCATGTGGCCCACGGGCCGTAGTTTGAGGACCCTTGCTTTATGACATTATTACTCATTTCACTTATCCTTATGCTCTAACCACTCAATATATTTTGACTATTTTTAAAGCCTTTCCTTCCTAATGCCGCGACTCTTCAATACAGTTCCTCATGTTGTGGTGACCCCCAACCATAAAATTATTTTTGTTGCTACTTCATAGCTGTAATTTTGCTACTGTTAATAATCATAATGTAAATATCTGATATGCAGGATGTATTTTCACTGTTCGCGACCCACAGGTTGAGAACCGCTGTTAGATCAATTAATACAAAAATTAAAATATTTTGTTTTGCCGTCATCTTTTGCCTTTTCTGACACTGTTTATTTCTTTATGTAGCTCTAAGTTGCTGACCTATATCATTTTGCCAGTTTCTGGAGAACTTCGTTTAACCTTGCTTACAGGGTAGGTCTGCAGTGATGAATTCCTTCAGATTTCTGCTTCATTTTTAAGGATAATTTTACTGGATCTGGAATTCTAAGTTGGTGGGGCTTTTATTTAAACCTTTTAAATATTTTATTCCACTTTCTTTTTGTTTGCATAGCTTCTACAGAGAAGTATGATGTAATTCTTATGCTTGCTCCTTTGTAAGGCTTATTTTTTTATTTTCTTTTTCTCTTTGGTTTTCTTCAGCTCAAATATGATATGCCTATGTAAAGTTTGTTGTTATTTATACTGCTTGGTGTTCTCCGAGCTTCCTATGTCTGCAGTTTGGTGTCTGTCATTAATTTCAAAAAATTATCAGTCATTGTTATTCAAATATTTCTTCTGCTTCCTTCTCTCTCTCTTTTTTTCTCCTGTATATGTTAAATCTTTTGTAATTTTCCACAGTTCTTGGATATTTTGTCCCATTGTTTTCATTATATTTTTCTCTTTTCATATCAGTTTTCAAAGTTTCTACTGACATATATTAAAATTCATGAATTCTTTCCTCAGGCGTGTCTAGGCTACTGATGAGTCCATTGAAGACATTTTTCATTTCTTTTACTGTATTTTTGACTTCTAGTATTTCCTTTTGATTCTTTCTTAGAATTTCTATCTCTCTGCTTAATCACCCATCTGTTCTTCCATTTGTCTGCCCTTTCCATTAGAGCCCTTACATGTTAATCAGGATTAGTTTAAAATTCCCACTCAGACAATTCCAAGATCTCTGACATATCTGAGTCTTATTCTGATGCTTGACTTTTCTCTTCAGACTATGTTTCCCTTGCCTTTTAGAGTGCCATAACTTTTTTTGAACACCAGAAATGGTGCATCTAAGAACTGAGGTGAGTAGACCCTCCGTGTGAGGAGTGATGTTAACATGGCTAGGAGTTTGGGCTATATTTACTGATGGCTGTGCTTATTGGTACCAGAGGTGTCAGACTTCTCTAGCACCCTTGTTTTTTCTCCCCTCTTTCCTTTGGGCTTCTCTAAGTACTCAGAGACTCTGAGGCTGTGTCTTACAGCTTCTTCAGCTATCGTAATCTTACGTCAGCCCTATTGGTATTATGGACGAAAGGGGCTACATGCTAACCTGACAAGCTCAGGGAAGGCCTGCGTGACAGTTTAGCAAATTCAAAGACTTAAAGTAACTACAAAGGATGGTCTGAAATTAAACTTTAACTAAAAGCAGTTATGGTGGGTAGTCATGTCCTAGGCCCGTATCTTCATTGACAAGGTCAATCTTTACCTTAACTGAGCCGATTGTCTTTTTGCATCTAAGGTAACATACTAGTACCTCTGAAATGTCTGGGTAACTTGTAACTTCCCTTTTTCCGGATCCCTCGGGGTGCAACCGTATGTACCTGGGCGCCAGGACAGAGACCGTAAATTCCTTCATTGTTATTGTTGTCATGTTAATCGTTGACTGTTAACTATTCTGCACCCACCTAAGTAAAAGAAGTATGTGTCTATCATTTTACCTTTTATCCAATCCCAGAGGTCACCCCCTACTTTGCTTTCTCCAGCCTCCCTAATCTATCGCCAGTGGATTTCATGTGACCCACTTATGTCTCCTCCTTTGATTGTAATGTATAAAACAAGGTGAAAAACCGCCATTCTCCGGAGCATTCTCCCAGTCCATTGAGTTTCTGCTTCCGGCAATTCTCCACACTTTGGCTCAAATAAACTCACAAAAGCTCTTTACCGGTTTGAGTGTTTTTACATTGACATTACGCTGGTTGGTATGAGTGAGGTAGCGCACTGTCAGTGTTCTGATTAAGTCTCAGTGTTTCTGTGGGCCTGTGTCAGGGCCTGTGACTCACAGACATAGCTCCAGCGGAATAGCTTTTCTCCCTTTGCCCCATCTCCCCTCCTCGCTGTAGCATTTCTAACTCATTTTCTTGACACTTGACCCCTATTGACTGTTTCTTCCTTTTCCTTTTAGGTGAGACAGGAAGGCTAGCTCTTCTTCCAGCCATTTATCAAGTTCTGTCAAAGTATTTTCTCCTGGACAGTAGACCTTTGTGATGCAACAGGCTCTGGGCATATTTCACAATTATTACCAGCCCCCCCCCCCCCCCCGAGGCACTCTGAGCCCTTCACCATGAGAGTCGAGTAGGCTTGCTGTAGGTAAAGCCCACACAGAGGGAGTGGTTCCTCTGAGATGGTGGCTCCCAGGAGCTTCTCTCTCTCGTGTTGTCTAAGCTCAGCTTTCAGAAATTCATCACAATTACCATTTAAGTGTCCTTACCAATCTATGGCTCTTGGGACTTCCGGTCCAAGTAAGCAGATTTTCACTGGCAGCACCAGGACTCACCTGGATTTGAGTTCAGGGTCACCGACCTGCAACCCAATTTCTCTGATGGTCCAAGAAAAGTCACTGACTCAGTCTGAGCAGCGTTTCCTTGTTGCAGATGTGGATGAAAAGAGGCCACATATTAAACCTCACAAGCTCAGGGAAGGTGTGCGTGGCAGCCTTGCAAACTCAGACAACTAAAGTAACCACAAAGGATGGTCTGAAATGAAAACTTTGTCACTAAAAGCAGTTTATGGTGTGTAGTCATATTCTAGGCTGGAAATCTTGCCTGACAAAGGTCAATTTTCACCTTAACTGAGCCTGTCTGTCATCTTTGTGCACCTAAGATAACATATCTTTGGAATGTCAGGATAATAATTTTCTTTTATCAGACCCCTCAAAGCACAGGCACCCCTGTGGAGAGCACAAATCCCCTCATTGTTATTGAGTTAATTGTTGACTGTTAACTACCCTATACCTACCTGTGTAAAAGAGGTAAGTGTCTATCATTTTACTTTTTATCCAATCCCAGAGGTTTCCCTGCTTTGCTTTCTCCCGACTCCATAATCCATCACCAGTGGATTTCAGGCAACACACTTAGGTCTTCTCTTTTGATTGTAATGTATAAAACAAGGTGCAAAACTGCCATTCTCTGGACCATTGTCTTAATCTCTTGATATTTTGCTTCCTGGCAATTACTGAGTTTGGCTCAAATAAACTCACAAAAATTCTTCACATGTTTGAATGTTTCTTGTGTTGACACACAGTTTGGAATGACAACTTCTGAGTTCTTTACATTTCAGTGCTGAGTCTGGAAGTCCCTATATTAAGTTTCAAAAATATATATTTGTTTACTAAGTGAATGAATTATTCTTTACTTATTAGTAAATATTTTTGCCCTCTTTTATATGTATGATATATTTCACAATAAAGAATAAGTTAAATAGTCTCACTTTATAAAACATGTTCAAACCTTAATCATATTTAAGTATTTTTTGTTTGTAATTTTTATGGTCATGGAATTATTTAACATATAGTTCAATGATTACTGAACCAATAACCTAGCTTTTTAGGACAAAATTAAAATGATGTATAATTTAATTAAAATCCAACACCTTGAGATATATTTTTATATATATGAAAACCATATTGAACATTATGATGGATGTAATCATTTAAAATTATCCTTACCATGTATATACAGAATGTTTTCCATTGTTTGTTTTGTTAGAAACAAGTGGGATTTAATAGATAATTTTCTTCCTTTCTTTCCTCTTCTATAAATATGTGCACAACTGTATGATTTGGTGAAAAAAAACACCTAGACATAAATATTAACTAATAGAAAATGTGTGATATATTTTCTAAGTGTTTTATGTAGGTCTTATGAACAGGAATTATAGTGTTTTTGGTGACTATAAGCAGATTACTTAAACTCTCAGAGTTTCCGTTTTCTCATATATAAAGTAGGGCTACTAATATATTCCACTTCATAGAGTTTTCATGAGACTCAAGCATGAAAAACTATCACATGCCTGGCAATATGAACACTATAAGTACTCACTGTTAGTATTATTACTAGGTATACTGCTGTCTTAGATATACTGAAAACAGCCTTAGAGGAACAATATTTCCTTAATAGCTAGTATAAGCTATATGCTGAAGCGGACAGTCACCATGTGAACTCTCATTAATGAGACTGTGCTCATAATCCATGCATGAAAGCAATTGTCACAGTTTTGTAGTCACACGGTTCTCACTTTCCTTTCTGCATTGTGTGTTTCTAGAGGATTGAAATTAAACTGTACTTAAAGCCATTATATGAAGCCTTTAACCTCTGTGTGCAAAATAAATATCAGGGTTTTGGGGGGGAGTTTCTTGGCTTGTTTTTAAGGACTGAAAAGGGTCTTCCCTTAGAGTTTATCTTGTTCTCTACTTAGATATAAAGTTCTAATAGAGTTCAGGTCACATAACTCAGTTCCTGAAATATGTGATTACAAGATCCTTTAAGGATAAAAGGATAAGTTCAAAACATCTCATACCGACACTTAGATTAGGGTGTCAAGACCGACCGTGAGCCAGGCGCCCCAGCTGCATTTTGAAGCGCAGGAGCCAGGAGGAGCATGGAGCATGGAGCTTTTCCTGGGAATCTCAGAGCATCTCAGATGGCAAGAAACCCATGGTGCTCTCTGATAAGAGTTTAGTCAAGCCGAAACCGGTTTGGCTCAGTGGATAGAGCGTTGGCCTGCGGACTGAAAGGTCCCAGGTTCGATTCCGGTCAAGGGCATGTACCTGGGTGGCGGGCACATCCCCAGTAGGAGATGTGCAGGAGGCAGCTGATCGATGTTTCTCTCTCATCGATGTTTCTAACTCTCTATCTCTCTCCCTTCCTCTCTGTAAAAAATCAATAAAATATATATAAAAAAAGAGTTTAGTCAAAATTAGCAACAGAACTGGGAGTTTGGGTTGAATTTGAATGAATGGATACACGGGCTCAATGAGAAGAAAAAGTAGCTAAGAGGAGAATCTGAGAAATCCTGCTGAAGGGCAGAGGGAAGGGAACGGAGCAGTTATTGGGAAGAAGGGAGCCCTGGAGAGCAGCACCCAGGAGAGAACTTCAGGGAGACCCAGCGAGACAGTGGGTGTGCAGCGGGGACAGGACGAGGACAGGGACGGGCAGGGGGCTAGGGACAGGAATCCAATTGCTGTGAATAAGGTGCAGTGTGTGTGTGTGTGTGGGGGGGGGGTGTGGTGAGAGTGCAGGGCATCTTGTCCAGGGAGCCCAGAGGAAGGAAGTTCCAAGGCATGGGGTGCTGAAGACATAGAGTTAAAACTCAGAGCACTCAATACCTCCTCAGTAAAAACAGGAAATGAGAAATAGCCATGCAAGGAGGCCCTGTCCCATTTCTAGACTATTCCCAGCTGAGAATTCTGCAGAAACCCCATCCCACCCAAAAGTGATGAAAACCACAAAGACATGGACACACAAAAACCTACAGGCAGAGTCTGGACTGAGGAGAAACAGTCCAGATAGGAGCAGAGTGAAAAAAGAAAAATAGTGAGTCAGAGAGAAATAGGAACACTTTTTGTGGCCTCACGTTTTTTGCAAGAGTGCAAATGTTAACAGTTTCTGCAACGTCTTGCTACTTTGCCCCACAAGCCGTAAGAAATTCTGTTGAGAGCCAGATCTGGTTCCCACCCCTGACCCAAAGCATCTGGTTTGTGATAAAGACTGGAATATCCCGTGTTCTCGAAAGTATGTGGTGGGTGTGGTGACGGCAGGAGCCACAGGCAGAGCAGTTGAACTAATCAGAGCGCACACACAAGGTGGGAGGACCGGGTCCATCCCCAAGTGTGTGCATCTGCAGTGGCTAGGGTGGTGGTGCCCTTCACCTAGGCCTGCCCCCGTCATTCCTGGGTTCCTGGATTTCATCCGTGGTCTCTGGATTGCAACCCCAGGCTGTGCAGTATGTGACTGGGGCATTTAGGCCTGGGACGATTGTAGCCCACAGTTTATAAACACTTGGTAGAACTATAGCCGGAATGAACGTGACATACAGCTAGTAGGTGCATCTGTGTGTGTGTGTGTGTGTGTGTGTGTGTGTGTGTCCTGGAGGTTTCTGGGAGATGGTTAAAATCTTCTCTTCACCCTCCATTTCACTGTTCCAAAAGTAAATACTATCATACTTTCCTGGGTACTCAGCTGTACAAATACGATTTGCTGTTCAGCATGACAAAATCCTGTTTATCATATTTGTATGTATATATGTCAATAACCTCGCACATGAAAAAGATATTAACGTTTATGAGCTACTGGCTAACATCCTGTTTTTGCATGGCTTTCTACTTTCCAACATGCTTTTGTATATGCTAAGATTTTGGACCCAAGTCTCGGTCCTGCAGCCAATTGTCACTATCTCCATTTTTATGCCGAGGAAACAAACTGAAAGGGGACGTTAGACTTCTGGGATCCAATGTAGCTGTAAGGACAGTGGACGCGTTCCATTCCTTCCGGAGCGAGCGGGGACCCAGGAGGACGCCTGTGGTTTATGCAGAAGCAGAGCGCGCTGGGGCCAGGACAAGGCAGATGGGAAGGATGCGGGTGGGACGCAGAGAGAGTGAGCTCACAGTTGGAAGAGCTGAGCTCCGAGCCGGTGGGATCACTAGGTATGATGGCCGAGCAGAGAAGCAGCCGGCGGGCGGGCGTGGGGCAGGAAACGCAATGAAGGTGACGGGTCAGGCAAGATGTGGGCTTGGCAGCCTTCCCGATGCGATCCGAGCTCCGAGCCGAGGCCTGTGTGTGTGCTCACGAGGGAGTGTGCAGAGAGGGCGCGGGGGAAGCCAAGCTGGAGGCCCACGCGAGGCGCGGGAGGGGGGCGCCTTTCTAAGGAGCCAAGAGCAGAGGTCCTGGGAGAACCCGGAACTGAACCGCGGAAGGAGCGAGGCCACGTCATGAGGGGAAACTGATGCTCAAATGACCCGCGGCCCTGAAATGATTCCTGAGAACTCGGGAGCACCTTTTGTTCACTACTTCACTGAAATCTTATATTCTGACTCTAAAAACTGCTTATTCATATAGAATAACCGCATGATTTAAGGAATCAGAACCCCTCATTCTCTAACCAACTGGATGGCTCAGAGGCACTCTGTCGGTGAATGAATGTTGCCTGAAGTCGCTTACACCTGTGCACCCGGGGTGCACCCGGTCCTCCTCCGCCGCCCTCCCCGCCCCCACCCCGACGGGCACTGGCAGCCCCCAGGGCAGGGCCTGGGTCTGCGTTTGCTGTTGAGGGTATGCCTGCCCAGCAGGGCGGTACCTGGCAGACAGAGGCCTTCATTGCATCACCAGGAGGCACGGATGCCCCTTCTCCTCACCAGAGCTTGTTTTCCGCCCTGGGACTTTCTGACCCCACAGTTTCCCATTGTTTGGAAAGATACTTCGAGGCTTAGCAGGATTGGCAAACATTTTTCCATGGGGCTTGGCATTTCACATGTGTACAAGTTGTGAAATCAATTTGCTGCAGATAAAGATGGACAGATGGAAAGAGCTGGTGTTTTCCTACACATGTGCAATATGCATGATGAGGTCATTGCTTATCTGCTACTCTTGCAGCCTGTTGCACCAGCGTTTCTGAAGGTTGTCTTTTGTTTGGGAGCATGAGCTGAGCCCTGGGCAGAAGCATTGCCCCCTGACTGAAACGAGAAGGGGTGGGTAGAGTGGCGTGGGGTGCAGAGGGGAGATACTTATCAGTGTTGGGTTTTCATACACTTCTCCTAAACAGCAAATCTCTCTGGAGAATTTAGATTTTCATTTCACTCAAGCAAGGTACACTTGCACTAATTCTATCTGTTTTCTAATGTAGTAGTGGAGGAAGGTGAAATTAATGGGGATGGGGAGGGAGAAGGAAACGAAAATATTTTAATCACAGGTAGGAAACCATCTTGGCAACTAAAGGACGTGTATCCAGCATGAAGCAGGTAGCAAAATTTTAGTGCCGTGACTTACATATATAGGGAATATTTATTTATACCCAGTCAGGTCTTGGGACTTACCCTTCTGGGTCCCTACTCACTGGGGAGTGGGGGGAAATTAATAAAATGTCCACATGCATTTAAAGCGAAGTTTGACCCAATAAGTGTAACAATTCCCTTTCAGGAGCCTTTCATTTCTTGGACGAACACACCCAGGTTTATCTCTGCTGGACCAGGCTGTCCTGCCAGTCAAGGCCTCTGTGCCCCGTTGGTGTGGGGCAGCCCCGGCTCCTCTGCTATGTGGCTATCACAGCCCCTCCGCTTCCAGAAGAGACTATTGACAGTCCTCTTGACCACTCAGTTCCTTTCCTTCCACTGTACTTGTCACCACATCTCCCGCCCCCTGGAGTCCTGTCCAACAGAGACTTCTGTTCTGGGTGGGTAAGCCTGGCACCTGGTCAGGTGAAGTGACCCGTACAGGAATGGAGGACTGTCCTTTAAGAGAGAAGCTGGGCTTGCAAGATTATTTTCTTGCTGCATAATCCTAATTTGCATGCCATAAACTATTTTTTTCCTGCATTCATTCTCTAAAAAATTCTAACCACCTGTAGGAGACAGTTAAATTCAAGGATCTAGGGAAAAATTCCCGAATGAACAAAGAAAAAATATTACCCTAATTTAAATACACATACTTAAGTTATTAAGTTATTTTTCTAAATGCCCTTCTCTCTCTCTCTCTCTCTCTCTCTCTCTCTCTCTCTCTCTCTCTCTCTCTCTGTCTCTCTTCCTCTCCTGCTCTTCTTTCCTGGAGACCTCCAGCATCCCAGAGTTCCCCATATTCTGTCCCCAAAGTTCTCTTTTTCTACTCCACTGTTTTGGGTGTACTGTTTCATTTTTCTTGACCTCTGCCTGATTTTACATGAGCGCATTCTCTAATAGTTTTCTTTAAAAAAGAACACTTGGATGTAAATTTTATTAAATCCCTGTTTATCTGCAGGTGTCCTCATTTTACTTTGGCATTTGATCAATAATTTTACTGAGAACAAAAATTCCATGTTGAAAATAATTTCCTTATCATATTGAAGCTACTGCTATGTCTAGTTTGCAGTGCTGTTGTCACAGGATAGGAGAGGGGCTATCTCCCCTGGTTGCTTGTGGAAGTGGGGTTCTTGGGGCACCACTGGAATAAGCATTTACAGAGGCCCCATGGGAGGATGAGATATGGTGAAAGCTTTATTTCCATGGAATTACACCCGGGGTTTTCCTTAGTCCAGTCATAGAAGAGTAGCTGGGGTTTCAGTAGAGCTAAAATCAGAGCCAGGGCCCAGAGTTTCCTTTCCACGTTGGATACGGGTCCAGTCCAGGATCAGGCTGGCTTAGCTTGTGTCCTGCTGCAGTCCATCAGTCCACTGCATGTGGGGCCCACATGGCTGTATGTCATAGGGACCAAGGCAAGGAAGCAAAGAGCAAGCCACAAGCGAAGAGCAACAAGAGAACCAAGAGCAACAAGAGAGCAAACTCCTTTGTTTAGGGGATTATGTGTTCCCAAATGTTGGCATGCTTGCAGTGACCACGCCCATTCTGGCCAATGATTTCTGTTCCCAGGTGTAGCTGACAAACACGTACCTTCCCTATGTCATCCCAGATTTACTGGGCATACATCCATCTTCCTTTTGCTGAACCCCCTCTCCCCAGTGATCTGCAAGGAATGAGCCTGTGTTCCCTGGGGAGTGTGAAATTGCAGCTTCCTGGTGAAGCTGCCCAAATGACATGACTATAATGTCTGGCCTTCCCTTTACTCCTTTCCTTTCTATAATAATAAAAACGTGATACGCAAATTGACCAAACGATGGAACAGCAGAACTACCTTGTGGACGACCACGCAATGACACACACTGGTGCCAGGCCAGCCAAGGCGGGTGCGATGTGATTCATCAGGGAGCCCCGCCATCACCCCACGATCGCCCCACAGAGGGAGGCCCAGGCTACACAACCGGTGGCCTGCAGCAGATGGGCATGGCCTCACTTAGCGCAGCGATCAATCGCAGAGCCCTGGCCAGGTGGGCAGGGCCTCCCACAATCGATCACCCACAGAGGGAGGCCCAGGCCACTGGCCAGCGATGCTGTGATGGGTGTGTGGGGCCAGCCAGTGATTGCCCTGCAGAGGGAGGCCCAGGCCAGCCAAGTGATCACACTCCTGTCCCCCACAGAGGGAGGCGACCAGTGGTGGGGGAGCAAGGGGCAGCACCGTACAGATGGCAAGCAGTGGCAGTGGTTGGGGCGAGGCCAGCTGCTGGCAGCCAAGGGAAGGAAAGCCCTGATAGGCCTTGATCACTGGCTACCCAAGGGGTCCCGGATTGTGAGAGGGCACAGGCCGGCTGAGGGACACCCCCCCTGCCTGTGCACGAATTTCGTGTACTGAGCCTCTAGTTATTAATAACTAGCTAATTACAATGATAGCACTATCATTGGTAAGTCATAGGTCAGATGTCTTTATGTTCCCTATCCTATTTTCTTTATTATTATATGTTATGGCATATATATACCATATATATACTGTGTTTGCATGTATAAATAAAATCTTTTAACCATCATTTTGGTGATGTCTGAGGATGATCAAGAGAAATGTATGTATGGTTTATATACTGTTTTGTTTTTTTATCAGAAAGTTTTCTCTTTTTTTGTGTTGTTTTATGTTATACTAGTAGCCCGGTGCACGAAATTCATGTACATTAAAAGGGAATTAATTGCCCTAACCAGTTTGGCTCAGTGGATAGAGCATTGGCCTGTGGACTCAAGGGTCCCAGGTTCGAGTCGGGTCAAGAGCATCTACCTTGGTTGTGGGCACATCCCCAGTGGGGAGTGTGCAGGAGGCAGCTGATGGATGTTTCTCTCTCATTGATGTTTCTAACTCTCTATCCCTCTCCCTTCCTCTCTGTAAAAAATCAATAAAATATATTTTTTAAAAAAGGGAATTAATTAGCGGAGATATTTTAATATTGCTATTTGCCCTTTCTCTATAATAGAAGTGTGAGAGATGAAAGGAAATTAGTAAAATGTATATGAAAATAATATATAAATTTATTAGTAAATAGTAACAAAATGATGTAACAATAGAGGCATGATATAAAAACGACAAAAACATGATATGAAAACAACAAAAACATGATATGAAAACAGCAATGATGCAAACAATGACTGATAAAGTGATTAAACTTATTCTAATATCTCCCTGTGCACCACATTAAGAGTGAAAATACTTTCAGAGTGCTTGACTAATTTCCCATGTGATGAAGTATTTAGAACTTTAACTGTAACGTCACATGCTCTTCAAACTTGAGAGAAAGCAACATATAACTGACCATGTGGGAAAACGGGTTCAGGTAGGAATATTCCTACTCTGTCTAGAGTTTGTCCTTGTGATTTATTAATAATCATTGCAAATGCTGGCATCACCGGAAACTGTCGTCAAATTAAATGGGAGGCCAGTGTCAGACAGGGAAAAATCAATTCTTGGAATCAGAACAACCTCTCCCTCTGTAGATCCTGTTAATACTTCAGGTTCAATAATGTTAGGTCGTAATCTTCTGATAATAAATCTGGTACCATTACAAAGACCCCATTTACTATTGAGATTTCTCAATAGCATGATAATTGCACCTACTTTCAATTTTAATTTATGACACAGCATTCCCGAAGGAGTAATACTATTAAGAAATTCAATGGCAAAATTTTCCTTTTCAGCATCATCTGTTGAATCAATGGAATCAATCACTCAAATATGTGTGAAAATCTCCATCTAGTATATCCAAAATTTCTTCATTTAATTTTTGAATATGCTCATGTTTTTGGACAAAGAATTTCATATTTAGATATATTTTTAATATTATCTATAGATATACTATTTCTAAAGGTAGCTCCAATAATAGATCCATTACAAATAATTTCACAGGGGATTTCAATAATATCCATTCCTAAATGAAAACTGCTATCAAGTTTGCCATCTCCAAGTTTTACTAACTATTCACTATAAGCAGAATCCTCTGATCTCATATTTGTTTTGAGACAATTTATTGAAACATCCCCAAACATAACAGTACTTTAAACTCGTTTGTACTATGGCCGATTGCATACCATGCGGTACAATACTGAGACATTGTCGAAAATCCCCTCCAAGAAGAACTTTCCCACCAAATACAACATTCAAATTCATAATTTCTCTTAGTAATCTGTCTATGGCGTTTATAGCATGACTGGATGCCATGATCCATTCATCAATAATGAGAAGTTGGGCCTTTTTAATAGTTTTAGCAACTTCACTGTTTATATCGAGTCTAGAAATTGAAGTTTCATTTAACGGAATTGGTCATTTATATTGAGAATAAAAGGTTCTTCTACTGAGAAGTAAATTTGCAGCAATTCCTATAGACGCCGTGGGTAAAACAGTACCACCATAACCTCTAATATAATGTATTAAAACTTTATTGTGGGGAGCTGCTACAGTGTTTTGGACAGGTTCAAGCCTTGGACTGATGAGAGTGCACAGTCCTCTCATTGCCACGTGCAAGTCCCAGCTTGCAGGGCAGGGCCCTCCCAGCACAATTATAGCCAGCAGCTATAGTTGTAAGCTTGAACCTATTGTCCAAACACATGGACCCACGTGCCTGAGTGACGTAGGCTTGATAGAGTTCAGGTGCATGTAGTTGAGCAGGATTGAAACCCAGGAGAATGTTGTAAACATCTTGGTCATGCCCTTACTTTGCCTCATGGCATCTGCTATAAAATAAAGACATGGCTGTGGGTGTGGTCGCTGTCTCTCAGAGAAGCAGCATCCCACTGAGACCCAGATTTCATTCTCTTGTCTGTCTTTTCTAAGCCTTTCAGCTGCCTCCACTCAGGTTCACCCTTGGCCGTGCTGGCACGGCACACATAAAGATATGTCTCCGTGCTCCGAGGGCGGGTTCCTGCCTCAAACCCTGCCCTTACAGGAAACAGCTCCTGGAAACAGCTAGTGGGGAGGGTGCAGCTGTTTTTAAGACAACCCCTGCAGGACTGACTCCCTTCCCGCTTGGTTGAGGTTCTGGCCATGATGTTACACCCAGGACTTTTATATAAGTAGATTAGGGTATGATCAAGTGATGTTCATAAAGGTTCATGGGTAGTATACTTCTCAGTCCTCATGTATCAGAAAATGTTTTTGTTTTATCTTTACCCTTGAGTGTGAAAATTCATAATCTTTATTCTTAGGACTTTGTAGGCATTTCTTCATTATCTTCTACGTTTGGTCTAATGGATAAGAAGTATGATGCTAGTTTAATTCTTATTTCTTTGTAAATAACAAGATTTTTCTTCATTCTAAAACATGTAGGATTTTAACTATATTTTGGAAATTAGAAATATCAGGAAAGGCACCCATTCCTTCACATGAATCAGAAAGAGTATAGGGAATGAAGAAATGTGCTGTCACCATGCCCACCCAGGCACTCAGTTACAGTCAGACCAAACAGCTTGCATTTCTGTGAACCCACCATACATTTTCATGCCTTGATGCCTGAGCATTGGTGCACCGTCCCTCCTCTTCTCTACTGGGTACTTTTGCTTGTCATGTAAGGCAAACCTCAATTGTCACTGTACTTAAGAGCGTTCTCCAGTTTGAGTTAAGTGCCACCCGTTTGTTCCCCACAGAGCGCCCTATGAATGCTCCAACATACCACTTGCTGGGTTCTGTGTTCATCTCTGTAACCTCTTTGAGGACAATGACAAGACCTTTTTATGGGCAGTGACTGTGACCTACCCATATCTCTTCTCTCAACCCCTAGTGCAGTACCTGGTTACACAGTTGGGTGTTTTAAAATGTTTGTGGAAGGGAATTAGAATTTAAAAATATATGACTGCTTTTTAGAGCACTGCAATCCACATACATTTGATGTCATTACAAATTATACATCCTGAGTTCCTTCATTCAATTGATCCCAGGAATATATAAGAAATAATACATAAGATTCATTGAACACTAATCATGTGGTAGGTACTGTTCTAAGGCCTTAAAACATTAATTCATCTAAGCTTTACAACAACCCCATGGGGTAGGTACTATTATCATTCTCATTACAGATAAGGAAACAGACTTGTAGGAAGATTAAGATTCTTTTTAAAGATCGCACAGTGGGTGAATGAAGTGGGAAAATTTTAACCAGGACAGTCTATCTCCACTTTATATAACACTGTGATGGTCATTTGATAAATAGTTCAATTAAGTTTAGTTCTACTATCAGTATCATGTGAGTGATATGTCAGTCATGAGCTAGGCACTGAGACACACAGTGATTCCTGCCTGAGGGAATCAATAATATTGAGAAGGAAATTATTGTACAAGTAATTAAAATACCATGTGAGTATAGGAGTAATAGGAGCTTATCTATGCCAATAGGAGTCATCTCCTACTATGTGACAGTCTTAACAGCTTAAAACAATAAATATTTATTCTCATAGTTTCCGATGGTCAGGAGTCTGACTTATCTGGGTGCCACTGTTTCCAGCTCTGTCCTCAAGCTACAATCATGTGTTGTCCAGGGCTGTGGTCTCATCTGAAAGCTCAGCTGAAGACCATGTGGTTGCAGTTGAGATCCTCAGCTGTGTGTGAGCTCCAGGAATTGTTTATTCACCCTCTTAGGTTTCACCTACATATACATAAATTAGTATTTGGCCAAAGACCTTACTACAGATTACTGGGGTCCCTATCTTTGGAGACTCTAACATGTACAGTGGAACCTCAGTTCTCAAACTTACTTCATTCTGCAAGGCTGTTTGAGAAGTGATTTGTTAAAAAAAAACAAACACAAATCATTTTTTTCCACTAGAAATACTGTAAAATGAATTAATTAGTTCCAGACCCCAAAGGAATCACTTTTAGCACTCATTCCAGGGGTGTCTTTTTAGATAGTTGGCATGCGCATCTTGGCTTTTTCAGATATCACTGCCTCTGAAGTGCTATCAAGGGTTAACTGCCTTTTGCTTATCCAAATCAATAGCAGTTTTTCTAACTTTTCAATGGCCTGTGATCATTGTTTCTTTCACATCCTTATCAACATTAGCACTTGTGATGGCCTCTTTATGTTTTAAAATTGTGCTAATCATCCATTTCACCAGCAACAAAAGCAAAAAGCACTAAACATATATTCACAGCAAAATTTCCTGAGATGTTAACAACCCGAGGTTTAGCGGTAGGTAAACTGACTGCATTCTCTCTTTCTTTTCTTTGTGGCCTGAGAGAAGCTTTTTGTCATGCCGACCTATTAGCATGAAAGGGTTGTCAGGTTGAGAACCAAAGTTTTGTTCAAAGACAGACATTTTTTCCCATGAACAACTTAGTTAAGAACCAAATTGTTTGAGATGGGAAACGTTTGAGAGCCGAAATTTGAATATATATTGTTTTTCCTTAGAATCAGGTGATTTATTCAATATTGCTGGAGTTATAGTATTCTGATATAAACATGTCTAGTGGCTCCTTATTAGTGAATGCCCCCATCTCCTCCTTTTCTCCCCTCCCTCTTTCTCTCCCCCTCACACACCCACCTCACTACCACCAATTATTGAATGACTCAATATTAGTATAATAGAGAAAAGTATTGTTCAAATGTGGTGAAGACTGTCAACCAAGGTGAAGACACATTCTTTACTATGACATGTATGGCACCAAATATTCTAGTCCTTACCTCCAAAGATATTCTCTGCTCACTGTTACCAAAATATGCCTGATATAAATATTGCTTTAAACACGTTATTTAATCTAGAATGCCTGCTTTCTGAAGCAACCCTCTTACAAACACCCAGAGGCACAGACATAAGCACACACACACACACACACACACACATAAGCACACACACACACACACACACACAGACTCAGACACACAGAATGATATTGTCTCTATTGTCTTCAAATTCACGTGGCATTTTGCTTATTTTCAATGCCTGCGTTGCTCTTTCTGAAGTATAATCCTTTGTGTACATGTCTTTTATCCTTTGCCAGATTAGTAGCTCTCCAAGCCAGTACTGTGCTTCAGTCATTGCTTCCCTCCTTGGATGGTTCAGAAGGTGCACACTCGTAAGTCATTTTGATGGGTGATTTTGCTTTGTTTCTCATAGAGAAGTCCTTGAACTGAGAACCAGTGCCTCCTAGATAATTACTGTAAGCATGGCCCTGGGTCCCGCACAGCACTATCAAGAATGGACTGTAGCTTGTATCCAAATTTGTTGCACATCAAACAATTATTTATCTGACATAAAATAGTGTCAGAAATAATTTTCCTTTATCGTTAGAAAAAAAAATGCTAGTATTAAGGAACAAAGTAAAAACACATAGATAGCCTATGGGGTCTGTACTTATTTAAGTAGTAGCTTTTACTCTGCAGCCTTTTAAATCCCTTGACACCAAGGCATTTTAAGCACCTTTCTACTATTTAATTGTGTAAACTGACAATGGTTTTAGAGTTGAACTTATAAGTATTTTTTCTCTTTTGTGTACTTTCCAGAATTCATCCCAAACATAATTTTTCAAGTTTGAATAATAACTTAAAAATCAACCCCAAGGAAAAAGTTGTAGGACAACATAAGAAATGAAGCCACTTTTCCTGTTTCCCGTTGGTAAATTACTGTGTTTTCTGCCACCAGGCTTCATCTCACGACGTGACCTTTACTGTACTAATAGGCGGCAAACAGAATCTGCCAAACTGTGATAAAATATGGGTTTTAAATATAAAATGAATTACGCTAAGAAGATTTATAAAGGTCAAAAGCATGGGAAGAATTAAGTTGAAACTGTGATGTGTTTTGACATGTTATACTAGGTTTTCTCCAAGGTTATTTTTTAAAATCATAGTAACCATACAAGGAAATGTTTTGTTTGTTTGTTTGTTTTTTGTTTTTAAAGTAACACTGGATTTGTTTTGACTAATGTTTTCTTGGGCTCAAATGTTAGTTTTTTTCAACAACTGTTTATTGTGCACATAATACGCGCCAGGCAATGGGGACACACTGGTGAAGAACTCAGTAATGATCCCCGACCTTTTGCAACTTATGTCTTAATGAGATGCAGACAAGCAAATGTTCAACTCTTCTACACAGGAGGTCACGCTGTGAGAGTGGGAATGACGGAAGCTTACCTATCTCCTCAGACTTCTGTTAGCCCTGTGGAAGGATGGAGCGCACTGAGCATAAAGGAGGGGAGAGTATTGCACTCATCCAGGGCATGGCAGGTAAGAAAGCACAGAGGAGAAAGAACAGTGTGTGCTCTGAAACTGAGAGTTCGTTATGGCGGGAGGGTCAAGTCGAAGGCTGTAAAATACTATACCTGGTGGTTCTCAACCAGGGGGGAGTTGGGACCCCAGGAAACATTGTCAGTGCCTACAGATACTTCTGGTTGCCACAACTGAGTGTGGGGAAGAGGCCAGGGTGCTGCTAAACATCCCACAATGCACAGGGCAGTCCTACAACAAAGATTTATCTGGCCCCAAAGTCAGAAGTGCCTTGGCTAAGAAATGCTGTTAGAGCTAAACCTGGAGGCTTAGACTGCGTTTAGATCACAAAGCTACTGGAAGGAATTTGGGATTTATTCTGGGAGTCACGGGGTGCCACTACAGGATTTAAGCATGTGTTGTTTGTCAGCCCGATGACCATTCGGTAATTATGGCTGAAATTATGTATTTGTTTCTTTATACTGAGTCTCACATGATCAGAAAATTGTGCTTACCCACTTACCGTGAATTACACCTACCTGTCTTACTAAGGTCAAAGGAGCATCATTGTGGAAAGTTTGTTAAAAAGTTTAAGAGCGAAAAGAAAGGATGGCTTATTTCATTGGTCTTCACCAGTCACAATATCATTTTTAAAAAGTGTATGTGCTTATTTTATTAACTCTCTCCTGCCACAGAAGGCCAAGCGTGACCATCCACTCTCAGGACCAGAAGCACCAGCCATGCTGCCATTTCAACTGGAAATAAAAGGCTAGCTCATCCTGAGCAAAGAGGTGTCATTTAAGGCTCCAACGCAGGGCTTCTGAAATGGTTAAAGGTTGCAGTCCCTTTGGAACATCCCATGACACGTACGACCTCTCTTTTCAGAAATATGACTTATCCCCCCCAGGCTTTCACATGCCCTACAGAAATACAGTGATTTCTTATGTGATGCTGATGTTCCCAGAAATATCTACAGGCCAAATTGATAGCAACAAAAATTTGTGGAAGGAAATCTAGCATGATTTAGAGTCACCCAGAGAAAAGCTTTGCCTTTTTTCACCAGTGAGGAACCCTTTCCAAAAATGTTCACCAAGATACCATTTGTGTCATCTTGCAAAAACATAAGTAATATTGCATCACAGCCAAAAAATTCAATGGAAATGAGCAAGTTTTCTTATGATCCATAATGAAGACAATATGTTTCTCTGGTTACAATAACCTCTGTGATGAACAATTCTGTAAACCATGTGCTTTTTGCAGATTCCCATCCATTTAATCACTTCTCCTAAAAATAGTGATTGATTATAGGCCCAGTGTCTTGTAAATGGGAAGAAAAGGTGAATTGACCTGTGCCTGGGTCACACACACCCCTCCTCAGTTCTTTTAAGAAGAAAACACATGTTTATGTTTTTAGCTCTATTGACACCATTACCATGAGCTCAATGCATTTCCATGTCTTGATTATCACTATGCCCATCACTTTTCACATTTCCTAACTCTGCACAGAGACTGAGTGCCTGCTTCATCTCTAATTCTAGCTGCAATTTTTAGTTATTTGTTCATTTGATTGAGTAAAATCCTATATAATAAAAGCCTAATATGCAAATTGACCAAACAGCTGAACAACTGGCAGAATGACCAGTTGCTATGATGCATACTGACCACCAGGGGGCAGACATTCAACACAGGAGCTGCCCCCAGCCCACAGGCCCCAGGCCCCATAGATCGGCCCTGATCACCAGCCAGGCATAGGGACCCTACCCGTGCACCAATTTCATGCATTGGGCCTCTAGTTCCATTATAATGTCAGAATGTCCCTTAATGCTCTTTAGATTGGGATTTTGTGGATTCCAAAGTTAACATCTAGTTAGAATCAAGGTGGCAGCTGGGACTGCAATTCTGTCTTGGACTCAGGGTTTCTACAAGCTCCTTGGTCTTTGCGGGACTCATTTCATCCTCATGCTTTCCACGTGCAGTTCCATTGTGAAGCCAGCAATGGCAGTGAGAGTCCTTCTCATGCTTCCAGTCGCTCCCCCTTTCTGCAACGTTTCTCTGATTCCCGCAGGAGAGAACTACTCTCTGCTGTGAGGAGCTCACATGATTATTTTGGGTCCACCTGAATAGCACCGGATACTTTATCTCAGGATTCTTAACCTTAGTTGCTTCTACAAAGTCCCTTTGCCATGCTTGTAGGTTAGGTTCTAAGGCTTAGGGTGTAGACAGCTTTGGGGGCCATTATGCTACCAGAGAGACCTACAAGGTAACATGTTATGGATATTGAGAGAGAGAGAGAGAGAGAGAGAGAAGTTCTAATTAGAACTATCATGAGAAACCAAAACCAAAATGAGATATCACCTCACACCTGTTAGAATGGCTATCATCCAAAAAACAAGAGATAACAAGTGCTGGCCAGAATGTGGTGTGAAGGGAACCCTGTGCACTGTTGGTAGGAATATAAACTGATACAGCCACTAGGAAAACACCACGGAGTTTTCTTGAAAAATTAGATGTAGAACTGCTGTGTGATCCAGCAATCCCACTGTGGGTATATATGCAAAGGAAATAAAATCAGGATATTGAAGAGATGTCTACACCATTGTTCATTGAGGCCTTATTCATAACAGCCATTGGAAACAAACTAAGGGTCGGTCAAGAGATGAATGGGTAATAAGGATATAGTATATATGCATGATGGAATATTACTCCATCCCAAGAAAGGAGATTCTGCCATTTGTGACAATACAGACCTTGAGAGCATTGTGCTAAATGAAATAAATCAGACGAAGAAAAATGCTGTGTAATATCACTTAAATGTGTAATATGAAAAAGCCAAACTCAGAAACAGAAATTAGAATGGTGGTTACCAGGGCCTGAGGATTTGGAAGAAATGAGGAGATGATGGTCAGAGTACAAACTTTCAGTTATAAGATGAATATTCTGGGGGGGGGGGGAAGGGGTTCCTAATATATAGCATGGTGATTATAGCTAACACTATTGTATTATACTTGAAAGCTGCTAAGAAAGGTGGCGGAAATGTAGGCCAACGCTGCAGGAGTAACCATTGCAGTATATGAGTGTGTCAATGAGCATGGTGCCACCTGAAACTTGTACAATGTTATATCTCAATTAAAAATCAGTAAGTAAAAATAAATTAAATGTCCAAGACTAAATGATTTAAAAAAAAAAGTATCCTGGAAGAACTTTCTAATTAGGATTATTAAAGGTGGGAGCATTTTAGCAGCGTCTTGAGTTTTAGATAAATTTTGATGGGTGGAAGTGAAGATGGCTATTTTAGATGAAGGTAATAGAGTGTTTAGAGATTTGAATATGGGAAATTATGAGAGTTTGGAAAAAATAATACAATAGTCAAATTTGGAGTATGAAGGATGAAAAAAAATAAGTTAAAGTCAGAGGGTGAGATTCTTAAATTATGGGTCAACAGTTTATTCTTACTAGGAATATAACTTATACCTTGAAGACATTGAATTAAAAAGTATTAAAAATTAAATAAAAGCAATCCTTAACTGCTACAAGTGAATGAAAGGATCAATTTTGCAATGGTTGTATACATTTGTCAGTAGGAAGTATAATGTTACTGCTTTGATGAGAGTTGGGGAAAGGTCTGAGAATTGATTAGGCTAAATATAGAAATGGTACCTCTTAGCAATGCCTATGTTAGGGCTTCCCATGAAAGCTTTGATATCCTCCACATTCATGCTTAAACACCACTGTAAATGCACACTTCCACCACACATGTAAGTGATTTGGAGGTTATAATTTCCCCCTTCATTCATGAAAATAATCAAGTGTAATATGATTTGAATATCTAGAGATGAAAAGGTTTTCAGAATTATGATAGAAAAAAGATCCCACTTACTGTAGCAACTGACAAGATAAAAAGGGAATAAACTTAACCCAAATATTCAAGACTTACATGAAGAAAACTTTAAACACTATCAAATAATACAAATGACTTGAACTAATGAAGACTCAATATCATAAAGACAGCAATTCTCTCTATTTTAATTTAAAATTTAATGTTATGACCCTAGCTAGTTTTGCTCAGTGGGTAGAGCATTGGCCTGTGGACTGAGGGCCTTGGATTCGATCTGTTTAAGGGCACATGCCTCAATTGCAGGCTCCTGGCCCTGGTCAGAGGCATGCAGGAGGCAACCAATCGATGTGTCTCTCTCACATCAGTGTTTCTCTTTTTCTCTCCTTCTCCCTTCCATTCTCTCGAAAAATATGGAAAAATATCCTCAGGTAAGGATTATTTAAAAAAATAAAATAAAATTTAATGTTATGATACCAATAAAAATACTATTTTTTTTTTACTGGATGAACTGAATATAAAATTCACATGGCAGAATCAAGAAGAATACACTCCCCCAAACCATAAAAAAACACACAAAAAACAGAGAGGTGAGACTAGCCCAGGGGTGGGCAAACTTTTTGACTCGAGGGCCACAATGGGTTCTGAAACTGGACCGGAGGGCCGGAACAAAAGCATGGATGGAGTGTTTGTGTGAACTAATATAAATTCAAAGTAAACATCATTACATAAAAGGGTACGGTCTTTTTTTTTTTTTTAGTTTTATTCATTTCAAACGGGCCGGATCTGGCCCGCGGGCCGTAGTTTGCCCATGGCTGGACTAGCCATTCCAGACAGTAAATCATACCCTAATGTTTTAATAATGTAAACACTATGGTAGCAGTCCAAGACTAGGCAGAGAAACCGATGAAACAGGACAGGAAGTACAGAAAGCGACCCAAACACATGCCACGTGGTAAAGAGGCCATCTAAGGTCGGAGGGAAAATACGGATTAGTCAGTAAATAGTACTGATCCAGATGGTACTGGCTGACTATCTAGAAAAAGTTTGTATCTACAGGATAAATTCCAAGTGGATTGAAAATGTAAGTCTAAAAAGTGAAATCATAAGAGCACCAGAAGAATCCATGAGAAAATTCCTGTATGAGCTTGAATGCTCAGAAGCCATAAAAGAAAAGGTATGTTTAATTACATTGAAATGTCTTCATAGCTAAACACAATGTTAGCTAAGTCAACATACACTAATTAAGTGGTAAATATATTTGTAGCCATATTTGAAATAGCAAAAATATTTGAAACATTTTCAATGTCTTCTGTAGGGACCAGTTAAAAAATCGTGTTTGAGCTGCAGCAATCCTGAGAAAGAACAAAGTAGGTGGGATCTCAATACCAGATATCAAACTGTATTACAAAGCCACTGTTCTTAAAACAGCTTGGTACTGGCACAAGAACAGACATATAGATCAATGGAATAGAATAGAGACCCCAGAAATCGACCCAAACCACTATGCCCAATTAATATTCGACAAAGGAGGCAAGAGCATACAATGGAGTCAAGACAGTCTTTTCAATAAATGGTGTTGGGAAAATTGGACAGATACATGCAAAAGGATGAAACTAGATCACCAACTCACACCATACACAAAAATAAACTCAAAATGGATAAAAGACTTAAACGTAAGACGGGAAACCATAAAAATACTAGAGGAATCCACAGGCAGCGAAATCGCAAACATATGCCGAAGAAATTTCTTCTCTGATAATGCTCCTAGGGCAATGGAAACTAAAGAGAAAATAAACAAATGGGACTACATCAAAATAAAAAGCTTTTGCACAGCAAAGGAAACCATCAACAAAACAACAAGAAGACCCACTACATGGGAGAACATATTTGCCAATGATACCACCGATAAGGGTTTAATTTCCAACATTTACAGGGATCTCATGAAACTTAACAAAAGGAAGATAAACAATCCAATAAAAAAATGGGCAACGGACCTAGATAGACACTTTTCGAAAGAGGACATACAGAAGGCCGAAAGACATATGAAAACCTGCTCAAAGTCACTAATTATACGAGAGATGCAAATCAAAACGACAATGCGTTATCATCTCACACCTGTCAGAATGGCTATCATCAACAAATCAACAAACAACAAGTGTTGGAGAGGATGTGGAGAAAAAGGAACCCTTCTGCACTGCTGGTGGGAATGCAGACTGGTGCAGCCACTGTGGAGAACAGTATGGAGCTACCTCAGAAGACTAAAAATGGAACTCCCATTTGACCCAGTGATCCCACTACTAGAAATATATCCCAAGAAACCAGAAACGCCAATCAGAAAGGATATATGCACCCCTATGTTCATAGCAGCACAATTCACCATAGCTAAGATTTGGAAACAGCCTAGGTGCCCATCAGCAGATGAGTGGATTAGAAAACTGTGGTACATATACACAATGGAATACTATGCTGCGGTAAAAAAAAAAAGGAACTCTTGCCTTTTGCAACAGCATGGATGGAACTGGAGAGCATTATGCTAAGTGAAATAAGCCAGTCAGAGAAAGATAAATACCACATGATCTCACTCATTTGTGGATTATAGAGAACAACATAGACTGATGAAAAGGGACAGACCCAAAGACTGAGAAACAGCAATCAGGCTATCAATCCCCAGAAGGAAAGTAGGGGAGGGCGGGGGTAAGGGGAAGAGATCAAAGGAAGGACTTGTATACATGTATATAAGCCAAACCAATGGACATGGACAACAGGGGGATGGGAGCATGAGTTTGTGTGTGGGGGGGAGGTTGGGGGTTAATGGGGGGGATGAGGACACATTTGTAATACCTTAACTAATAATAATAAAAAAAAATCGTGTTTGATGCATATACTGCTGTAAAAAAGAAGGGAGTTCTCTGTGTATTGATATATAAAAGAACACTGAGATACATTATGAAGTAAAAAATGCAAAAAAGAAATTACACACACACACACACCCATATCTAATCTAATAATAGACAAACATGGTAATTGACTGTACCTCCACTATACTTCCTATTGGCTATTCAGCAGGATATGCAAATTAACCCAACCAAGATGGCAGCCGGCAGCCATGCAGCTGAAGCGAGCAGGAGGCTTGCTTGCTCCAGTGATGGAGGAAGCCAAGGTTCCCTGCCTGCTGCGGTCCAGCTCTGAGCTCCACTCTAAGCAACAAAGTTGCAATTATAGAAGCTAAACAAACCCCAGATACCTGCTTTCAGCAGGCCCTGGCCTCAGAGCTGGAACGTTAACAAAGTTTCAATTATAGAAGGTAAATAAATCCCAGAATAAAAAAGAAAAAAAGGAGAGTCTTGGAGCTTCAGTCGCCAACGGGCTTGGCCAGCCTGAAACCCTCAGCCCCTCATCCAGACTGGCCAGGCACTCCAATGGGGACCCCCACCCTGAAGGGGGTGTGACCAGCTTCAAACAGCCATCAGCCCCTCACCCAGGCTGGCCAGGCACCCCAGCGGGACCCCCACCCTGATCCGGGACACCCTTCAGGGCAAACCAGCTGACTCCCACCCGTGCACCAGGCCTCTATCCTATATAGTAAAAAGGTAATATGCAAACTGACCCTGACAGCAGAAAGACTGGGAATGACTGGTCACTATGACACACACTGACCACCAGGGGGCAGTCGCTTAATGCAGGAGCTGCCCTCTGGTGGTCAGTGAGCTCCCACATGGAGGAGCTCTGCTCAGCCACAAGCCAGGCTGATGGCTGCCTACAGCGGTGGTGGTGGGAGCCTCTCCTGCCTCCTCAGCAGCGCTAAGGATTTCCGACTGCAGCTTAGGCCTGCTCCCCGCTGGCAAGTGGACATCCCCCGAGGGCTGCCAGGCTTCCAGAGGGATGTCTGATTGCCAGCTTAGGCCCAATCCCCGAGGAGCAGGCCTAAGCCAGCAGGTGGTCATCCCCCGAGTGGTCCCAGGCCAGGCTGAGGGACCCCCCCCCCCCCACCCAGTGCACAAATTTTTGTGCACCGGGCCTCTAATATATATATATATATATATATATATATATATATATATATATATATATGAAGAATCTATATATATAAATGGATGAAGAATCTACTTCTCATCTAGAAGTTGGAAGACTGGGAGAAGAGGGTCACAGGTAAGAGTAAGATTTTTCTCTGAATCCTTTTTATATTATTTTATACTAGTAGCCCAGTGCACGAAATTCTTGCACTGTGGTGGGGGGGCAGATGGGAAGGGCCCCTCAGTCTGGCCTTCGCCCTCTCTAATCTGAGACCCCTCAGGGAATGTCCAACTACCTGTTTGTGCCCATACTTTTAACAGATAACAGCTCCATTGTTGTTTCTTTCTTATGCTTAAAACCATTGGAATTAGTAGGTATTCAAAGTGTGTATACATTTTGGAGGGACACCCCGTGTATCTCTAGTCAGCGGTGAAAGAAACCAACAGCAGATTTGGAACCCCCAGACAGGCAACCTCACTCACTCCCCACATGTCTCCCCACTTCACTTTCCACCTTCATGGGCAGCAGGAGAATCAACGTTTTCTCTCATTAATTTGGAAAAGCACGTCCTGTCACCCACTGCCTGGCAGGAGTGCACTAGGCCCCAAGCAAGCAAGGCTCAGTCAGGGCAGCCTTCGCTCATGGGTGCTGGCACCCAAAGTGCACATTCCTTCTCTACAGTCGCCCTGACTATCCCACTGTTTCACTGAGAGGACGGAATTCCTCTCAGCCTCTGGGTTCTTGATCTTGAACTCTGACTGAAGGCACCTCAGCGAGGGCCGCCAGCACCCACCAGGTGTGTCTATCTGCATCTGCTCACACCTCAGCACCTGCATTAACCCCCTAGAGGTGATCTCGTAGCTGCACTGGCCTCTGTGGGAACAGGGCATCACCACTCCGCCCTCTCAGTGTCATCTCACAGGTGCCCACCCTCAGCACCCAGAACACCCAGACACTCTCCAAAGGATGTAAGCGGATCAGAAGGGATGTGTGCACATCCCGTGAGGGTGTTAGGCATGCTGGGTTGATGGAAGTGCGGTGGAGAGGCGGGGGGAACTTGTGCACCCCTTGGTTTGCAACTGTTGCAGGTGCGGGAGGGTGACAGTGTGCTGGGGGATGTTCGCACGCCAGGCGGGTATGTGCACTCCGGAGGCCTCTGGCTTTGCAGATCCACAAACCCCCGTGGTGCGGCCAGGAGGATGTCAGTCTGGCCCGCCATGGTGGCTGTCCCTGTGATCCTGCACCTTCAGGGCCAGGAGGCAGATCTTACGCAGCCACTCCTGGGCGCTGATGGCCTGCAGGCTCCGCTTGGTGCGCTCACAGCTGTCACCACCACTATGTGGGGAGTACAGGCCACCCTCTGCCATCCTGCCTCCCCTGTTCAGAGGCTCTCTGCGCTGCTCACCTGCCCAGAGTGACTGGGGCTGGGTGGAAGCCAGGAGTCCTGCCCTGCCCAACCCCGGCTGCCCCTGTGCGAGCTGCTGCCCCCCTGGGAAGGGTCATGGATCCGGGTCCCGGGACCGTGGACAGCCTCAAGCACTGCCCCCCACCCACCAGGGTCACAGATCCGTGTCTTGGTCCCACAGACAGCCTCAAGCACTGCCCCCCGCCCGGCAGGGTCACAGATCTGGTCCCAGACCGCGGACAGCCTTGCCCGCTACCACCCGCCTTCAGTATGCAAATTAGCCACCATCTTGTTGCTTCAGGGTGGGGGTCCCCCCTGGGGTGCCTGGCAAGTCTGGGTGAGGGGCTGAGGTCCGTTTTCAGGCTGGCGGGTGACTGAAGCTCCCAACTTCTCCTTTTTTTCTTTTTTATTCTGGGATTTATTTACCTTTTATGGCTGTCACTGGAGCTGAGAGCCAGCTTTAGCTCTGAGGCTCAGCTCCAGCTCTGAGACCTCGGCTGCTGAAAGCAGGGATCTGGGTTTGTTTGGGTTCTATAATTGTAACACTGTTGTGATCCTGCTGGCTGAAGCCTGGCTGGCCGAAAGCAGGTTTCTGGGTTTTGTTTAACTTCTATAATTGCAACATTGTTTCTTAGACTGCAGCTCAGAGGCTGGCAGCGACAGGCAGGGAACCTTGGCTTCCTCCATCACTGGAGTAAGCAAGCCTCCTGTTCACTTCAGCTGCCTGGCTGCCGGCTGCCATCTTGGTTGGCAGTTAATTTGCATATCACCCTGATTAACCAATGGGAAGCGTGTTGAAGCTACAGTTAATTACCATGTTTGTCTATTATTATATTATTTATACTTTATTTTGTGTTGCTTATTCAAAAATTTAAATAATAAAAATATCAAGTAATACTTTTCCTTTTCTAAGCAGCCCTAATTCATTCTTCCAATTCTTGTTTTATTAAGTTATCATGGGGAACGTGTACCGACAGCAGAACTCCTTTAAGGAGTCAGAATTCTATGGCGCTGATGGAAAGAAACCGCCACTTGTGCAGTGCTAGGTGGCACCACAGCACAGAAATGCTCAGGAATGCAGGTTTGACAAGGGTGAAGTCCTTCTGGGTTTTGGTCTTCTGTGGCTTCATTGCCAATGCCAAATGGTAGCTCACATTATAGTAGCTCTCTGGGTCCATCTAATGGTTAGCCAGGTGGTAGGCTCTGGGGCCAGGAACTGAGCAGGTCAATTCATGAGTATGACATAGAGTTAGGAAACATAAGGGCCAGGACCTTCTGAGCTCCTTCTCTGTTCCTTGGCCTCAGTGAATGTGCCCTGCCCTCCTGCTTCCCCAGAGCCCCGTGAGTTCCAGCATAGTATAGAGTCGAAGGAGAGAGGAAGGATATAGACCAGAGAGGGAGGAAATTGCCATTTTCAGCTGTTATGTGTACAAACGGTATTTTCACCTAGTGAGATGTTTTGGAGGAACTGCCTTATAGTTTCATTCAGACCATTTTTATATTGTGTTTAGGTGTGTCTTTCTTGAAACAGTTAAATTCTGGATCCTTTCAAATAGGGCAAGCTGTGACTGTCAGTACCATTATGCACATCTAGAGCACAGAGGGCAGCAGGGCGCAGGCAAGCTTGGAATAAATGACATTCTATTCCAATTAAGAAGGCTCCTGGAAGCCCCTCAAGTGAGCTGGAATTACTGTCCTGCCTGCGGATGTGTTAATCTCTCCTTTCTACTGGGCAAGAGGTATTTAAAGGAGCAGAGAAATAAGGCAAGTAACTTAGAAACCTGATGGTTTTTTTTTCTTTATACATTTTAAGTAGAAAGAGGCTGGCTGAAGTTGAGATGAGATTACGGCATAAACGGCATTGAGAACAAAGGCTGTGTGGCTTAGATAACTGACCACGGTGGATAGAATTTTAATTCCTTAAAAAAGCCCAAGAAAAACGGAGAGAAACACAGTGAAAGGGACTCACTCAAGGTTTGAAGGGAAACTCAAGGTTAAATCAATGAGCAATAGAGCTGAGGATGAATTAGAAAACTGCAGATCTGATTTAAAAAGAGTATTTCTTCATGTTTCTGCTGTCTTGTTTAATAGAGAATTCTATTTCAGATAAGTCCTGATTAGAGAATTTGGCTAAATCTTAGGGCTGACTTAATGATGCCAGTGGGAAGCTTTCAGACCCTGTATCTGTACCTTGATATTTCTGTGAATTGCATGGCAGTTTATCCCAACAGAGGACAGAAGACCAGGAGAAGCTTAAAGGCCGCTGAGCGCTAGTGTGACCACGCTGACCTACAGAATAGTCTTGGCTATCGCCCCAGAGAGTGTGTACCTGTTGCGCAGGGACAGCACTGAAATTGGTTGTTTGGGCAAATGTTGTTTTCAAAACAAGAATTAGATCTTAGTTCTTCAGAACCCAAATGACAAGGAAAGCAAGCAAAACTTAGGGGTAATTGTTGAAGTATATTCAATGTTTATGTGTGCAACTGAAAAGCCAGTAATTTTGATCTTTGTATGCTTTTAACAGAATAATTTTCAAAATTTTTAAACAACAGTGAAACTCTTCTTTCAAATGTTACCTTTTACAGAATTTAGATACATAAAAAAGTAGAATTTTAGTAGTTTGAACCCTATTTTGTAAGTTCATATTTATAACAATTTTTATTTATTGATGATACCAAAGAAAATAGGCTTTTTTGACTACCTGATCACTTGAAAGCAAGGGTTATTATCACAGTTTTATGACAGCTGTAGTCTTTTATCAGCTTCAATATTCAATATATTTTTGTCTTTTGTTTTGTTTGCACAATAGGGATAAAACCTCAATTCATGAAACAGTAGCAGATAACACACTTCCCACACCCCTCAGTTTACAACTCAGGATACTGGACAATTCAATCCCACTGATTCGGAACTATCACAATAGATGCTAGATGTTTTCCTATATTTATTCATTAATGTTATCACACTAATAAAAGAATTCTTTTTTTGGTGGAAAGTACTTTACAAATTTATATTGTAACATAATGGGATGTTTGGTATAGTTTTTTAAAATGATCTTTTGTATACTTCACTGCTTGTCTATATTTAATAGAGTCACTTAACATTTCAAAGTAGTAAAATGAATTTAGTTTTGCATGTGACGTCTGAGATGTGTTTCTTTGCTGATATTGTCTGCATCTGTGAGGATGGTACTGCTCCCCCTGAACAGCCTAATAAACTTCCTCATATTGGCAAAGTATTGGCAAGACCAGAACCGGATCCAAATGCGTCACCAAAGGTGACATACGCTGTCCTGAATAGTTAATAAAAAGCCGTATGCAAAGCCACATAGATTTTTAAAGACTGTATTGCTTTATAAGAAGTTCAACTTTAAGCAAGAATAGGTCAAAGCAAACAGTATTTTGACATTTGTACCTGAATGATTTTGCCTAAGAGCCCGACCTCAGGCAGGAACGCTCTCACGTGTGTTAAAATTCCAAATGAGACACTTTTGAACAAGTGGCCATGTGTGTGTTACAGTTTCAATAATATCTAAATATGCATAAAGCAGTGTTTGACTTGAACAACCGTGGGACTCCGGAAGCACATTTTGAAATACCTCTTAAGATATCTCAATAGTGGAGTCAGAGTGCTGGGCTGCGGGGTTGGAAACAATTAGTGCAGGCCTCACATCCCGAGCTTTCATGTTGGTGAATAAATCCCATAAATCTCTTAATCACTCCTAGAGCAAGCTTTCATCTCCTTTCCCCAAGGCAGAGCTATCAAAGCAGTTGCCGGAGCAGAATTAGGGCATGCGGAGCTCTTCCCAGGGCAGGGCTCAGACACTTCCCATAAATCAATGTCTCTCACGCTTGCTGCATAAAACAGCCGCGAACTTCATTTCTTCAGAGTGCTGTGCTATGGCATTATGTCTTCATAATGTTATCACAAAAGATGAATTACTTGTCTCAACAATGTAAAAAGTTAACCCTTGTTTAAGTAAATAATAGAGAATATTTTATAAGACTGTACATTTTTTTTTGGGGGGGGGTGTTGGCCTCTTAATTTTGACTTTTTCCATAACAGTGATTGGACTTTGATTTAAGATGTCATGAACTGTCACATCTTACAAAGAGAGAGCACTCTAACTTTTGTCAATAGGCTGGTAATCCAGTTGGAAGCAGAAAAGATTAGGGTGTGTCTCCTTTAGGTGGCTGACTGGACTAAGGAGGCAATGGCCAGGGTCCATGGTCATCGCTGGATACAGCTCTCACTTCCTGTGTCAGTTAGATATGAAACTGAAACAAAACCTACTAAAAACATAGTGTCTTCACATCTCAGTTTGCTCTCCTTCCTGTTCTGTTTCGGAAGAAGGATGAACTCTGGTTAGCAACTCCTCTCTGTAAGCAGGCAACGCAAAGCTAGGCACTTTCTTCTAAAGTGCTCATGCTAGTGATTTTAGCCATTCTTGAGCCTGGACTTGTACTCACACTTTCCTCATTATGGTAATTTTCAAGCAATCTGTGAAAGCTCATATCACAACTCTGACTCCATAGCTGGTTGTGAGAACTGTATTCCCACTCTCCCACCTTCTCCCTGTGTGTCCTTATGTTGACCTGTAAGGGAAACACATCCTTTTTTTGTAGTAAGAATGCTTAACATGCCCTGGCTGGTTTGGCTCAGTGGATAGAGCAACAGCCTGCGGACTCAAGGGTCCCAGGTTCGATTCCGGTCAAGGGCATGTACTTTGGTTGCGGGCATATCCCCAGTAAGGAGTGTGCAGGAGGCAGCTGATCTATATGTCTCTCTATCGATGTTTCTAACTCTCTATCCCTCTCCCTACCTCTCTGTAAAAAATCAATAAAATATATATTTTTTAAAAAAAGAATGCTTAACTTGAGATCTCTCCCCTGAACAGTTTCTTAAGTGCACAATATATTATTGTTGACTAGAGGAACAATGCTGCATTCTCTTTGCCTCTGTATTTTAGTGGCCAGGTGAGGCTCCTGAAGGGGCGTGGCACTACCTGGCATGGGGGTAGTGCCAAGGGAAGGCAAAGAGAAGGTCAGGAGGGTCATTCAGAGTACTCCCTGTGAGAAGCAGGGGCTGCGCTGGGTTGGGGTTCACTGCAGCTGAAGGAGCCTGGACAGCCAGGTGTATCTAATCTGGTAGGAAAAGCTTATGGAATGTCTATGAAATAAATCCATCCACATCCCCAGATGTGAGAAAAAGTTGTGTTAGCAGATTCCTGGTCTTTTAGAAACCCCATTTTTCACCAAGGCACAATAAAAAGGCTCTGTTATAAAGCTAATTTTGTTTAGTGCTGACCTAGTAAGGGATAAGAAAAGGGTCTCTTAATCTAAGTGGGAAAAACACTGAATAATTATTTATTCTTATTTATGGAATGTATTTACACATACATATTCGAATGTGTCCTTCATTCTGGAAAGTTACACTATGTATAGCAATAATAAAGCCACACTAAACTGAGTGAAATAGTAGTCAAGCAAACATTATCTGACTCAAGAGCCTACAAATTTGTCTGTTTCCCATCTTCCTTTGCTGACAGGTCTCCATGTTCCGAGGCAGCACACCATTGACAAGCAAAGTGGTGGCCTCGAAAGTGTTGTTTCTTTCTTTCCATTTACTAATGGTCACCTTATCTACCATGTAGAGAAAATGAAGTGCTTTATCATAGATTCCAGATTCCAGAAAAAGGCATATTTATATACATTAGGAAACTCATAAAGTGGAGCAGGTGGTATTGTCAATACAAGTTGAAGGCATGAGTTAGCATGGCTCACCAGACGTGCTCTCCAAGGTAAGGACCCAGGCTGCGCCGCACAGAGCTCCTCTTGGGCAGGTAACGTCCAGGCCTAATGAGCCCAGCCGTGCTTTGTCTCTCGGGTTGCTTCACACAATATGCAAAAGGAATTTCAGGTGGATAAAAGACCTAAATGAGTAAAGCAAACTTCTAAAAATTTGTGTATAGAATTTAGAATAGTTCTATGATATTGAAGCATAAAGGATCACATTGTGAAAGATACGTTTGACCACATGAAAATAAAAACTTGTGCCCCGGCTGGGTGGCTCAGTTGGTTGGAGTATTGTCTCATACACCAAAAGGTTTTTGTTTTTTTAAAATATATTTTTATTGATTTTTTTACAGAGAGGAAGGAAGAGGGATAGAGAGTTAGAAACATCGATGAGAGAGAGACATCGATCAGCTGCCTCCTGCAACCCCCCCCGCCCCCCACTGGGGATGTGCCCGCAACCAAGGTACATGCCCTTGACCCGACTTGAACCTGGGACCCTTCAGTCTGCAGGCCGACGCTGTATCCACTGAGCCAAACCAGTTAGGGCCCAAAAGGTTTTGAGTTTGATTCCTGGTCAGGTGACATACCTAGGTTTTGAGTTTGATCCCTTGTATGGGAGGCAAATGATTGCTGTCTCTCTCTCACATGAATATTTCTCTCTCTCTCTTTCTCTAAAGATCAATAAAAACATATCCTTGAGTGAGGATTAAAATTAAAAAGAGAAAAACTTGTATATAAAAAGACACTATAAATTAAGTTAAAAGACAATGACACATGGGGAAACAATATTTGCAAGATTTTAACAATAAAAAAAATCACTTTCCAGAACCTGTAAATAATTCCTACAAATCAATAAGAAGACATCCCAATAGAAAAATGGGAAAAGGTTATGAATAGTAAGTCATAGATGAAAAAACCTAATAAAAATATTAAATGATGCTCAACCTCACTAGGAATTTGGGGAATGAAAATTAAAACAGCAATGACATTTCATGCTCTAAAATCTCCCAGTTGATTCATATCAGGTGTTAGCAAGCATATAGAGAAAGAGGGAACTCGCATGAACGTCAGTCAGGAGTGTAAATTGGTACAACCACCTGGGAAAGTATTTTGATGATCAGTGAAGCTGAAGACATGTCCACTTCCAGGTATGCACTCTACTCTTGCACCTGTGCATGAGGAAACACTTAATATTCATCTGAGGGAATGGACATGTAAATGATAGAATTCTATCTGGAAGCTAAAGTGTATTGAAATACGCATAATGTTGGGTGAAAAGCAAGTTTCATAACGTTAACTATGCAGTTTATGTAAAAATATGTAACTACAGTTTATGTAGCGAATCTATACAAATATGAGCAGGGAGACACGGGCCATCTTCAGACAGAGGTTGCCTCTGGAGGGGAAAGCATGAAGGGAACTAGTTCCAGAGTTAAAAGGGGCTTTCAAACTTATTGGTAATATTGTATTTCTTTAAAAATAATTGCTGATGCAAGCATGACAAAAGTTAATATCTATTATTCTGGGTCCTGGATACCTGAATATCTACCATATCATACTCTGTATGGTTCTGCTAATTTCAATCATTTCATAACTAAATAATAAAATAGTAATGGTACATCTTAAAGATAAATTAATAATAGGAGTTCACAACCAAAAATTCATACTATTACATTTTAAAATTTTATCTCCCAAAATAACTATTAGGTAAAAAATATTTTTAAAGTAAATGACTGACTTTAAAAATAATAAAAATTGAACATTACATAGGACTTGTGAAATGTGGTCAATATGTTATTCAGACAAAAATTATCTTTAATGCATTTACTTCAATAATGAATTCAGAATATTTACTTTAAAACCTAGGGCAAGTAGCTAAAAGGAAAAATGAAGATGGCTATATAAATTAATGATTTCAAAACTTGGTCTTTATAAAATAAAGACAATGGACAAATTTCTAAATAAATCTAAGAATATAAGAAAAAAACCTAGCAAGCGAAATTAGAAAGAAAAAAGATGTAACTACAGAGAAAACAGAAGTAAAAATGAAAGAGAATACTGTGACACTGATCTAGTGTTTTTGAAAACACTAAAAATAAAAGGAGTATTTTTTCTAAAAAAAAAAGTATATAAAAATTATTGACTCTAGAAGAAATAGAAAACACAATATAAGGAAAAAATTAAGAAATTTATTAAAGGCTTTTGCCCACAATAATAATGTAAATGAATTGTTTAAGATTAAGCAATGGATAATTCTTATGCATTAGGAATTATTTTGGACCACAGAAAAATAGAAAGAGCTACCTAGGCCATTTCCCACAGTTAACAAATCCTGAAATCTACTTGTATCAAAGACAGAGTTTAAAATGTATTTTATAGTTCTTTCTTACTTACAGTATAAGATGCACTTACAAATATAACTAAAAATAGAATTAACTAATATATTAAAATATTTCATCATTTGATATCAGTATGTTAACTCATCAATAGAACAAATTAAAAACCCCATAAAGCAGTTTCAGTAGGTTTTAATGGGCATTCTGATAAAATTTATTGCCTACTTAAATATCTCTTTAAAACTAATACTCAAACAAGTTATCCTTAATAAGACATCACATTTTCATTTTAAATGAATATTCAATGTCATACATAAAGATTAAATGCTAGAGGCATTTGTATTAAATTCTAAATGAAACCAGAATTCTGTATTTAGCTTTGTTCTTGAAATTCTGGAAAAGACAAAAAAGAAAAAGAAGCAGAAGAAGCACAAGAAGGAGGAGGAGGAGGAGGAGGAGGAGGAGGAGGAGGAGGAGGAGGAGGAGAGAAAAGCAGAAAACAGTTGTATGCGGCCTGGACGGTGTGGTTCAGTGGTTGAACATTGACCTATGAACAAGGAGGTTCGAGGTTCAATTCCTGGTCAGAGCACATGCCCGGGTTTTGGACTTGACCCCTGGTGGGGGGCATGCGGGAGGCAGCTGATTGATGATTCTCTCTCATTATTGATGTTTCTATCTCTCTCCCTCTCCTTTCTCTCTCTGAAATCAATAAAAATATATTTTTAAAAATTAAAAGTTGTATATGTGGAGTAAAATAGAACACATAATATTTTTTGCAGGTGATATATTTTCATTTAAAAACTCAATAAAATCAATTGAAAGTCTATTAGAATTAATGAGTGTAATCAAGACTGAATATATATATATATATATATATATATATATATATATACACGTATACATATATAAATTACACATCCTAGTAGCTTCTCAACATATCAATCAGAAAAAGACATATTACACACACATATCTATCTATCTATCTATCTATCTATCTACCTACCTACCTAACTCATTCACAATAATATTACCTTGTGATAAACCTAAAATGGAATATTAATGAAATATATGGGGGAAATATCCTACTGCTTAAAAAAATCCACTTGTACATACTAAGAGAAAGCAATAAATATTGGAAGGATATTTGTTATTCCCAAATCAATACATTAATATAATAAAAAATTTCACTTGCTAAAATAATTCTAAAATTGATCTGGAAGATTAAACAAGTGAGCCTGCAGCAGCATGCCTGATCCGTGTAAACACTCAGTCTGTTTAATAAAAGAGAAAATTGAACCAGGAGCGGAGAATCACACAGTGTGTTGTCATGCAGCCTTATTTCTGGGCTCTTCTCATATCCCCATGGGTTGGACGTTCCCTGAGCGATGTGATAACTCTATGCTTCTACCCTCCCTCAGGGAGGGGGGAGGGGGAGATACCAAGGAGCAGGGAAAGGTGGCGGCCAGCAGTGGAGGGGGCTGAAAGACCTTCTCTTTTCACCTGGTCCGGTGGTAAATACGATGGATATTTCCTTTTATTTTTTATGGTATTTTTTTGGGGGGGGAGCCTAATAATATAATGATTAAAGCATGGAACTAGCATTTTATTTTAAAGCATACGCATCTATGAGAGGACTTTACATTTTACCCTAAAATACAAAAGTACCCAGAGAAGGAGAAATGTGTGAATAAATATGTGGTCTTCACTTTTAAATTGATATTATTGACAACCCAGGAACAACACTAAAAGTTGAACTAAATGGAAGTGTCAGCACATTCCATTCCTAAGCAGCTGACTTCATAAGGTTAATGTCACTTTGGGGGGCATCTATAAACATTTAAATAAGAATCAAGCATTTTCTGCAGTTGAATAGTATTCATTAAGTATATAAAATATAACAAATCAATTACAAATGAGCTAATTTTTACTAAAACCAAAAGACCCCCAACTTGCAAATAATATTTATTTATAAATAATTAAAAATAAAGAGAATATTTTTTAAGTAGTGTTCATAAATCGTATCTTTCTGGCATTAATTTGAAGTAATAAAATTTTACTTTATTTCAAACTCAAATTCTGATAATATATGTCAGCTTCTCTGGGTCTCTGAGTTGTAAAATGTATCCTTGTCTGATTGAGCCATTTACTAAGGTCAAAGCAAGTGTAAAATAGGAATTTGGAAAGTGTTTTGATGTAAAATGTGTAAGTTGTTAACGTGGTTGGTAGTTTACACTGTTGGTTTTAAGTATGTTCAAGATTAAGGTTAATGACTTTCACATGAACTGTGCGTAAAGCATTGCAGACGCTGCCCTCGTGCCCACCGGCGGTATCAGCCCGGCCCTCCAGCGTGGCGGCATGAAGAGACGCTGCCTGCTGACTCTCTCCATTGTATGCAGCGGGTCTGGACAATTCCAAGACTTTGCTGCCTCAGAGATATGCTTCACTAAGAATGGCTTCAAAATACATAGAAAAAAGGTCACCTGCTAATGGCATTACAGTGACAGGAGTCAGATTGGCTGCCACGGTATCACAGTGCTTGTGTTCAAGTAACACTTATTCTACTTAATGACGGCTCCAAAGTCATTCACGTAACTTTTATTACAGTATATTGTTAAAATTGTTCTATTCTATTATTTTTGTTAATCTCCTACTGTGCCTAATTGATAAATCAGGCATACCTATGATAAAGGTATGTGTGTATAGGAAAAACATGGTTCATATAGGGTTCAATACTCCATATAGTTTCAGGCATCCACTGGGGGGCTTGGTATGTATCCCCCATGGATAAGAGGGACTGCCGTACATCAAGATCACATAAATTAGCATAAATTTTCTAGAACACATAATCTTTCAGTACTATATTGTCTTGTTGCTAGGATGGCTTTATTGAGGTATAATTCAAGTACCAAAAAAGTCACCACTTAAACTGTACAATTTAGTGACTTCTAGTGTATCCATGGAATTGTGCAACCACTAAACTAATTCCAGAACATATTTGTCCCCCTGATTCTGCTGCAAAAACCTCACATCCATAAGCAGTTTCTCTCCTTTCCCCTTCCCCCAGCCTTTTGTAACCACTCACCTACTTTCGGTCTTTATAGATTTGCCTACTCTAGACATTTCGTATAAATGGAGTCATATACTATGCCTTTTGTGACTTTCACTTGGCATGTTTTCAAGATTCATGCATTTTGTAGCTGTATCAGTATGTCATTCCTTTTTTTTTTGTAAAATAGGTTTTTATTGATTTCAGAGAGGGAGAGAAACATCAATCGGCTGTCTCCTGCACGCCCCCTACTGGGGATCGAGCACACAACCCAGGTATGTGTCCTGACTGGGAATCAAACCAGCGAGCTCCTGGTGCATGGGGTGACAATCAACTGAGTCACACCTGCCGGGCTGTCTTTCTTTTTATTGCCCAATAATATTCTATTGTATAGCTACATGACATTCTGTTTGGATATATTTGTTTATTCATTCATCAGTTGGAGGACATTTGCATTGTTTCCACTTTTTCTTTTCTTTTTTTTTTGCTATTATGAATATTTCTGCTATGAATATTCAAGTTTTTGTGTAGATATATGCTGTCAATTATCTTGGGCAATAAACTAAAGAGTGGAATAACTAGGTAATATGGTAACTTTCTATTTAACATTTTGAGTACTGCCAAACTCTTCCACAATGATTGTACCATTTTACAGTCCCACCAGCAATGTATAGGGGTTACAGTTTCTCCACATTTTTGTCAACACTTGTCATAGCCAATCATTTTTATTTTAGACTCCCTGGTTGGTGGGTCTGAGAGTACATATTGTATGATTCTTTCTATTCTGTTAAATTTGTGTAAAAAGTGTGTTTTATGGCCCAGAATGTAAATTTTCTATGTGAGTTTGAGAAAGATGTGTTTTGTGCTGTCTTGAAAAAGTAGTATATAAATATCCATTATATTCAGTAGATTGATCATGCTGCTGAATTAAACTATGTTCTTACTAGTTTTCTGCCTGCTGGACCTGCCCATTTCTGAGAGAGGGGTGTTGAAGTCTTGAACTAACAAGTGGATTCATCTATTTCTCTTTTCAGTTTTATCAGTTTTTACCTCAAATTTTGACTCTGTTGTTAGACACATGCACATTAAAGATTGTTAGTCTCCTTGGAGAAGCGAGCATTCATCATTATGTAATGCCCTTCGTTTCCCTGATAACTTCCCTTACTTTGAAGTCTGCTCTGTCTGAAGTGACTACAGCTACTTAACTTTCCTTTGACAAGGGATAACATGGTGTATTTTTCTCCATCCCTCTACTTTTAACCTATATGTGTGTTTACATTTAAAGTGGAGTTCTTGTAGACACTATATAGTTGTGTCTTAGTATTTTTTAATCTTTTTATTATTATTATTGATTTCAGAGAGCAAGGGAGAGGGAGAGAGATATAGAAACATCAATGATGAGAGAGAATCATTGATTGGCTGCCTCCAGCACACCCCCTGGCATATGCACGGACTGGGAATCAAACCTTGACCTCCTGGTTCACAGGTTGAAGTTCAACCACTGAGCCACAACGGCTGGGTGTATCTTAGTTTTTGACTCACTCTGACAATCTCTGTCTTTTAATTGGTATATTTAGACCATTGACACTTAAAGTGATAATTGACAAATCTGGATTAATATCTACCATATTTGTTACTGTTTTCTATTTGTTGCCCTTGTTCTTTCTTTATATTTTTGATTTCCACTCTTTTTCTGACTTTTGTAGTTTTAATTGAGCATTTTTAATTCTTTCCTCTCTCTTTTCTTAGTATATAAGTTATAGTTCCCTTTTTAGGTGTGGGTTTGTTTTTTTTTTAGTAGTTGTCCTAGAGTTGTAATATACATTTACAACTAATCCAAGTCTACTTTCAAATAACACTATACTATTTCATGGGCAGTCCAAGCACCTTATAATAAAAAGCATTCCTAATTCCTTTAAGCTTTTCCTTATATCATTACTTACTATCATTCATCTTACTTATACATAAGCTTTAAGCATTGAACAGACTGTTGTTTTTATTCTTTTGGGCCAACTGTTATTTGTTAGCTAAAAGGAGAATCAGAAAAACAAAAATTTTAATTTAACCTTCACTTATTTCTTCTCTGTGCTATTTCTTTTTATAGATTTGAGTTACTGGTATATTATTATTTTTCTCTCTGAAGAACTTCTTTTAACATTTCTTGCAAAGCAGATCTACTGTTTCTTTTTCAATTATGAAGGATAATTTCACAGGATACAGAATTCTAGTTTGGTGGGTTTTTCTCAACACTAAATATTGCACTTTCTTCTTGCATAGCTTCTGAGAAGTCAATGTAATTCTATTTTGCAAATCTACAGGGAAAGTGTTTTATTCCTTTGGCTCCTTTTAAGACTTTTTCTTTATTTTTGACTTTATGGCATTTGAATATAATATGTTTGGGTGTAGTTTTTGTTTTGTCTTGTTTTGAAGCTGGGGGCGGGGTGGGGGCTGGGGGGAGGGAAGGAGGAGTATTTATCATGCTGGGTAATGTCTGAGCTTCCTGGATCTGTGGTTTGGTGTCTGCCATTAATTTGGGAAAACTCTCAGTCATTATTGTTTCAAAGATTCTTCTGTTCCTTCCTCTCTTCTTTTCTTGTGCTCCCATTACATTTGTTACACATTTTGTAGATATCCAGTTCTTGGGTATTATGGGTTTTGTTTTGTTTTTTTTACTTTTTCAGTTGTATTTTTTTCTTTTCGCTCTTCTGTTTTGGAAGTTTTTATTGACATATCCTTCAAGTTCAGAGATTCTTTCCTCGGCTATGTCCAGTCTACTAATGAACCCATCAAAAGTATTTTTTAATTATTTTTTTAGAATTCCCATCTCTCTGCTTACATTAACCATCTGTTGTTTTCTTTTTTCAGCTCCTAGTATAAGTTCATCATAATTCTTTTTTAAAATTATACCTTTCAATTACAGTTTACATTCAATATTATCTTGTAATAGTTTCAGGTGTATAGCATAGTGGTTAAACAAAAATATACTTTACAAAGTGGTCTCCCCAATATTTAAGTACCCACCTGGCACTCTACCTAGTTATAAAGTTACTGACTATATTCCCTATGCTGCACCTTATATCCCCATGACTAATTTGTGATTACCAATTTGTACTTATTAATCCCTTCAACTTTTTCACCAGCTCCCATGCCCAAATCTCTCCCCTCTGGCAACCACCAGTCTGTTCTCTGTAATCTATGAGTCTGTTTCTATTTTATTCTGCTTTTTAGATTCCACATATAAGTGAAATCAGATATATTTGTCTTTCCTTGTCTGGCTTAATTCACTTAGTATAATATCCTCTAGGCCAGTGGTTCTCAACCTTCTGGCCCTTTAAATACAGTTCCTCACGTTGTGACCCAACCATAAAATTATTTTCGTTGCTACTTCATAACTATAATGTTGCTACTGTTATGAATAATAATGTCAATATCAGATATGCAGGATGGTCTTAGGCGACCCCTGTGAAAGGGTCGTTCGATCGCCAAAGGGGTCGCGACCCACAGGTTGAGAACTGCTGCTCTAGGTGCATCCATGTTATCACAAATGTTAAAGATTTCATTCTTTTCTTTGGCTGGGTAATATTTCATTGTATGTATGTACCACAGGGTTGTTGTTTTTTTATCCACTCATCTATTGATTACCCATCTGTTGTTGCATATTGCCTACTTTTTCCATTAGAGCCCTTAGCATATTAATTATAGCTGCTTTAAACACATGCTCTGATTATTCTAACATCTCTGCCATAGCTAGTCTGATTCTGATGCTTGCTCTGTCTCTTCAAACTGTGTGCCTTTTTATGTTTGTTTGTTTGTTTGGTTGGTTGTTTTTTTTGCCTTTAGTATGTCTGTAATTTTTGTTGAAAGCCTGGCATGATGTACTGAGCAAAGGGGACTGAGTAAATAGGTCTTTAGCACTGTGGAGTAAAGTGGTGGTAGGTGAGGGAGAGGGAAAATGTTCTACAATTAGGTCTCAGTCCTTTAGTGAGCTTGTGCTTTTCAGTTCCTGAGTTTTATAAGTGCTTCTTGGTGTTTTGTCCCTCTTAGGAGGGACAGAATGTCTAGGGGGGAATGGAGGTAGGGATTTCCCTTCCCTAAGGTCAGCTAGGCGCTGATAAAACCTAACAAGTTAGGCTATGATCAAATAGCTTCTCTTGAGGTCAGACCTTGTTCAGAAGAACAGAATGCTCTGACATATTTCCTCTTACAGATCTTCACTATGAGAATCCAATAGAGCTCCTGGAGGTAGAACTCACAGAAGTGAGGGGCCTCCCTAAGACTGGGTTCTCCTGGAGTTTATAACTCTTAGATTGCCCACAGTGAACTTGCAGCCGTTCCTCAGGGATAGCCCAGGTTTTCCTGCCCGTCACTGGTTCTTGTGGGGTCTCGGCTCCAGGACGCTGTGGTTCTCTGTGTCCACCTGTCTGTCTTTCCAGTTTGGTTTTCCCTGTGACCTCAATTATCTGATGGAACTAAGAAGACTTGTTGATTTTGTTTGTTCAGTTTTTACTAGTTTTAGGATGAAGTGACAACTTCCAAGCTCCTTAGATGCCAGATCAGAAATCAACAAAAAGAAATTTTTTTTTTTTTTAGCTCTGATACATACAGCAATAGCAAACAGCAAACACAGCCTAACTCACAAGTCAGACTGACATAAAGTCACACACTTTCTATCTGATATAGTATGCCAGACTTTCAATAAAAAAGGCTCACTAAATGATGTCATGCGACATCTCTGGAGATCAGTTTTTCTCTCCACTTTTAGGATTTGCTTTGTGGTTTGTTGTTGTTATTGCGCTTTGCTTGTTTTGCGATTTTCCTGGTCAAATGATGTGAAGCCTGTATTCTTTGCCATGTACAGTCACCAAAGCTTGGTTAGTTAGGTAATGACTGACAGGGCTCTTTGTGTTAGCTGGGGCCCACCTTCACTGCTCAGGCTGGCAGTTTAATACTGGCCTTAACCTTCAGTTCTTCTTGGAAGAGCCCCCTTGTCAGCCAAAGGTGACAGAAAAGGGCCTTTCCTGTGTCTCCGGGGGCCGCACACCACCCTGCCACGCTGTGTTCTAGATTCCCAGGAGTACGTCTGAGATTTCAAAGGCCCCGTGGCCACCTAAGTTCCCAGTTTTCCCTTTAAGTGTTTTGTCAATCTCTTATTAGCCCCAACTGAAATCACTGCTTTAGGCAAAAGTGATGTAAAACAGTTGCTACAGACTTTTTTTTTTTTTTAAATCAGTGACCTAGTGATGGGGCTGTTTCCACAGAGTGAGCCCTGAATCTATTGTTTTCTTATCTCAAGTAGAGATAAGCCCTGAAAATGGAGCTTCTCCAGGAGGTTTTCAAAGGAGTTGGAGAGTAGCAATTCCCTGGGAATGGTGCCTTTCAGGCGACTCCACACCTGTTCCGCCCCCACCAGTGGCTGCAGGCTGCTGGTTTCATAGCCACCCTGGCTGTGAGCCTGTTGTCTTGGTGGCTAGGGTAGAGCTGAGGGGATAGGAATGGGAATAGGGAGAGGAAAGCCACGAAGCTTACCGTTCTTACAGAGATTCACCTGTTTTTCTTGTATAAATGTGTAAATAACCAAAGGTCTGTTGCTAGGCTTTGGCTAATATCCAGAGTTTTGAAAACGCTGATTTTCATGATTTATTTATTTGTTTATTTATTGCCAGTTGCTTTAAGGGAGAGCACTTCGTGGAGGTCCTCATTCACATTCCGGACGTGCTCCTCCCGGTGGTTTGGTGGAGGTGTTTGGTGTGACTGACTCACTGCCATTTGAAACTCTTTCCATCATGGTGAGGCCTCCCTGATACACGAGCTGCTGGCAGGCATCTTGGTGGCAGCGTTTTGCTCTCATTGCTTGATGTTCAATTTCTCCTCATGCCTTTTGTATAAAATGTAGCTACAATAAGAATAGGTGAAGGCAGGTCTGCCAGGACAGGAGAATGAGTGCTGCTTCAGTTAACCAGAAACTCGAAGGATGAAACTGCTTGCTTGTCAGATCCACAAAATGAAAATGTTCTATTGTTATCATTGCAGAAATACATTTTTCTTCAAAAAGCATTTTTCTTAAAAAAAAAAAAAATGAAAATGTTCTATTGTTATTGTTGTGCCCAGATTTCAAAGTTCCCAAGACCCCCAGGGAGCCAGTCAGTCCAATGCAAAAGCAAAGAGTCATTTATTTCAAACCTAGGTTTGGCTCCCCTGCCACACTCACTGATGCAACAGTAAGCTCCAGTGGCCGAGAGAGAGCAAGGCCTGATGGGACAGGGGGTTTTAAAGGGGGGTGGAGTGAGGGCAGGAGAGGGGACTGTGGGCCCTGCCGATTGGCCAGGCACGAGTCTGTACAGGATGTGGTCATAGTGATGGCGTGTACTTCCCTTGATTATTATTGGTTAGTCCAGAGAAATCCTGGGTGTGGCTAGCAGCGGCTTCTTCCCGTGAGGAAGCACATGGCACCGTCCCAAAATGGAGGACCCAAGGCAAGATGGAGGGTGCAGTCCTTGCCCGGCCCCTGCTGCTGCTGCTCAAACTTGCCACAAGGCAGGATGGCCCTCCCGCACAGCACCCGCAGCTGGCCTGCGGGCAGACTGGGACTCCAGCGCGTCTGGGCGGCACAGGCCCAGCAAACAGGGTGCGGCCGGTGGAGTGGCCCAGCTCTGGAGGAGCGGCATCCGCTCGGAGCAGGCCCGGCCCATGGGGCCGGCGCACTGCAGCATGGCGGCCTCCCCGAGCCAGGGCACGCGCCCCACTCCGCTGCTGCCGCTGCTGCACTGGGCCCAGTCCGGGGGGCAGCGGGCGGGTGGCAGCCTGCGCCGGGCTCCCGCTGTGGGCCGGGGAGCCAATGCCCCCCCCATGGGGCCCGGCGGCAGGCCCACGCAGGCCCCGGTCCCCCTGACCGGGCCCCGAGGGCTGCATCGACCCCCGGCCCCAGCGCAGGCAAGCGGGAAGCTGACCACGGGGGAAGGGAGGAAAGAGCCAGGCGGTGAGGCCTTCTGCTCCCACGACCTCCCCCGTGGTCGGTCGCCGCCCGGCCCCACCCCTCGGCCCGCCGCCAGCCACCACGCAGCCTGACCGGACACTCGGACCCGCTCCAGGGAGGCCAGGCCCTACAGCAGGCGTGGAGGGATTTCAGAGCCCAGCGGCCAGACTCCTCCTCCCGCACTGCCCGGAGAGGCGGGCGGCGTGCCTTTCATTATCATTGCAGGAGAATACATTTTTCTTCAAAAAGCATTGAAATGCTATGTTACTTTTAAAGGTAGAAATCATTGGAAGATCAGATGAGTCAGGGTAAGGGCAAAGTAATTGCTTTTATCTTTCCCTTATTCTTAAAATATTCACTATTTTTATTTTTTAATTAAAATAGCAAGACATTAAGATTCTGACTTTAGGTCTGATGCTCGCTTATATAACACCAACTAATATTTCTTAAAGCAGGCTGGATACAAGGAAATTAATTACATTAAATGTGCTAATGATAACTTAGGAATATTTCAATAGAAAGAAGATTACTATAGTATTTCCTGTGATTTAAGAAAGCCAGTCTGCTGGCAAAGTTTGGAGATTATGGATGCTTTGTATCATATTAGGCATCATTACATAAGATACTTCCTATTTATAAACTGGAGCAAAAGGAGGTGATATAATTGTCTAAATTAATTTTATAGAACAACTAAATTCAGATCATTGCAATTTAGAATGTCATTATTCTCACAATATTCAACTTAAAATGTCTTTGAGTGAGCCCAAGTTTTTCTTTACTCTCTTCATATTTTTAAAAAAATGTTTGTAGAGCTAGTTAATTGAATAAGTAAATTCTCAGGAACAACCTATAAAATGTAAGAACATATAAATCTTTAACATACAAATTTGCATTGTTATTATTTATCTGTTAATCAGGGCAGAAAATTTCCCCACTTAGAAATACTTTAATAACGTGTATCAAGGTATTTATTTGGTCATTCACCCATTCAACACGCAGTTTATTCAGTGCCAACTGTGTACCTGACACTTGCAATGTAACCGGGAAGAGAGGGACATGGGCTCCATGGAACACATAGCAGACCCCGCTCTTCTCCCCGCCATCCTCCCCAAGGCCAACAGAGGTCAGGTGGGTGCAAGTTGAGATGAGTGTTACAAAGGAACCCAAAGAGGCTGAGATATAGAAAACAGATGGGTGTGAGAAGAGGGAGAAGTAGCCACCGGGAATGCTGCAGCCCTGGAGACCTCACTGACATTGAATCCCGGGAGAGGAGAAGGGGGGGCGGGGGGGGACGACAGCCTGCACAGAAGTCCTGAGGCTCGAGAGAACCGATTATTCCATGAACCGAGAAGCGTGGTGCAGGGTGTGACGCTGGTGGAAGGGGAGAGTGAGCTGGGCAAGGGGAATGTGATAAGTTGGGAAACAGCAGAGTCCAGATCAATGGAGGCCTCAGCATGGAGCTCAGGGCTTGCCCCTCAAGGATCCGGTGCTTACATTTATTCGGCAGATAAAGCAGGCGTGTTTGGGGCTAAATGGCAGAATGGAAAACCCTTAGGACTTGGTTCCTTTCGTATGGAAAGAAAACCTTTGCTTCCTGTCAGCGAAGTGGATGCCATTGATTCCCTCCCTCAGAAAATAAAAGCATTTGCGTGTGTCCGGTAGGTCAAAGGAAGGTCAAGGACTGCCAAGTCAGATTCTCAGGGCTTGAAACATGTTGGCTTATTAATGAAGGAAAGCAGTTTCAGGCTGAAAATCAAAGACTGTCTCAATGATAACAACAATGGCTAACATTTATTGAGCACTCACTGTTACCAGTGCTTTATATGAATTAACTCATTCAATCTCCATACCCTATATAATTACTATGATTATTTCCATGTTAAACATGAGGGAAGACAGAAAGAACTTAAGTAACTTGCCCATGGCCATGCAGTTAAAAAGTGAGAGAACTGGGATTTGAACCCCCGTAGTCTGATATCTGAGCCAGGCTGTGTCCACACCTCCCTCACTACTACTAGGGTGATTCTTTGTACGTCAAGGTTTGGTTGAGGGATGTTGATGGCTGGAAGCGCTTGGTTGGAAAACCAAGATGCCTGCCTGAGACACATACAGAATCCGTGTCTGCGAGGCGGGAGGGGGCTGCTTAGGGTGCCCAGCCTCAGAGAAACGACCTGAGATGACTCACAAAGGAGGTGGCCATAGAACTGTAGCTGGAAAGCCAGCCCGACATTTGCTAATAAAGGATGGAATGCTATTTGACATGAACACATTTTTAATAATCATATTTCTAAAATTTTGATTTTTCAACTCTGTCAATTCAAAACTATTGCTCAAAAGCTATATTTTCAGTCTAAAGAAATTCAGAGATATGTAACTATTTGAGGAATAAGGGTGTTTCTTTTGTGTGTGTGTGTGTGTGTGTGTGTGTGTGTTTTCAGAATATACAAGATGCATATTTCCAGGATATGTCAAAACTTTACACCTTAGAACATTTTAAAAGTTATTTTCACATCTTTTTAAAACTTTATTGTTGAGAGTATTATAAATACCCCCCATTTTCTCCTCTTTGTCCCACTCCCCCATCTCCCGCACCCCTCAGGCCTTCGCCTGTCTATTGTCTGTGCTCATGGGTTGTGCATATATGCGTATAAGTTCTTTGGTTAATATCTCCCTCCCCTCTTCCCCCTCTTCCCTCTGAGATCTGTCACTCTGTCTCATGCTCCCATGTCCGTGGTCCTATCTTGTTGATCAATGTATTTTGGTCCTTAGATTCCACATATAAGAGAGGTCATGTGATATTTATCTTTTTCTTATGGCTCATTTCGCTTAGCATATTTTCCAGGCCCATCCATGCTATCTCAAAGGATCACTTTCACATTTTTTTAAAAAATTAAATGTTGCCCTGGCCGATTGGTTAGAATATTGTCCCAATACACCAAGGTTGTGGGTTCAATCCCTGGTCAGGACACATACAAGAATCATCCAATGAGTCCTGGCCAATGTGGTTCAGTTGGTTGGGCGTCATCCCGACCGAAAGGTTGCTGGTTCAATTGCCTAGGATTTGGGCTCAATCCCTGAGTGCAGGAGGCAGCCAATCAATGTTTTGCTCTTACACAGATGTTTCTTTCTCTCTCTCCCTCACACTTCCTCTGTCTCTAAAAATAATAAAAAAAGTATTAGAAAAAAGAATCAACCAATGAATGCATAAGTAAATGGAACAACCAATTGATGTCTCTCTCTCTCCAAAATTAATAAAAAACAAAAGCTTTAAAAAATTTAATGTTAACATGTAGAATAGTATAGTCTATTGGTGACTTTTGCAAATCAAAGGGCCTATCTTCTATAATAATAAAAGCATAATATACTAATTAGGCCAGACAGCTGAACGACCTTCTGGACGAAGCCAGGGCTGTGAGTGCCCAGACAAGCTGACCCACCTGCCAGGGCCAAGCCCCTTGCATGAATTTCGTGCATCATGCCTCTAGTGTTACCAGTAAAATAAAATCCATTGCAGTAAAACACTAATTTCCCAAGCCTTTCTTGTGAGCGTTTGGGCCCCATCCCCCTGGGAGACATTGAAGACTGCCACCCTACTCAGAGGAAAGGAGAAAGAGTAAGAGACCAAACTAGAGAACCTTAGAGACCCCTGAGAAGTGGTGGTTGAGATGACAAAGGGCTGGACATAAATGACAGGCTCTGCCTCTTAAAATGAGTAGGGATTGCTTCAGGTCTGTATCCAAGCATATCCCCTCATAAGTGACACAGTATTTGAGGAATTCTGTTTTTCTGAACCGACTTGCATGTTTCTAGTGTTTCCTCTCAGTGTTTACCTGGTGGCTGAGCATGTTTCAGAGGATGGGCAGCACCGGCATCGCCAGGAATTTGTTAGAAATGCGGGCGCTGCACTTTAACAAGACCACTAAGTGAACTGTGTGCTGCTAACCTTTGGGATGCACTATCTTAGGGGACTACGAGAGAAGAGCAAGACCTCGTGGTTCTCAACTATACCATTTGGGAATGTGTTAGAAATGCAAATCCGTAGCCTTAGCCAGAACTTCTGCCTCAGGAAGTCTGGGGGTGAAGACAGTGATCTGTGTGCTAACAAGCCATCCAGGCGATGCTGGGACTCGCCAGTGCTTGATAAGCATCCATCCAGGCAGATGGCGAGTCATCAATCACGGGCAGGCGGGAGACCGAGGCTGGGTCTCTTTTGCCAGCTGCAACTAATTAACAGGGTGACCTTGGGGAGGGAGGTGGCCAGCTGCCTGGATCTAGTTTACTTAGCCTCAAAGAGAAACACCTGTAAGTTCCTTAAAGTAAAAGCTCTTAAAGTGTGGTTTGTAGTGGTCCAGGTGGTTTACTGAAGGCCCTGTCCGCAGTGTAGTTATTTCAGAGATAGAAATAATAGCACGCATAATACATAGCATACATAATAGCAAAATGTATTTTGCTTAAATGCACTTGATGATTTTGAAGAGTAAGACCTGAAGCTACCAACTGACTCAACGTCGCTGTCTCTGCTGTGAGATCCCAGTGAACAAGGCTAATTAGTCCATCAGCTGACTTTAGCCAACAGGGTGCAGACAATTTTTCTAATGTGTTTGCACATCATTTACTTCTTACATTTACATTCGTTAATTTGCCATTTTTGTTTGTTGCAATTATATTATAATCAAAATTTTTGAAAGTGGTTAAATGGCTCAGAAGTGGTTCACTGATGCAGACAGTACAATGTAGTAACTAGGTAAGTACTTCAGGGTAATTGTGAGGGTGTGATAAACAGGACTTATTGTGGGCTAAACGCAGACTTTGAACTTGATCAAATGAGGACAAATGTCTTCAGTGTAAGGATTTTGCTCAGGCCGTAGGAGTGTGAATATGAACTAAGAAGATGATCTATGTATTTTCTCTTAGTCTTCACCACGTTGTCTGTTAAGAAACGTTGAAGATATACACTGAGTGGCCAGATTATTATGACCACCTGACATTTGTAGGCAAATTAGTTATAATTTTGCGCTGAAGTTATAATTTTGCTAGAGGGCCAGACCATTATAAATAGGGAAGCAGTAAAAGTTATTTTTTTCTGAAGATATGGGTAAACAACACGATTTAACAGCCTTTGAACATGGGATATATATACACACACACACTGAGTGGCCAGATTATTATGACCACCTGACATTTGTAGGCAAATTAGCTGGACACTGCATCGTATGGGATATGGAAGCCGAAGGCCTATTCAAACACCTTTGCTGTCTGCAGTTACCAAGATAAAACGTCTCCAATTCGCATACAGTCGAGCATTGGAACAAAGTCATGTGGTCCAATGAATCGCATTTCCAGTTGCATCATGCAGATGGCAGAGTGAGAATTTGGCAGAAACAGCATGAAAGCATGCACCCCACATACATTAGTACAACCCTTCAAGTTGGTGGGGGCAGTGTTATGGTTTGGGCATGTTTTCCTGGCATGATTTGGGCCCTTTAATTTGTGGGGAACAACGTCTGAATAGCACAACATGCCTAAGTATCATTGGTGATCAAGTTCATCCTATCATGTTGATGGCATATCCCAATGGAGATGGCTTCTTCCAACAAAACAATGCGCCATGCCATGGTGCTCATATTGTGCAGGAGTGGTTTCAAGAACATGAGGGAGACTTTACCTTGCTTATGTGGCCCCCACAATCACCAGATCTCAATCCAATTGAGCATTTGTGGGACGAAGTTAAAAGAGCCATCAGGCAGCTGGTTCCACAACCATCAAATCTCACAGAGCTGGACAGTGCTATTCATCAGGCATGGTGTCAGATTCCTCGCATCACCTTTCAACATCTCGTGGAGTCAATGCCAAGAAGAATCGCCGCAGTATTGAAGGCAAAAGGTGGAAGATATATATATATATATCCCACGTTCAAAGGCTGTTAAATCACGTTGTTTACCCATATCTTCAGAAATAAAAAATCATTTCTACTGTAAACAACCTGCTTCGCTATTTATAATGGTCTGGCTCTCTAGCAACTTTAGCGCGAAATTATAGCTAATTTGCCTACAAACGTCAAGTGGTCATAATAATCTGGCCACTCAGTGTATATGCCTTCGTGTTCGTTGCTTTTCTCCCTGCCAAAGTGTGAAGGGCAAGGTCTTTCCAAGCAGCTTGCAAATGCAGCATCAGTGAGGTCCCATTGGAGTGGAAGGAGAGCCCACGGCCGTTCCTTCATGCGGTGCCGGGCCAGCACCTGGTGCGGAGGGCGCTCAGATGGGCTTGTGCTAAAACCAGTGCGAACACTGAAAGGCAGAGCGGGCGTCTCCCTGGGGAGCACCGCTCAGCCCGTGGGTCCTAGAGGCGCGTGGGTGACGCTTCACCCCTCTGTGCACCTGCCACCACGTCATACAAGAGATCCGTCATTTAGCACTCGCTCTTCTCGCTGCGCGTGCCCTGGGAGGTAGCCGTGGTCAGCGCAGCGGGGCAGCAGTAGCTGTGAGAGCCTGAAAGAGCACTGCGGGGTGTGTGTGTGGAGGGGGGGGGCGGGGCAGGGGGGCACAGGCTGGTTCCAGAGAAAGAAGAAAGAACTGGCTTTCAGCGAGTGCCTCCCGACCTCGACTCGGCACCGATGACTCTAAGGACAGTTGTGAACACGATTGGATCGTGGCCCCTGGGTGAATGCATGTTCAGCAGGGGAAGAAATGGCAATGAGTTCCACTGTTCTCCACAGTGAGTCACTCTGGCTTTCCAGGGCAGAAAGTGCTTTTGTGGATTGTTTTGTCATGTTTATTGCGGTTTAATTTGCACCACCCTATAGCTGCCACTGAAACCCTGCCAGAGGACATCCCTGCTCCCCAAAGTTCCCTGTGCCTCTGCCTTCAGGTCTCCCTGTCACCCCAGTTCCTGACAACCACGGATCTCTTTTCTGACCCTGGTTTTGCTTTTTTCAGAATGTTCACTCTTGGGGCCTGGCTTCTGCTCAATTATATGTGGATTTGGGGCTGAAGAATATGATACAACAGTATTTGGAAAAGGCAGTGGGTTTATTTTTATTTATTTCATGTGGTATGTTCAAGAGTGGCATCTCAGTAGGGTATTTATATCTTCAATACCTAAATGCATCACTTCACAGCCCAAACCTAGGATTGATCAAGAAAATCAAACTGTGGAACAGATGTCTTGATCAAGAGTCTAAGAGTCAAACAATAAAGATAAATATTAAAAAGTCTAAGAGCTAACTCTTTCCCACACATTAGCTTTTTCCCACTTTTTTGAAAAAGAAATTCACAATCTTATTGGCCATTAAGCACACGCGTACACACACACACACACACACGCACACACGCACGCGTGCGCGCATGCTGGAGCAGAGTATGAGGAATGTTGTCCGGAGCTCGGAACAGCCAGAGGACAGTAAGGATCTATTAGTTATGATCTTTCAGGCCAGTCAACCTCACAGCTTTTGAGTGTGAGGTGAGTGTGAGGTGCATTGTAAATGGTCTCCCGTGAGAATCCTGAAATTTCTTAATCCATCATGTTTAAGAAAAAGTCACTTGCCACTATTTTTACCTTATGTTTCATATTCATATTTTATCCATAGCTTATAAAACTGGCTTATCTGCTTAACATCTTCTAAATTTATATTCATACCATCATGACTATTTTTGTTATGCTATGTGGCACACACATTTTGTATAATTAGCATGGCCCAGTTTCTCTCAAAGGAACCACGGATTTCTTTACTGTTTGATCTGCTTTCCTTTCTCTAGGCACTTAAATAAATGAAAACTCCCAGTTGAGATTTTCAGGGAAGCACTGAACTACTGACTGATCCACTGGATCTTCATGAGAAATTGGATATGCAAATATTTTCACAGACACATGTATGTAGTAAAACACTGGCACATCTGGGTTCCCAGCAGCCCTTGTTGATTAATGTGCATGTGACCCAGAACTGCCCATTCCCTGCTGGGTGACGAGCATTTTAAATGCACTCGGCTCATTTTCAAGTAGATGCCTGGGTCTTCTGTGCAGCAGTGACTTGCCAGGCTAGATGCTTGTTTTATATTAAATCAACTTCCTACCCAATGAAGAAGCTCCTCTGTTATATTCAATACTAGGGGCCTGGTACACGAAATTCATGCATGGGTGGGTCCCTAGGCCTGGCCAGTGATCAGTGCCAATCAGGGCCTTCCTTCCCCAGCTGCTGGCTGCCGGCTGCCAGCTGGGGCCTTCCTTCGTTCTGCTCACCCCCTGGTGGTCAGTACACGTCATAGTGAGTGGTCGAACTCCCAGTAGGTGGAACTGCCGAGGGGACAATTTGCATATTAGCCTTTTATTATATAGGACTAGAGGCCCCTCGGGGAGGGGGGGGAGTCCCTCAGCCTGGCCTGTGCCCTCTCACAGCCTGGGACCCCTCGGGAGATAACGACCTGCTGGCTTAGGCCTGCTCCCGGGTGGCAGAGGGCAGGCCTAATCCCTAGGTGCAGCCCCTGGTCGGGCTCAGAGCAGGGCCAATTGGGGAGTTGGGGCGCTGCCCCCTGTCATGCACAGAGCAGGGCAGATTGGGAGGTTGCGATGCCACCCTCAGTCACGCTCAGGGTAGGGCCGATTGGGGGGTTGGGGCACCGCCCCCTGTCACACTCAAGGCAGGGTTGATGGGGAGGTTGCGGCGCCACCCCCTGTCATGCACAGAGCAAGGCCAATCAGGGGGTTGGGGAGCTCCCCCCTGTCACGCACAGAGCAGGGTCGATCAGGGGGTTGGGGAGCTCCCCCCTGTCATGCACAGAGCAGGGCCCATCAGGGGGTTGAGGAGCTCCCCCCGTCACTCACAGAGTAGGGCCGATAGGGGAGTTGGGGCACCACCCCCTGTCACACACAGAGCAGGGCAGATCAGGGGGTTGGGGCGCCGCCACTCTCACACTCAGGGCAGGGCCGATGGGGAGGTTATGGCTCTACCCCATTACATACAGAGCAGGGCCCGTGGTGGGGGGGGGGTGTTGGGGCACCACCCTCTATCACCCACAGAGCAGGGCCGATCAGGGGGTTGGGGCTCCGCCACTCTCACACTCAGGGCAGGGCCGATGGGGAGGTTATGGCTCTACCCCGTCACACACAGAGCAGGGCCCGTGGGGGGGTGGGGGGGGGTGCTGCACCCTGTCACACACAGAGCCGCAGGGCGATCAGGGGGTTTGGGCGCTGCCCCCTGTCATGCTGATCCCGGTGCCGGGAGGCATATTACCCTTTTACTATATAGAATAGAGGCCTGGTGCATGGGTGGGGGGTGGCTGGTTTGCCCTGAAGGGTGTCCTGGATCAGGGTGGGGGTCCCCACTGGTGTGCCTGGCCAGCCTGGGTGAGGGGATGATGGCTGTTTGCAGCTGTTCACACAACCTTCAGGGTGGGGGTCCCCACTGGGGTGCCTGGCCAGTCTGGGTGAGGGGCTGAGGGCTGTTTTCAGGCTGGGACTGAAGCTCCCAACTGCTCCTTTTTTTCTTTTTTCTTTTTTTATTCTGGGCCAGCTTTAGCTCTGAGGCTCCAGCTCTGAGGCCTCCGCTCCTGAAAGCAGGTATCTGGTTTGTTTCGGTTCTATAATTGAAACTCTGTATCAACTCCAGCTCTGAGATCCCAGCCTGCTGAAAGCTGGTTTCTGGGTTTTTTTTTAGCTTCTATATTTGTAACTATGTTTCTTAAACTGCAAGCTCAGAGGCCGGCAGCAGCAGGCGGGGAATGCTGGAGTCCTCCGTCACTGAAGCAAGCTAGCCTCATGCTAGTTTCAAGCTGCCTGGCTGCCGGCCGCCATCTTGGCTGGCAGTTAATTTGCAATCACCCTGATTAGCCAATGGGAAGGGTAGCGGTTGTACGCCAATTACCATGTTTCTCTTTTATTAGATAGGATATGTATTTTTTTCCCCTCAATTTAGGAAAAACAATGACTCTGTTAACAGCAAACAATGGACTTTTCATTGTAGCGTAAATCATCTGGAAAACAAGAATGTTTTACTGATTAAAAAATATGGTAGGGAGATGACTCCTGCCAAGCAACAGCCAAAAGCCCAAATGCAACTGAAAAACACAAGTCAGGGGGCCAGCTTGCCCTGTGAATGACAGATCCTTGTTTTGTGGAGTAATTACAAAATTCCAACTGTACATTATTTCACCCAGACATCTACCAAACCTTGGAGGTAGGTAGCAAAGAGTAGGTGTATTTTGAGGTGGAGAAATTAAGGCTGAGCATCACGGGGTCCCAGTGAAGACCTTCCACGCTGGTGGAAATACAGGTCGGAAGGAGAGGGGATGCAGCTTGCTCCCCTCGGTGGGCCTTGGCCAGGCTGCATTGCTCTCCTGGGTCTGTGGTTCACTTAGTCCATCTTCACAGGAAACAGAAGCTTTAACCTATGACCTCTTACTATAAGTGAAATCATGTACATTTCAGTGTAAATTATTTTGTCTCCAAGAATCCAGGCATTCATTACCTACCACACCAACTGAAAAGCATGAAGTTCAAACTGGTTGCCATTACCTGCAGGCAGGGGTGACCAGATAAGTCTAAGAAGTATTTAATAGCTAAACCTGACACTTCTCATGGCTGCCCTCCAGAAGGCATAGTTACTGTGAGTGTTTTATTTAAAACAGTTATTCTTTTTGTGCCTCAGCAATACCATTTACCATCTATCATTAAAAATGTACACTCATATAAGACAGTACTAATAAAACCTGGTGTGAACCCAAGTGCATTTGGGGATTTACATAAGTTCTTTTCTATGTCAAGCATTACATCCTTAGTTTCATTTGTTTAATTTAATCTGCAAACCAATTTAAGAAGATTTGTAGCATTATTTTCATTTTGCATATGAGGGAAGTAATGGGGGGGGGATTTATAATCTGATAGATAGAGCACCTGATTAATCTGAAAAAGTAATCGTACTATTTTAATCTTAGAACACATATACTTATATGAATAGGGGATTAAGTTTCTCATACGTGAAGAGGGGGTTACATTTTTCTTAAGTATCCCTTTGAAGGCCTGTGCAAAGCAATTAGGGAGGTGACTCAGCTGAGAATCCAGCAAGAAGAACCGATAAGCATGATCAGACTGACCCACCAGGAGTCAAAACGTCTTGTCAGCATCATCTCATCAGTATCATCTCATCACCCGATGACAATAGCTGAAGTCTGTTCCCCAGCCCCACTCCCCCCTTTATATCCTGTCCCCTGTACCTGCTGGAAGACAGGATTTGATGCCTGTAAGCGCCCCGTCTTCTTGGTGGGCTGGCCTTCTCAATAAATGCCTAATATGAATCAACTCTGCCTTCGTTATTGGACACAGGGACAGGCGGCCCAAGCCCAACAGGGAGTTCCCCGGTAACAGACCTAGACAAGGTGAGTGACTCGGCTTTTACCTGCCTCCCCGACCCTGACAACAAGGGTGCCCCATCCCTTCTCCCTCACAGCCCACCTTTGGTTGATTAAATATACTTTTGTTCTTCTGAACTCAGGTGAGCACATATAATGTCATGAAGAAAAGCTAGTGAAGAAAAGCAATTAAGGTTTAGCCCTGAAGAAGCAGCCTAGTTAACAGGAAAAGAGGTAAGATCAATAAAATGTGCTGAAGATTTGGTTCTAGTTTTTTAATGTTTGCCTGGCTAGTCTTGTTCTCTCTCTTACACTAACTTTTGGAATTACTGGCTTTACATCACTTCAGCCCCCACGTATAACCACACTTACCCTTGTTAGTGACATCTTCCCTCTGGACACTGTTAACTCAGGCATCTATGCTCAGTCACAACCTGTTTTCTTCCAATTCTCTCCGTTCTTCAGGAATTCAGTTCTTCTTCCTACTGCAACCTGGTCTCTGCTTTCTCTGGCAGCCTCCTTTTTAATTTTTTCAATATTTACTGTCTAGCTTAGAATTTTTTCCTCTTCGATTACTATCTTGCAAATATCTTTAACCCTCTTGACCGCTCTCTCATCCTTCATTTACACTTGACTGACCAAAATGCCACCCACATGGGGATGAGCGCCAGAGTCCACCTTCTCCACATCACGTTCCCGAGAAGTGCTGGGCACACCTGGAACGGGGCGATATGTTTGTGGCCACTGACCTGAAACAGCTTGTGCCTTTTTTCTGACAATCCTATTTTTATTCTGAGTCAGCTCACGCCCATTTTTCAGTCTTCAGTTCCCCATCTCATCATCTCCTTATTCTATATGATACTTTTGGTTCCTGTATTACGCTGTCTTAGTTGGGGTCCTCTGAAAACCAAAGCCTATGTAAATGCAATACTGAAATGCTAATGCTTTGCAGGGAAGTGCAGTCCCAGGGAAGTGGGCATAAAAAAAAGGGATGCAAATCAGGGGAGCAGGAAGAGAAAATACAAGATGATACCTCATTCAGCTGTCTACTTCTTCACAAATGGACAGAGACATGGCCAGTCACTTACCCAAGTGGGCTCTCTCTCTCTCTCTCTCTCTCTCTCTCTCTCTCTCTCTCTCTCAATACAACTTATTTCTGCATGTGGTTTTTTATCACAAAATTCAGATTGGAACACTCAGAACAGAAGCATAAGTCACTCCTAGACTCTGAGCTGGACTTGGTCTGATTTGACTTCCTCAAAATTTTTATCTCAACGCCAGGGTGAGAATTTTGAGCAATAAATCAATTGAATAGTTTAAGTGAAGGATATGACATTGTCAGAGCTACTTGTCCAAGGAAAAGTAGGTGCGATGAAGATCTGACAATAGAAGTCATGGCTGAGATAGACAGACTTCCCTAGAGACACCAGCAGGGTGCCTGCACCAGACCAGGAGAGCAGGGAGGAAATTTGTGTCTCACGTCCTGTGGGTTTGGAACACTGAGTCAGGCTTAGAGTTGCCGACCCATATCTATATATATAAAAGGCTAGTATGCTAAGTCTTTCTGACTGTTGCTATGATGCACACTGACCACCAGGGGGAAGATGCTCAGGAGCTGCTGAGCTGCAGTGACTTGGCAGCAGCGGTTCTCGGGTGACTCACCCCGAAACCAGAGAGGAGGGAGCCCGATTCCTTGCGGGGCCGCGTGATTCCACTTTTGGCGGTGGGTTATGTTGTTGCTGGGGCACTGTTGGCCCCGAATCTGGTTTACTGCATAGTTGCGTTTGTGTTCCACACCCTGTATGACAGCAACTTTGCAGAGCGCCCTCTTGTACTCAGGACCCCTCAGGGGATGTCAGAGAGCCAGTTTCAGCCTGACCCCCGCAGGCCAGGCCGAGGGACCCCACCTGCCTGAGGGACCCTGCTCACTCTGCAGATGCCTTTCGAGCCACAGCACCATTCCAGGTGGGTGTGGCTGGCCTGGGAGGGACCACGGGAGGTTGGCTCCAGGGCGTGTCCAGACCATCTTGCCCAGGCCTGCCCCACTGGCCACCTTCTAATTAATTTCCTTTCAATGTGCACGAATCTGTGCACCAGGTCACTAGTTATACAATAATAGTCATCCTCATCCTCAGGCTTCAGCCCAGTGATGTGCAGAATAGCTGAGTTAGTCAAGGTGTCTTTGGATCCAAAGAAGGGGCCTGAGCCCTGGAACTTCTGTGAGCCAGGTGAGCCACAGGGGATACTGTGGAGTTCTCCCTGACTTCTGCTGGCACCACCTTGCAGCAAAGTCTCTAACACTAAAGCACCTGCTCAAGGTGCAGGTGAGTCAGCACAGGCGGTGAGGGAACTGAGTTCCCTGAGGGATGGGAACTTCCAATGATCATAGTCTGGTGGGCACCATAGAAATTCTGTTGGTACAAGCTCACATTCTATGTTCCAACACTGTTATTTCTGGTGTAGGGGAGGGTGACCACAGAAACCAAGGCCTCCTGCCTCAGCACAGACTAAGGCCAGCACCATTTCCCTGGGCCTGGTGCATGGAAGGAGGATGGGGACTTTAGGTTTCGCTGGTCAGTGAGGTCTAGTCTCATCTATCAGCTGTAATCAAGAGCTTCTGCTGTGACATGGAGACCAAACACAGGACCTACATTCAAAGAGGATGTAGTTCTTCCAGTGGGTCCAGTGTTTTGATGAGACACCACTGGTGCTGACCCAGCAAAACCACCCACTCTATCCAGTGCTGCTGCCCTTGCCAAGGCAGTAGGCATGGGCGTTCTTTTCTGGGTTCCCAGTCTGGTCTCTTTTGAGACTGAATCAGCTCTTCCTGATTCCCAACTGGGCTGTCTCTTAAAAGGTTGTATAGAACACAGCTATTACAGAATAGTCCGATGCAATGAGGAATAAAAAAAGAAGTTTCTATAGGTTCCTACCCATCTCTTGTCTTGAGCCACTCATTAATAGCCACAATTGGCCTCATAGGTAGTTATCTCCTCCATACTTCTCTTTACACATTTTCGAAATTTTTTTTTTTCTATCCTCTGCTTTCTAGCCTCTCTTTTTTGGGATTCTATTTACTGATATATTTGGCTGTCTGAAATTTCTCAGGGTCCACTGATACCCCTTTTAATTTTCATAGCTGTTTATCTCTGTGATTTCTTTTAGACTAGTGGCCCGGTGCACGAATTTGTGCATGGATGGGGTCCCTCTGGGTGGCCTGCAGGGATCAGGCCAAAACCTTCTGTCCAATGCCACCTGCAGCTTCTACCTGCTGCTTCTGCTCATCCTGGCCCCACTATGCCTGCCATGGACTCATGCCCAATCAGTCCCAATTGGGAGAGGCTCGCACTGCTGCAGCAGCTCTCACCAGCCATGAGCCTTGCGTCTGATGCCCTCCCAAGGGGAGTGGCCTGCAGGATTGTGCTGAAACCAGCTCTCCGATATCCCCTGAGGGGTCCTGGATTGCGACAGGCAGGACGCAGGCCAGGCTGAGGGACCCCACTGGTGCACAATTGGGCCAAGGAGGGATCACGGGAGGGCTCCAGGGCATGTCTGGCCCATTTTGCTCCATCCCATTTGGCCAGATCCCAGCAGCAAGCTAACCTACCCATCAGGTCATCTGCCCCCTGATGGTCAGTGCACATCATAGTGACTGGTTGACCAGTTGACTGTCTCCCCCCTGGTGCTCAGTGCACATCATAGTGAGCGGTTGAGCAGCCTTAGCATATCATTAGCATATTATGCCTTGATTGGTTGTTCGGTTGTTCTGCTATTCAGTCTATTTGCATATTATCCTTTTATTATATAGGATAGTTTTTATTGTTATGTCTTTAAGTTCACTAATCTTTTCTTCTGCAATGGCTAATCTGTAATTATTTTCCTATTCAGTGTATTTTTTTTTGTCTTGGTAATTGTAGTTTTCACCTGTAGAAGTTTGATTTGTCTTTTTTTAAAAGTATCTAGTTAACATATTCAATCTTTCCTTTAACTTCTTGAATATTCTATATAATAAAAGCCTGACATACAAATCCACCGAATGATGGAATGACTGGTTGCTATGATGTGCACTGACCACCAGGGGGAAGACGCTAAATGCAGGAGCTGCCCCCTGGTGGTCAGTGCGTTCCCACAGAGGGAGCACCACTCAGCCAGAAGCCGGGCTCATGGCTGGTGAGCACAGTGGTGGTGGCAGGAGTCTCTCCCACTTCTGCAGCAGCACTAAGGAGCAGCAAGTGGGTAGGTTGTAAGGAGCAGCGAGTGGATAGGCTGTAAGGAGTGAGGGGTCCCGGACTGCAAGAGGGATGTCTGCCTTCCGGCTTAGCTGAGGGGTCTCCCAAGGGGTCCTGGACTGTGAGAGGGTGTAGGCCAGGTTATGAGGAACCCCCCCGCCCTTTACCCCCCAGTGCATGAATTTTGTGCACTGGGCCTCTAGTATGGAATAGATAAATAATTGTTTTAATATCTATATTTAATTAGTCTAACATTTCTAAGTGACTTTTGATTGTCTTTTCTCTTTATTATGGCTCACATTTTCTTGCTTTTTTGAAAGGTTGGTAGTTTTTGATTAGACAGATATTGTGTATTTTAGCTTGTTAGGTGTTGGATCTTTTTTCCTCTCTAAAGTTGTTATTTGGCTTTTTGGGGGAGGGGGATTTATTTTAAGACATGGTTAAATTGCTTTGAAACTGTGATATTTTAAGTCTTGCTTTTAAGCTTTGGGAAAGACTAGAATAGTGTTCAGTTTCAGTTTAATTCTCCCACTCTAACTGATGTGTTTAGTTCCTCATAGGTCCTCACACACCCTCCACAAAAGCTGTAGTAGAACTGGGTTAGCACTTGTGTCCGTGGTCCCCAAACTGCCAGGGTCCAGCCCCAGAGGTCCAGGGGTTCCCAAAGGTGAGGACGGTGTCAGCAAAGAAAGAAGGACATGGAGACAACGTTCAGATCATCAACATAGTTGGGTTCTTTTTTATTGTCCTGTTACAGCTGTATTTATACTACTTGATTTTATAAGCATGCCTCTATATCATGGTATGTTTTGGGTCCTCCCTTGACCTTCTACTGTTCCTTATTTTATGTTTATAGTTTCTTATCTAACCTTTGCTAAAAATCTTATCTCTATCTATCTCTGTTGATTTTAGTCCTATCCATTCTATTCCAAAGGTTAGGGCTAGTTTGTTATCTCCATTCCAAGGTCACTACTCTACTGCTCTACTGTTAAGCTACAAGGAAGTAACTGAAGGAGATTTTCCTATTCTATGGCCCTGAGTAACGGTTATGTCCTTTTAGCCTTGCTGGTTGTCTTCCTTGGGACTACCCTGCATCGGCGGGTTTTCAGGGGCATAGGCTTTGGTACTTTCTCTGGTGGGTAGACCCCTGGGGATGTGGGCCTACTAAGTCCCAAACTTATTGTTAACAGTCTTAGTCTAAGTTCTTCATAAGTAGTACTCGGTATTTCTGTAACACTAGGGGGTTTTACTGATTTATTCCCTTCCTTAGTCCCATTAATCCCTAACTCCAGGGAAACATCCCCACCTGGGGAAACAACCTTTCTCGGGGAGGTGGCCCTGGTTAGAACACATAGTGCAAAGAAGGGGAGCAAACATATTAAGAACAGTATGCCATATACACCAGGTCCCTTGGAACATATGCTGTGCAGATGTTTCTTTCCTGCATTGACTGTGTCAAGCAGCAAGAATGGACTGGCTTCGGCACCAAACCACCCAAAGATTCTATGATTTGCTAGGAGAAACCACTAAACTCATCACACCTTACTCACAGTTATGATTTATTACAGAAAAAAGTAGGTCAACGTCCATGCAGGGAAGATACACAGAGTAAAGTCTGGAGAAAACCAGGCACAAGCTTCAAAGGGTCTTCTCTTCGTAGAGTCACATGGGACATGCTTCATTCTCCCACTAACAAGTTATGACAGCACATGTGAAGTGTCATCTACCAGGGAAGCTCACTACTACTAGGTGTCCAGGGTTTTTACTGGGTGCTGGTCACACAGGCAGTATGTGCCTGGCACATACCAACATTCCAGATTCTCAGAAGGAAAACATATTATTTGTATGGTTAGTTTTGGCACAAGGAGCCATTCTTATGAAATGGATCAATCTTTGTGAAGTACAAGGGCCACTCTTATAATTACCCTGTTTAAGGGTAACAGTCTCAGGCTCCAGTATTAGCTCTTCTGACATTTTAATAGCACCTAGTACTTTTCCTAAAACCCACTTGTCCAACTGCCTGTCTTTCATAGATGGTATACTTTGTGGGAAAAGAGAAAACTGTTTTGTCCAATAGATTGTCTCCTGTACCTACCATAAGTTTAATGAAGACAAAAGTTTAATTAAGTTTAATACTGTGAGAGCATATAGAACTGTAAAAACTATAAGGAAAAAATGGGCAAGTGGCATAAACAACTATTCACTTATTAATAAACAGATATATCGCATTTAAAATCGAGATATGTTGCCCTGGCTGGTGTTTCTATGTGGTTAGAGCATTGGCCCATGCACCGAAGGGTTGTAGATTCAATTCCCGGTCAATGGCCTGTACCTGGACTGCAGGTTTGGTCCCTGGTCCCAGTCAGGGCATGTGAGGGAGGCAATCGTTGTCTCCCTCTCACTTTGATGTCTCCTCTCCCCTCCCTCTCTCCCTCCCTCCCTACCTCCCTCCCTCCCTCCCTCCACTCTCTCTAAAAATCAATGGAAAAAATATCCTAGGGTGAGGATTAACAAAAAAAACCACTCCAAAACCTGAGATATGTTTTTATGTATCACAATGATAAAAATGTTTAAATGTTAATACTCAAAGTTAAGAATGTCATTAAATAATAACTGTTATACATTGCTGACAAGAATGTGTAGTGTGTCTCAAGAGTTTTAAAGTGTTAATAATTATGTTTCAGAAAATTCTTCCTATAGTAATGTATCATGAGAAATGAATCAAGAGATAAAAAGGGAAAGAAATAAAGATGTTAACTGAAGCATTATTTATAATGGCAAATATCTGTTAACACCATAAATGTCCAATGATAGAAGATTAAATAAATGGTAGGATATAAATATAACAACTATAGATTGTTTTCCATAAATATTTTATGACATGGAAAAATACTCAGTATAAGTGAAAAACTCAGAGCAAATAGTTACATTTTTACCCAAATTCTGTTACTATATGTGCATTTACATACATGTGTGTTTCATTTAAATATATAATACATATGGATTATATGTGCTAAAATGTTAATCCCTACTTCTGAAGAGTTTATTCATGGGGGTCATTAGTCGTTTTCTCTTTTTATTTGTATGTGCTTTCTAGAATGGGTTTATTTTGTAATTAGGATATACACACATGCATATAAATACATCCATATTACTCATTGTTATCAATGTTGGCAATGTGTTAATTTCAGTAGTTAAAACTTTTTCCATCTCTGCTTTTTACTTGCTTCCTTTATGATCTTAGGGTTATGTCTAATTCTGAAGTCTCATCTATTAAAATATTCACTATATATTTTCTATCTCCTTTGAAAATTTAATTTTACTATCTTTCATATTTTAAATTTTAAAGTATTTGCTTTAAATATGTGAATAAGATGTGCAATAATCCAGGGTTAATTAAATTTATCCAATCTGGAAATCTGAACATTCTGAATATTTACACAGGATTAAAGGATTTGGACATACACACACATACACACACAGAAAGACTTGTAATTCTGGCTCCAGAGTCCTCATAAGGATGGTTATGTAATTTGATGACAAATGATTTATTAAAAAGAATATTTCCTGACAAGTTGTGTTTCCTGCAACATCTGTCATTTTCCTATCTGAGTATAGTGTTTGCATTTCATTCAAATCATTACAGACCATGGATGTTTTTATTTTAGAGCTGAATTATCGCTAAAACCAGGCTTTTTTCTGTCTTGGTTTGGCTTCCTCCTAAACCAAACCATAAGCCAAGGATTTGGGTACAAGTAACTTTTTGCGAGGCAATCCTAGGAGACATGGCGAGGGGAGGGGGATAAGACAGGGAAGGAGGAATGCCAATGAAGTGGGTACACTTCAGAAAGGTCCCACTTAAGGACAAGGAAGCTGGGGTGTGAATCCATTTATTCATCAGCACTTCTCTGTCATTGCGTGACATAAACTTCCAGGTGTTTCCAGCCCTCCCTGGACCAGGCCGCACCTGCCCACAGCAGAGAGGGCAGCAACCATCACTAGCTTTTCCCATCTCTGCTTATTACTTCCTTTCTGATCTTAGGGTTATGTCTAATTCTGAAGCCTCATCAATTAAAATAGGTGACTCTGGTAGAGACTCGAAGGCTGTCAGGAGAGTGAGAAACAGGGAAGGCTGCCTGGCTGTGGCTGTCGGCCTGGGAGGCGGCAGATGGGCTGACTAGAAGCCAGGCTCCTATGGGATTGGCTCGGGGCATAGTTGGCTGTCCCTGTTTGGTCCTAGGTGCGAAGTGGGGCAGATATTAGAGGCGCTGTCAGTTATTAAGTACTGATGGCTCTGTGGTTTGGCTGACTGGCTGCTGCAGATGCGGATCAGAGTTTTGTTTTTAGATAAGGTCTGGCCAGGATCCGTGTGTTTATTCCATCTCTCAAAACTGAAGCTTAATTATGTGAAGTTGCTTGAGGTCCCGCCCCAAGAGGCTAAGGGAAGACTCCACATCTCCCATGAAGTCCAGCCTCAGCTTAATGGGAAAGAGTAAATCTCCCTTGGTTAGGAAGTGACACAAACCCCCAAGACCCAGACCGGCTCCCTGTGAGTGCAACAGGAGCAGAGCTTCGCAGAAGGGCTGAAGGGCAGCTTGTAAATACAGGTGAGAACCCCCAGGCCACCCACAAAATGAGACTTCAAAAGGGGCAGGGAGAACTGAAAATGTAGGGGTCGCTTGAAGTTGGCTACAGCCTTGGTGTTTAGGTGACCTCTAAAATGCCAGGCTCAGGGCACCCCTGAGGATGAAGGTTACATCTACATTTACACTTGACTAGCTCACAGTGGGCCTTATTCCTTCCTCAGGGATCCACACACAACCCTTGCAATCAGAGCCTGGCTTCTTCCCTATCTGAGAACAGCTTCACCAGCAGAACAGAAGGACTGCTTGCCAGGGGGATGGATCAAGAGGCTCTTTGATCAGTCATTCCACTCGCATGAGCCTGTTACTAAACCAGGATGGTAGTGAGAGTAATTTAACGTACATCTATAATTAATTCGTTACACTTTTCCTGCTGCTGGCAAATCATACTATTTTAGAAAAGTTTATGGAATTAATCTCTCCAAAGAGATATGAGATGGAAACCCTTCAAAAATAAATTATTTTGTTTACACCCAAACATGTGAGTTTTAAGAGCCAATTTTGGCTATAGGTCAAGGTTGATTTAGCATTTCAAATTTATCATTTAGAAAACTGTATAAAGTCAAGATCTTTCCACCACATACACAGGTGGTGTGCATCATAAAAAAAAACACATTTTTCCTTCTCAAATGGCTCTTATGATCTGGTAAGGGCAGTAAGTGTTGTTTATTTTTAAACATGAAAACAATACAAAGGTAAGGAATGTTTCAAAAAAGGACACTATTCAGTTTCACTTTGAGAATAAAGAGGATATTGTACATTCCTGATGTGGGTATTGCTTAAATAATGTAGATGACAAGAATATGTGCTATTAAGTTTAGAGGTGGCCAAAGTTGGCCAGACTGCTAAGGGAAGTATTCAATTCATCCTGGTTTGGCCAGAATTTTCCTGGTTATAGTGACAGGGGCAGAAATAGAATTTTGGGGATCCAGCTAGAATTGTAAAATATTAATCATGATTGTTTTATTCTGATTAAAGAAGGCACATTCTAACCTGGCTGGCAGCTGCACTTGGGACCTGGGAGCTCACCTGGAAATGCAGCCCACCCTCCCCATTTGGAGCTGCCTGTCATCATGGAAAGATTAACAACTTCGCTGCAGGAACCAGAATCACCAGCCCTTTGAAGATCCTCAGTCCTTGCATATCACTAAGCCCTTTGAAGACCCCTGCTCTCTGCTTACCTGTTCACTGCCCGTTGGCATACCCTTTGGCCACTCCCCATGTAATCTCTGTCCTTTTACCCAATATAAGCAGCTGCCTTATGGTGGGGGGCAGAGCAGATTTTGTGGATGACCTGCTCCTCTCCCATGCTGCTGGCAGTATTGGAATAAACGCTCGTAATGATTCAACCCTGTCTCTGCTTAATTGGCTCAAGTAGTGACAGGCAGCATGGACCCATTGATTGTCTGGTTACAATAGCACTGAAATTCCTGTGTCCTAAGAACTGGGCAAACTGGGATTACTGGTCATCCTACCGAAGACTTCAGTCTAAACTGACTCAATTTTGGAAAATGATGAATGGTGTAATATTGAATTGAGTCAGGACCAGTCCTGGGCTGTATCCTTAAGAATGAGAAATAGATTTCTAGGTTATGGGACAGGAAATATTGACTGGAGAAAGATAGGAATTGAAGAGATCACAAATTGCGCAAAATTCCCAGAACTGGAGGTTTGAAGAAATCATTTAAGAGTTACTGCTCATCCTGGCCAGGTGGCTTAGTTGGTTGGAGTGTCAACCCATGCACCAAAGGGTTGCTGGTTCAATTCATGGTCAGAGTACACACCTAGGTTGTGTGTTAGATCCCCAGTCAGGGCATGTATGGGAGGCAACCGATTGATGTTTCTCTATCACATCAATGTTTCTCTCTCTCTCTCTCTCCCCCTCTATCCTCCCCCCTCCCTTTCTCTCTCTCTAGTCAACAAAAGCATATCCTTGGGTGAGGATTTTTAAAAAGTTATCTCCCATTTCATACCCAGCTAACAATGCAATTACAAAGCAAGACATGACTTAAATTTTTTGATCCTCTTTTCTGTTTCCTCCCAACCTGCTAGATGTTTTTTGTTTGTTTCTAAGAATACCTAGAGCAGCAGTTCTCCAAGTGTGTTGCATAGGCCATCAGCAATAGCATCCATTGGACACTTATTAGAGATGCAAATTCTCAGGCCCCACAGTTACTGAATCTGAAACTCTAGGGGAGGAGCAGAAATGTGCATTTCATCAAGCCCTGCAAGTGACCTTGATGAATGCTAAATGCTGAGAACCATGAGTTGAGAATAGTCCTTCCTAATATTTTTTATATAAGGAGACATCACATAGGACAATTTGACACAGTGTGTGGGGAAAATGGATGAGGCTCCGTGGGGCTCTCCCATCAGGCTTTCAGGGCTCAGGTTCCTGCCTTCCATGGGAAGGGAAGAGAAGGCTCCACCTACTTTCTCCACATTCCTGCCACTCTTTCCCACCTGTGATATCAGCCAATAACCAGGCACCAATGACCAGTAGCCATTAATGGACTGTTTCATGTTTCTGATGACTTCAAATCCCCTTGTGCGGATAAACCATAAAAACTGAAGGCAACCTAAATAATAGATATGTGCCTCAACTATGCTTCCAGAAACAGACCCTCTAAATCCCAGGCATCATGTGCACAAGGTCAGTCAAGGGATCAGGAGAGCATTTGAGTCATACCCTGGTTTGGAGCCATATTGGATTGCATCCTTTTCTGTTTAATCTAATAGATTGGTTAGTCAACCTATATATTGATTTCAGAGAGGAAAGAGGGAGATAGAGAGATAGAAACATCAATATGAGAGAGAATCATTGGTCAGCTGCCTCCTGCATGGCCCCTACTGGGGATCAAGCCCGCAACCTGGGCATGTACCTTGACTGGAATTGAACCTGAGACCCTTCAGTTTGCAGGCCGACGCTCTATCCACTGAGCCAAACCAGCTAGGGCTATCTAATAGATTCTTGTGTTTTAGCGAAAAGAGTTTGAGTTTGTCATCTTCTTCGGTATCCAAAGGCAACCTTTGCCCCTTTGTCTGAGGAGGATGTTCTACTTATAAATAAAACTGAATCTTGATCCCAATGTCCCAAAAAGCAATTAACTGGGAAAACAGCTCGATGAACTCTCCGTTTCTTGTTGTAAGAATCTCAATGTCATGGAGGAAGAAATGAGTTGAAAGAACTGATTTGTGATTCAGGGTGAATGATGTCAATGTATTAACCAGTATGTTTACAGGGGGAGTTGTACCAGAAAATACTTAGACCTAAACTAAACATTTAGATAGTCTCACACTGAAAAGTGTCCAGACATATACCAGCTGACTCCTCCCAAAGCAGCCCGAGTTTATTTAGCACATGGCTTTCTGAAGATGTGTGTCTCAGCAACAAAACAGGAACTTCCCTGCCTTGAGAAGCATTCAGGGCCATTTAAAAGTATTCAGCTATGGACTAAATTAGAAAAAGAATGCCTGCCAATTAGGAGCAACTTCCAAAGCATTCTTTTCTTTTCAGATCATCAAAGCAATATTTTCAAAGTCTCGACAGAACACATGCATCTTCTAGTATGCTCATTGTTTCGTCATCCAAGTTAATTCAATAGTGAGATAACTTTCCGTCCATATTAGGTTGGCATGGTGGCTGCCCCTGAGCGGGCCTAACATCGAAGACATCGTATAAGGTCAGAGAGGCAAACAGGATCAAAAATAGAGCCATTTCCACAAAAGAGCTGAATCCTAAAACTGTGCTTATATTTAATATGTGGTCTTCAGCCAACATTTTTCTTATTTGGGGGCATTTTAATTTTTGGGGTGTAGTGTTGATAAAGAACACTTTTGGTAGGAATGTGGTTTTATTTAAACCAACACCAAGGATATAGATGTTAATGTGCCCATGGAACTTCAACACAGTTTTAATTTTAAACCTGCCTCCTAGAAATGAGCAGCAGAGCAGCAGCCAGTGTTGGCTGCACAGAAAGGCGTGGGACTCGTTTTCACTCCGTGAGAGTGTGTGTGTGTGTGTGTGTGTGGGGGGGGGGGGGTTGGTTTGGGGAGGAGAGGGAGGGCCTCTCTAAAATCAGTCTTCCCTTTCCAATACAATATTTCTGGAAGGAATATTACTTAAAGAAATTTACAATAAGGTATAGGCGATTTATTAGAGTCGCTCTCCTTCCTGAGAGAAAACCAAGGATAAAAGGGAAAGACCTCCAGTAAAGGAGGGACAAAAGGTGATCAAAAGGCCAACTTCTCAATTTTGTCCAGGGTCTGAACTAGCTAGGACCCCCACCTACCGTGGGGCAGTGACATTTCACCAGGTGCTTCATCCAGGTGATCGGACAACGGCGATGCTGACCCCTGGTAGGACAGCAGCCTGTTTCCTGACACTACACTCCCTGGGTAGGACAGCAGCCTGTTTCCTGACACTACAGTCCCTGAGTAGGACAGCAGCGTGTTGACTGACACTACAGGCCCCGGGTAGGACAGCAGCGTGTTGACTGACACTACAGGCCCCGGGTAGGACAGCAGCGTGTTGACTGACACTACAGGCCCCGGGTAGGACAGCAGCGTGTTGACTGACACTACAGTCCCCGGGTAGGACAGCAGCGTGTTGACTGACACTACAGGCCCCGGGTAGGACAGCAGCATATTGACTGACACTACAGGCCCCGGGTAGGACAGCAGTGTGTTGACTGACAATACAGGCCCTGGGTAGGACAGCAGCGTGTTGACTGACACTACAGGCCCCGGGTAGGACAGCAGCGTGTTGACTGACACTACAGGCCCCGGGTAGGACAGCAGCGTGTTGACTGACACTACAGGCCCCGGGTAGGACAGCAGCGTGTTGACTGACACTACAGGCCCCGGGTAGGACAGCAGCATATTGACTGACACTACAGGCCCCGGGTAGGACAGCAGCCTGTTTCCTGACACTACACTCCCTGGGTAGGACAGCAGCCTGTTTCCTGACACTACAGTCCCTGAGTAGGACAGCAGCGTGTTGACTGACACTACAGGCCCCGGGTAGGACAGCAGCGTGTTGACTGACACTACAGGCCCCGGGTAGGACAGCAGCATGTTGACTGACACTACAGGCCCCGGGTAGGACAGCAGCGTGTTGACTGACACTACAGTCCCCGGGTAGGACAGCAGCATGTTGACTGACACTACAGGCCCCGGGTAGGACAGCAGCATGTTGACTGACACTACAGTCCCCGGGTAGGACAGCAGCATATTGACTGACACTACAGGCCCCGGGTAGGACAGCAGCGTGTTGACTGACACTACAGTCCCCGGGTAGGACAGCAGCGTGTTGACTGACACTACAGTCCCCAGGTAGGACAGCAGCATATTGACTGACACTACAGGCCCCGGGTAGGACAGCAGCGTGTTGACTGACACTACAGGCCCCGGGTAGGACAGCAGCATGTTGACTGACACTACAGGCCCCGGGTAGGACAGCAGCGTGTTGACTGACACTACAGGCCCCGGGTAGGACAGCAGCATATTGACTGACACTACAGGCCCCGGGTAGGACAGCAGTGTGTTGACTGACAATACAGGCCCTGGGTAGGACAGCAGCGTGTTGACTGACACTACAGGCCCCGGGTAGGACAGCAGCGTGTTGACTGACACTACAGGCCCCGGGTAGGACAGCAGTGTGTTGACTGACACTACAGGCCCCGGGTAGGACAGCAGCATATTGACTGACACTACAGGCCCTGGGTAGGACAGCAGTGTGTTGACTGACACTACAGGCCCTGGGTAGGACAGCAGCGTGTTGACTGACACTACAGTCCCCGGGTAGGACAGCAGCGTGTTGACTGAGCGTTATAGGCACCGGAAATGCAGTGGCTTATTGTTTATTTAAATAGGACAACTCTTCATATTAAACTATTATTACTCGAATTAAAAGATCAGGAACCAGAGACATAAAAGCAATAAATAACTTAGTCCACTATCCACAAGAAATACTTGGTAAAATCAGGAAGTAACTTGGTGCTTTGAATGGATAACTACGCTGCTCCACCCAGAAGCAAAGGCCTCCCTGCTCAGGGAGCAGGGATGGACTCATCGAGGTGTAAGAGGAAATTTCAAAGGCCCACAGTTAGCAGGAGTTAATTTGCCTGTGAGTCAGAACAGACCCCAAATTGGAGGGAGGGTGTTCCTGGGATGGGCAGGTCTCTGCTCTCCTAAGAAATTCCAAATGCCTCACAAAGCCCTGATTCAGTCCAGAGCCTGTGGTGTTGGCGTCCTCTGGCCCTCTCCCAGGGAACTGTTATGTTCTTGTTCTCAGATCTGACCCAACTCAGAAACAGGCGCAGAGCTCCCTGAAATGCTAATGCTGAGGTCGGCACTGGAAAGGAGCACGTGTTTCACCCCCACAGACAATCATACCACACGTGTTTCACCCCCATGAACAATCACACAGCACGTATTTCACCCCCAGACAACCACACAGCACAGTCAGTCCTCTTGTCTGCGGACATCTGAATGGTGTTTAAACAGGAAAAGTAAAATGAACTGTTGAAGCAGTTTCCTGAAACAGCTTAGGCAAAAACTTCAGATAAATGATCAATCTTCTCATTAGCCAAGTAATTGTCCAACTCTTGACTCTTCTGTACCTTGAAAATTTTTATTTCTTAATTGAGTCCACAGAGATTCTTACCACTGGGAACAACTACATACAACCCAGGAGCAACATGGCTCTGAAAAAATATGTCAGCACCAAACCAGAAGCGTAACTGTTGGAGGCCTAAACAAAAATCCGCGATTCAAACCAGCCATAGTCAGATGTGTTTTCTTTATTGCTTTGAAGGAGAACTTCTATTACCAGATGCAAGTTATGAGCAGAAAGTTCCTATCTTTCTTTTAATCCTAGCTGCCCCATCAGGGAGGGTCACACCCCTGCAGAGATTCTTGCTGGGGTGGGGTGGGGAAAGGGGCTGGCAGCCTCCAATGCTTGGGTCCAGGCTCCGCCCTCTGTGAACCCAGCACTTTTTCTCACGAGTGTGCTATGAAGACTAACTAATGAATGATCATAAACCATCCAGACAATGTGGAGTGCTGCATAAGTGATGGGTCCTATTTTCCTCCCGTGGCTTTTCTTTCTATTTTCTGTGGAGCCCCGAGAGTCTGGTTTGTGTCTGTGCTCCGTTATGTAATCCCTGCGGCTTTTTGCAAGTAACAAACGCCCCTCCTCAGCTCATACAGACATCGGAGTCCCTAGTGCCTGTGCCCTGTGGAGACTGCTTTTATGGATGAGGGTACAGGGTGTGACTCCACCTTCTGTGGTAATGACCTTGTAACTTTTTCATATGTGAGGACCAAGCTAATGTCACGCGAGCCCCCAAATATATCTCTGCTCCATGGAAACAGCTGCTGAGGGCAGGAACATTTAGAACAGATTTGCAGTAGGTGTCTGTCACTGTCAGAGTCAAGGCCGAGGCCAAGGTTTCTCCAGAATCCATTAAGAGGGAAAGGGAACACTGCTTGGGGCTGACCACCTTGTTAAACAACAGGAGAGTCTCAGAACATCATAGAAACATAAATTCACTCAATCTTCTGTGTAGGAAAGTACAGAGAGCAGAAAATGGGTCACAGAAGCCATTTGCTGGGGCCTCGGGTAAACAATCATCTGTGTAACCTCGGGGTTACGGTCTTCCCAGTGGGAAGAAAGGTAAAGGGTCCCTCCCCTGAGTTGCTGATTGTTAACAGGAGCCTCAAAGAATGGATGAAACAGCTGTTTGTTTCAGCGTCTAGTTGTTTATTTTGAATTGGGCAGAGGCCACAGGAGAGCTAGGTTCCTGGGTTGAGTCTTTTATTCTGTTAAACTTATCCCAGCTCTGTCACAGCTCTGGAGATTTCATCTAAGTCTAGACCAGTGATGGCGAACCTATGACACACGTGTCAGAGGTGACACGCGAACTCATTTTTTTTGGTTGATTTTTCTTTGTTAAATGGCATTTACATATATAAAATAAATATCAAAAATATAAGTTTTTGTTTTACTATGGTTGCAAATATCAAAAAATTTCTATATGTGACACGGCACCAGAGTTAAGTTAGGGTTTTTCAAAATGCTGACATGCCAAGCTCAAAAGGTTCACCATCACTGGTCTAGACCATTACTTCTTGTTTCAGCTTAGACATGTAAAGAACATGGGGTTAACACTCGTGACAAGAAAAATACGGACAAACTAAAATTCAATGATTTTGTTGGACCCATCACAGTACCAAAGTTGCAAGGCAAATTCACACTCCAGATTATGGAGAGACAGGGCCTGCTTACATGGAGTGGATGCTGCTGGAGCCACACACTGGGACGTGCATTTAAAATCAGAAGTGGGATGACTTGCTGTAGGCTGGGTGTAGACTAGTGTGAGAGTGACAAACTCCTGGATGGCAGTCCTGGGGATGCTCAATCCCTTCTATGGCTTTTACATATCGGATCTACAAGAAGATAAAAAAAAAAAAAAAAAAAGGTATTCTTGTGATTTTTGAACGGGCAGAAAAAGGATAATCACAGCCTCTTCATAACGAAGGTCTATAGTTCAAGAGAAAAGACTTTGCCAGACTCGTATCTCAGTTGAGATAAGGGCATTTCTCTCAGCCCCGGTAGCCTTCCTGTCTCATCTAAGGGGAAACAGATCATCAACAGAGGTCATGCTTCAAGAAAATAGACTGGACTATTTCAGCCAGAGAAGAGAGTAGGAGCGGGGAGAGGGTGGACAAAATGCTAGACCAAAGGAGAAACACTAGTCACAGGACTGTCACAGGAGAGCCACCCAAGTCAAAGGACAATGGGTCTCCTCATGTTGGCTCTTATCATGCTCTCGAGAAAGAATTCAGATGAGTGACAGAAAGCAGTGTTGAAGCAAAGCAAATGAATTTATTAAGGAAGCAAAGCAAGCAAATTTATTAAGAATACGCTTGGCATAAAGCACAAGTGAGCAACTCAGCTAGTCTGAGTGCCCCACCTGTTGGGGGTTCAAGGGTTTTATACTTTTCCACTCTATGGGTTTCAAGGTTCCCCTCTGGATAGACTCAATTTCAAGGTCCCCCTTTTCATGTTGTGGTTTTCCCCAGAATTTATGAGAATAATCTGGAGATTTTATCTTGGTAAGTCCCAAGACTGTTAACTTCTTTGTTCGGAGGTGAGATGAAATCTCCCTTTTCTTTCTTTGTTTTCTCCTTCTCCTCCCTCTGCCCTAGCAGCTATCTTTCCAGCCTAACATACCTCCTCAGATGATACCATCCGAATACTTTGGGGATTTTGTTATTTGTCCCCCAGACTTTATCTGTCCTTGGGTTTAGCTGGCACAAATGGCATTAATTGGGTCTTTGTTCTCTATTTTCCCAAGCCAGCGTGACTTAAACTATGTATAATCTGATTAGGGAGAAAAGGTATAAACCATTTGCTCTCAAGTGTCCTTAGTTGGGGAAGTTAAAGTCTTGCGACTCATAAGCTGGCTGCAAGCTGCCCTAACTGTTTGGCCTTGTTTAATTTTCTTGCCTCAGTTTCTCCATTCCACATGCCCAGGAATTTTTCTAGATCCTTACTACCCTACCACAGGACCACTAAAACACTGAGATTTAATTGGAATGTATAGAATATTCCTCTCCTACACCCCACTCCAGGACATACACTAACAGGACTATGATATAATACCAGTGGATTTCAGCAGAAAGAACTGTGAGACACAGACTCTCTCTGAGTAGTAATACTTAGGGAAGCCCAAAGTCAAGAAGGGAGACTCAAAGAAAAACACTACAAAAATTTGTAGCCTTGGCATCTATAGGTACAGTAAACCTTAAATGCAGCCTAAGTCCTAGGCCACTTAACATAAATCCTACACACTGAAAGCCTATTTATGTCAGTTCTTATTTCCCAATACAACATGTCCAGCTTTCAACAAAAAATTTCAAGGCCTTTAGAAAGGCAAAACAAACCCCAAACTACATACTCTGAAGAGACAAAGCAAGCATCACAACCAGACTCAGATATGACATAGATGTTGGAATTATCAAACAGAAATGTAAAATAACTGTGATTAGATGGACCTGGAGAGTATTATGCTGAGCAAAATAAGCCAATCAGAGAAAGATAAGTACCACATGATCTCACTCATATGTGGAATCTAATGATCCAAATAAACTGATGATCAAAAGTAGACCCAGAGTCATAGAAGCATGAGCAGACTGTTGAATCTCAGAGGGAAGGCAGGGGAGGGTGGGTGGGAAGAGATAAACCAATGAACTTGTATGCATATATGCATAATCCATGGACATGGACAATGGGTTGGTGAGAGCCTGGGTGGAGAGGACAGGAGCAGGCTGGAAGAAGTTAATGGGGGGAAAAGGAGGACCTATGTAATACTTTCAACAATAAAGAGTAAAAGAAAAAATAATGAAATAAAAGTAACTGTGATTATTATGTTAAGGGCTCTAAGGAAAAGTAGACAATACACAAGAGCATGTGGGTAGTATAAGAGGAGAGATGAAAACTCTAAGAAAGAACCAAAAGGAAATGCTAGAATTAAAAGAGAAAAACCACTATAAAAGAAGTGAGGAACCAGTGACATTGAAGATAGATCAAGAAAGACTTTCCAAACAGAAATACAGAAATGGATAAAGAAAGTGGGTAAGGGCATGGAGAGGGAGGGCTAAGGTCCCACGGTAGAAAAGGATGGTCTCCAGCTTATTTAATGCCTTAAGAAAAGAAAGCAGCAGTCACCCCTCTTAGGGGGCCCCTTTGTTCGTCTAGGAGGGACAGAGTCAGGATTACAAACTTAGAGGACACCTTTCTTAGGTGACCCCTCTGCCCCCCTAATGCCAAGGGGGACAGAGTCTTAGGCTTAGAGTTTAGAAGTAAAGTTTAGAGGCAGTATTTGCTTGCAATAAAGTTTCTGTACTTTTTACCTACCACCTTTTGTCCGTGGCTTCATTCTTTGAATCCATCTGAGCAAATATTTGGGAAAGAAATCACCCTTGCATCCTGCTCAACAAAACAACCTGAACCAATGGGGTCTCTACAACCCTCTCGTCACTGAGATTTCCCGACTCATCTTGACTTCTGAATCGTGATGGAAGCCTCTTTCCCCCTGGCTTGTAGGATGTTAATTCTTTATTCATCCTTAGTCCTCCCACTCCCTCGAATCCTATGTAGAATACAACAACCCAGTAACGTGAGGCTGAGTGACCTCCTTTCTCTTCCATTACCACTGCCCTAGCTTATGTCCACAGAGCCTAAACCTGCAGTCTCTTAGCTGCTTCTTCCCTATAATCCTCCTCCAAAAACGCTTTCTACAGCTGCCTGTTGGGTTTTCCTAGCGGAGTTTAGTAGCACAGACTGATACCATTTGCTCAAATCTTTTACCGTCTCCCCACGACATGATAATAGTAAATGTGTAGTAACTCCCTTGATTCCTAGCTTTCTCACTTCCCCCCAAGTAAATTAGGTGTGTTTTCATCCCAGAGACTTTGCATGTACTGGCCCGGGATGCTCTGTGTCCATTGTTCATGTGGCCAGACTCCTCCAGGCAAGCCCACACTCAAATTTCACCCTCTCATGACCAGCCTATCTCATCCAGCTCCTACTTTACTTTCTGTTGTATTGTGTTTGTTTGTTTTTTACACTTGATCTTAGCCAAAAGGCCGAGAAGTGATGTGTTTGTTTGTTTTTTTAAGCAATCATCATTTCCTAACATTATTCAGCTATTGTTTGGTAGTTGCCCTACTAGAATACAATTCAAGGGCCCATTTATTCACTGCTATATCCAGCACCTGGCACTGTGCCTGTGCACCCAATAAGCATCTGTGAACTGAATGAGGAATGTGAAACAGAAACCAGAATAGCTTTAAGTCGGACAAGCTGATTATGAGGGACAGAAACTCAGGATGGCAAAACTTAACATTTGTGAGTGGAAATAACTGACACACTTCTGGAGTATTGGTGTCCAGTGTTGTATTTCCCAAATGGCCCTACCAAATAGTTCTCCTGCACAATCCACTGTGAAACAGTATCATGCTGACAAAAGATTTAATAAATGCTGCATTCCATAATCCTTTCATGAAGATTCACCATGCTCATTAGCATATTGAAGGTTCTGAGCAGTCCTACAGTTAATGAAGTGAATTAATTTTATTTTAAAATTCCTTAAATATATCTTAGCAGACTCACGTTGGGATGGTCACCTGCATGCAATACTTCTACCCCACTGTCTTCTGATACACTATATCCTGGCACAGGCATATGACCATGCTGGGCCAATCATAGTTACTTCTGGTTTGTGGAAAGGATGGGCCTTTAACAAGCCAAGCCAATTAGGACATCCCTTGAATTAAAGGCTGAGATTGGCAGACAGACCCTCCTTGCCTTTTAGGCCATGGATTTAAGGCTGTAACTTTTAAGGGACCTGTTCCACACTCTTGGCTAAGTGGAGAAAGCCTGTGTATGGCAGGAGAGAAGCCACCATTCAGGGAGAGACTGACATGAGAGACAGGGAGGAAAAAAGGAGGAAAAAGTAAATAATTGAGAAAAACAGGGAGAAATACTAGCCAATGCCCATTTAAGCCTCTAATCCAGGCATCCCTGAAGCCAGATTCGCCCCTGCCCTGATAGATCTTTTTGTTACATAAGAAAATAAATTTGTTTTTTTAAATGTTCTATATTGGTTCAGTAACACACAGCCAACCCCGTTTCCTGCAGAATGTGCTGTGGGAAATCCTGCCCCATGGCAACCTCAGTAATAAGCCTGAGCTGTTTACAGCGTGGTCACATTTTAAAGGGCCAATCAAATACCTAGCTAATCAGCCATAAGAAAGGACATTCTTGTCTCTGAATGATGGACAGGCTTTATAAACATAGGTCACTTCCTGGATGAAATTTCCTTAGATACTTAGCTTCGCGTCAGAATGAGGTATGCACCGTGTGATACTGCTCGGAGTCCAGGGAAAGTGCCCAGAGCTTGTAGTGCTGTCCTAGGGCTGGGCGGGGCTGTTCGCAGCAGTCTGTGGGGTCTTCTTAGACGAGTAAGCCGGGCTGGGGGAGTTCTATAACGCTGTTATCTTCCACCCAGGAAAGCAAGACACGTACCCAGCACGTCTGTATGTCCCCCAACAGTGGCTCACCCCGAGAAAGGGCTGAATTCATGTTTGTGGATTGAATGAAACGCAGGCTGGTCCTGTTCCTCGCTAACATGGTTATACCCAAGGTTGACTTAAGGAATTCTTAATAGCATTTATTTCCAGCACATTACTTCATGAATGCTATCCTTGTCGTTTCATATATATTCAGTGGTTGCTTTTGAGAAATCTAAAAATACCGTCCCCTGGCATTTGCCCTAGAACAGTGTGCTGCCTTGATGTAGCCGTAACAGCCCCGCCATATGGGAGGGAACCTGGCCGCTTCCACACAGGCTCTTCTTTTAGGATCCAGTCGGCTGCTGTCGCTCTGCTGGGCAGCCTCTTGAGCCTCATTTAGGCACAGCATTCCAGGGCTATTCTTTCCCCTGTGGAGGGGTTTTTAAACAGCTTGCAGTGCGGGCGCTTCACCACTAGAGTTCAATCTTGCTCTTGTCTAGATGACTTCATCGCTGAGAAACAAACTAAAACAGCACCCCCCAAACCAAAACAAAACACAAAGAAATTCCCAAAGTGCTTTCTCTATTTCTGACCCTGACCTTTGACTATCAAGAGCTGACTTTATTAATGTGCATTTTCAATCAGACAAGATTTTCCGGTTGGTATCGTCATCAAGTATAAAATTCTTGAATGCCTCTGCTTTGTTTCAAGTCATTTGTGAATGCTTGAGGAACAATTTTCTTTTAGGTTAAGTTTTTTTTATTTCTAGGTACAATCTTCAGCTGCAATTACCTGGCTGGTGGAGGGGAGAGCCTGCTTCTGGTCAGTGAACTTGGGGGCCCACGGCGGGGCAGTGTGGCTACAGCAAACACAAGCGCTGCACTGCGTCTCCAAGGTGACCATCCATTTACAATTTCTTTTCTTCCAAAAAGTTTTCTGTGAGCCTGTGATTTCCAAATTAACAAACTACCACTCCTTTCCTCTTCCTTTGTGCCCACAATCTTCAGATACATTTCTTATGAGACCAAAATCAAGTGTGAGGGCGTAAGTCCCCAACTTGGCTTCCTGTAGAAGCAGTGCTCCCAGGACTTTCTTACGTGCCCAGAGCAACTCAATCCAGCACATTAGCAGGTGCAGGTCTATGGGATGCAGCTGTGTCTATATCGTCATTCTCGCTTCTGAGGCTCTTCCTCTTCCAAGTAGCTCTTAGTATCGCAGGTGGCACTTGAAGGGCACTTGGAATGAGTTCATCTTTGCTGGATGGAGAGGTTTTCCCAGAGTTTGGACCCAGAAATGATCAAGAGAAAACCACACTGAGCTACATAATATTAATTTTTGGACAAAAGGCTGAGAAAAAAATTGAAAACACTACCTCATATTCTTAGATTTTGTTTTATAAACAAGCCAGTCCCGATTTATAAATTAAAATGAAAATAAGCCTGAGGCATGTTTTTCCATTATTTACCTTTGAGGGGAGGTGAGTGGTGGGAAATAAACTCAAAGGAAAAAGAACACTGGCAAGAGAGGCACCAAAGACACAATTTTGTCACAATTTTGCTGAGAGTCAGGACCTCTAAAAACGGTGCTGTGCCCAATTACGAATATCTAATAATAGCCAATATTTTCTGAGCATTTTCATGTCATTTTCACAGCAGCCTCATGAGTAAAGGTTGCTTATTAGTCCCATTTTACAGATAAATAAACAAAAGTAACTTGAAAAAGGGCACCCAGACAGTAAATAGTGAAGCTGGCAGTCAAATGTCGGTGACCCCTCTGATCAAGGTGGATGATAAGAGTTCCACATTCATGTGGTCTGAGCTTTTTGAATTTACAGATGAAGAGAATGGTGACAATTCTGATATGGTGAGTGGCCATTTCTAGGCAGAGCAGTAAGAAACATGCAAGAGAAGATGAGCAGGAATTAAATGATAAGACAAGTTTGCTAGGGTGAACATTACCATCATGGGGCTTTTGCACCAGCCCAGACATCCTGCTCAGACAGCTGAAGGACGAAGACGTCTCTATCTTTAACAACAGAAAGCAAGGTCTGTGGTGAGAACTCTTAGTAACACTGGCTACATTTTTCACCAACTTTTCAAAAAGGAGAATCTTGAAATTGATCTTAAAAACTCATTATGTGCTATTTGCAGTTGCGACAAATAATTACACTCACATTGGCTCTATAAAGAATTTTCTACATTCTCATTCCATAGTAGAGTTTGGACAGGTGCCATCTAATCTTTTTGTTATGATTTTAAGATTATGGGTTAAACAATCTTACCTCCCATCAAAAACTATAGTTGCAAATAGTTACCCATGATGAGCTGCTCATTCACTCATTCATCCATCAAATATGTATTAAGAATCTACTGCATATCAGGCACCATACTAGATACTGAGACAACAGAGGAGAACAAAACAAAACAAAAAATTTTAAAAATAAAAATCTCTGTCTAAATTCTGGTAGGGGAGATGTGAAATGAATGACCAAAGATATGGTTCAATGGAGAAAAATAAAAATGGGAAGGGAGATAAGGAGTGCTGTTTTGTTCTATTTGCTTGTCTTGCAATTTTAAGCATGGTGGTTCAGGAAAGATACTATCAGTAAAGTAATAATAATAGTAGTTCTTATTATTGTGTCATGATAGGCATGATGCAGCTAACATTTATTGAGTGCTTACTATATACAAAGCCACTTTACTTTATAACTCATTTAATCATTATATCACCCTTTCTCACACAAAAAAAAGACCAGAAAAATCATCCAATTTGTCTGAATCACATAGCTAATAAGAAAAAGATGCTTACATTCTGAGTCTTAGCCCAAGTTCTTAACCCCAGAAGAATATTTCTCTTTGGGTATCCCTGCTATACACTGTAAATGCCTACACAGGAGACAACACCACGTGACCCATGGTAACCTAATTTTATGCTCCTGGTGTGTTTCGTCCATGGCAATATAAAGAGTAACTGCTTATTTTCCAATAATTACTCCTCAAGTATAGTTGTTACATAGATAGATTAAGTTTATAGAAATTATGTTTTAATTATATGTCTAGAATATGTACCCCCTCTACATTATAATATTTATAGCAACTGACAATATGTGGTACAAAATAGACAATCTGTAAGAATTGTAAATTATAAATGATTAAAATGTTACTTGTCATGCACAGAAAGATAAAGAAGTCAGTTATTGATAAAAATAGAATACAGATCATAGGAGAGGCAGGGGGTGCTGGGAATATCCGGCATTTGAGATGAACTCATTGCTACTATTAGAAACTGGGTTTGGCTATACATTTCCTGGCAGCTAGGACAGAAAACCACACTAGGTTACATAATATTTTTTTTTAACAAATAAAGGCAAAAAGTTTCCTTGGGAGAAACTTTTCTTGTAACCAAATCCCTTTTAAAGGTTCACGGATAACAGTGAAGAATAGCTTTCATGCTGTAGAAGGCACAGACTCTGGCAAGAATCATCTTCACCAATCTTCTATAAATAATGTTGGTATTTATGTGGAGAAGTAGCTGGGATAATATGATTCAGGTATTCTGTGTTCTGCACATCTTATTTAATAATGGGTAAGGAATGAGAAAATGAATAGTTAACATTCCAATGGATTCTTCCTCATATTATTAATTATCGTAAGCAAAATTTTGGCAGGTGCTATATCAAAACCAGTTCCATGACTGGAAAAACTATAATCATATGACTAATGAAAATAATAGCAGCTGCCTCAAAATGAGAGGAGCAGCTAATAACTACTGCATGCTTACTGGAAGCCAAGATTTGTGCTGAACATTTCACAAGCATGTTTCATCTAAAGTTTTCCATGACTCTCTGCGTTAAGTACTTGCTATAGTTCCATTTTAAGGATGAGAAAACTGAGGGTCAGAGAAATTAAATGAGTCCCCCAAAGGTCCTGGCCTGTTGAGCTCGGATTCAAACACAGTCAGACCGAATCCAAAGCTTGTGTGTGTGTGTGTGTGTGTGTGTGTGTGTGTGTTTGTTTTGTGTGTGTGTGTTTGTTTTGTGTGTGTGTGTTTTAAATCCTCACCCAAGGATATATATTCATCAATTCTTAGAAAGAGTGAAATAGAGAGGGAAAGACAGAGAGAAAGATCGATGTGAGAGAGACACATTGATTGGTTGCCTACTGCATGCAACATGACTAGGGCCTGGGCCAGAGAGGAGCCTGCAACTGTGGTATGAGTCCTTGACCAGAATCAAACCCAGGACCCTTCAGTCCGCAGGCTGATGCTCTATCCACTGAGCCAAACCAGCTAGGGCCTAAGCTTGTGTTTTTAACTACTGCTCTGTGGTTCTCTGCTACTTTTAGTATAATTATTCTATATTTTGGAATAATCTGTAGAATTGCAACAACCTACAGTCTTAGACCTAAACATTAGGATCAGAATGCATGAAGAAAAAAGCTTATGTGTTTCCAACTTCTTCAGTAAAAATAACCAGTGTAAGAAAAGTGACAGAACCATAAAAATTACATGAAATCAATTCTACTGCTTATCAAGACAGGAAAAAGAAACAAGGAACAACTCTTGGCAGTGTATAGCTCAGACCAGGAAACCTCCTTAGGCCCCAAGGTAATGAGAAACTGCCTTGACTCACGCTGAGTGCTATTTCAGAACCAAGGACAGAGGCACGCGTGCCTTCCACTAGGGGGCAGGGTGGTCATGCATTGCGAACTTGATTCTCCAACAGGCAAGATAACCAGCTCAATGCCCACAGACTCAGAGTGAGCCGCCAGGGGCCAAGAGCCCATATTTGCCCCAGATAATAACTTTGGATCTCTTCAAGGATCTGTGCAGTGGACACCTCAGGTTTTGCACTTGGTAGTCAAAGTACCAAAGAGTTAGAAAAAGTGCAAAATACCAAGTTTTGGAAGATAGTTTTTGGAGGATGCCATTTTGAAACTGCCCTTTCTAGCCCCTGTACTAATGTTGATTTCATGTTTACCTACTGACTGACAGCAGTAAACAGCATTTCTAGGGCATTATTTTGGAACTAGACTTATCTAGGCTGTTAAAGGATCTGCAGGGGAAGTTCTGGGAGGAGTATAACAAACATGATTAAATAGGATTTGGAGTCAGATAGACCTGGATTTAAACTTGATTTCACCACTGACTTATGTGACTTTGTGTAAGTGATAACCTCTCTGCATCTCAGTTTTCTCAACTATGAAACAGAATAATAATAAAAAATAAACATCTTACAGAATTGCCATGGTGACTAAATAAGTCGGCAAAGCCTCGGCTGAAGCCTGGCACACATGCTCAAAGAGGATGACCACATGACTCTGGTGACGATTCTGCCTCGTGATGTAAAAGAGAGAAGCAATACTTCAGGGTATGTCAACTTACATTACTCAAAAGAGTTTATACATTGCAAACAAATTTATATACAGAAAAAATATATATCCATTCACTTGTTTATTTACTTACTTATTCATCAAGCATTTATTAAACATCTACTGTGTACCAGGCATGGTAAATACAAAAATAGTCATTAAGACAGCTCACAAATCTTGCAGTACACAGTAAAAACTGCTTTAGTCAATGGAACGAGAGCACTGACATGCATCATTGCCAGGTGAGAGGTAGGAAAGCTAGTGTGTGCTTTGCCACACCACTTTTTCTTCCCCAGAACAGTGCAAAATGCTTCAGGCAGCACCTGCTCTACCAGCCTGGTCCCTGGGTGAGCATGAAGTCAGTGTGGAGGAGGTACTCTAGGTGCCCCTGATAGACATAAAATGTGCACAAGAAATCAACTTTCAAAAAAGTCCTTTGGATTTAGGGTCATTTAGTCCTTCAGCATAAACATGGCCTATCCTGGGTGAGGTCAGGCTATTGTTCTTAAAGCAACTCAGATAATCCAGGGGTGGGGGGAGGAGGTAAGCAAGCAGGTAAACAGCCATCTAAACTGTAGTGTAAATGCTGTAAGAGACGAAGAGCAGAGTACTATGGAGCAGAATCCAAAACTTTGTGATGTGATGTGACAGAGTTTCCCAAGAAAATGACATTGTTGGACTTGAAAGGGTGACTGTGAGCCTCTGGTGAGGGTCTAATGTGGAGCTTCTTTCCAAGCAGAGGAGACACTGTCAGAGGAGACAGCAAAGCCACAGGGTCCAGGAAATGTAAGGCTTGGAGCAGGGGGTTGGTAACAATCCACATTGTAACTCTATAAGGAACATGGTGAATGAGGCAAGGGTGAGGTTACCTTCCAACAACCTAGTGAAGATACCAGTCTTACCGGCATATCCACTCAGATGCTATCTATACTAATAAAAGGATAATATGCTAATAAGACTGGGAGACCTTCCAGGAGACCAGCCAGGGAGGGCAGTTGGGGGCCATGAGGCCGGCAGGGGAGGGCAGTTGGGGGCGATCAGGTTGGCAGGCAGAGTGGTTAGGGGCAACTGGGCAGACAAGCAGGTGAGCGGTTAGGAGCCAGCGGTCCCAGATTGTGAGAGGGATGTCCAACTGCCAGGGATGTCCCACAGGGATCAGGCCTAAACTGACAGTTGGACATCCCCTGAGGGGTTCCAGATTGGAGAGGGTGCAGGCCTGGCTGAGGGACACCGCCCCCTCTCCCAGCATGAATTTCATGCACCAGGCCACTAGTATTGTATATTTTGCTTGAATTCCACTCTTGATCAATAGCCACAAACAAGAGGCAATAAAGGACCATCTAATTTGGTCACAACAATGCTAGACTGAAAATCAGATGCTCTGGCTGCTCATACAGGGGGAAACCTGAGCACATCACTCCTCTTCTCTAGGCCTCAGTTATGTCACCAAGAACCAGTGGCAGAGCCTAGATAGTCACTGTCCCCTTTCCACTCTGAGACCATATGTTTCTAGAGCACATGTGAAAACTCCACTGCCCTTTGAAGAGACTCCAACCCTGAAAAACTCAGCTACTGGCATGATTATTAACGGGGAGCTATGGGCTTACTGTCACTAACGCACCATGACCTGTAGCAGGCCCCGCTGAGCTCTCCTCTTTGGCCATTCCCACTACAGCACACTCTGCAACCCAGCGGCCGAGGGCTTCCTCTGGTGGCAAGAATCTCTTCTGCCCCCTGGATAGGCTAGAAAGCCAGAGAATTCATGTTCTTTGAGAGCAGTCATCAACCATGACTATTGTTGGTTGATATACAAATGCCCAAGCTCCCTTCTCTCCAGGCAGGAAAATTCTGAGGCTGGAGACCCTCCGAGTTCCCCAGAATTATGTTCCCATCGCTCAGAGGGACAACACACATTTTATTGTGCCCCTTCCTGTGTCACTCCTCCCCCTTCTACTGGGTTTTCTGGGTTCACATCTCAAAAGCCACCTGCCCTTGAATCCTTTTCTCACGATTTGCTTCTAGAGATCTCTGAGACAAATGCTAACACACGAGTGAAGGCACGCCTATACTTTTCTGTCAATTATTTTTGTAATTGGTATAAATTTCCATTCTATACTTGGGTACAAATAAACACAGTTTAATTAATGAAGTCTGATTTTGAACGCTAATCATTATTTGGGTGTCCCTGTTCCTTCCCCTATCTCAGGACGCTAATGCCATCTAGGAAACTTGGAGAAAGACCTCTGGCCTCGGTCCAGCATGGTGGTCACCTCAGTGCTCATTGTGCCGACCTTCAAAATGACTCAGAGGTGAGTCACTCTGCAGCCTCTATGCCGGCCTGGGCATGGGGACATCTGCAGCTCTTCCCAAACATGGGAGCCTGCTGGCAGGTCGGGACCACAGCCCCGCTCCTCCTTCCTTTTCTGGGGCCGGGATCCATCTCTGAGTTGGAAGTGACCCAGCCTCCTCGTCCACGGCTCTGAATCACAGAAGCTGTTCCCTTCATGTCGGAGTGTGTCAGTTTGTGTTGAGTCTCGTGTGTGTGTGAGAGAGACAGAGATGGAGAGGATAATATTATTTTTCTGAAAACCCAGCAAGGCTGCCTGTTTCTCAGAGAGGAGAAATAAAACGTCTTATTCCTCCCTGATCAGCTACAGCCAAAAGAAAAGAAATTCGTGCTGAGGCATGGTTACTATTCTTGCTGTTAAAATAACTTGCCTACCACCCTGTGCAAGTTTGAAGGGCTTCATGGACCTGTGGGCTGGCAGGAATAGAGAAAAGGGGGAGGGGGAAAGTCGAGTTCTAACTGAGACTTTTTCATAAGAAGAGCTCAAATCATCAAGATACAGCACTCCCTTAAGCATTTAAATCGTGACTACATTTCTATTTCGTTGTATAGTAACCTGGGAGAGCCTGACGGTGGGTAGAGGAAACACGGGACAGGTTCTTTTGATGGCTACGCCACTCTGAGAATAGTTGCTGTTTTTTGAGTAGATATAGACATTCACCTAGTAGCTGATACTGCCATCTTCATACACACGCTGGGCACGGATTCTCTTCAGATGAATGAAAGCAGCCTTCTCAGGGGAAACAGAGCTCTAAGGTAGGGCTTTTCCCTCTCTCCAGCAGGCCTCCCTGCAGTAGGCGCTGCAGTACAGACCCCAGGGGCTACATGTCTGAAAAGGGCACATCTATGCACCTGAACAAAGAGCCAGCTTGGCTAATGCGGCCAGGCTGCTGAGGATAGCAGAGGCGCAGACTCCAGCTCCATCCAATTGATGACTTTCCACAGCCACCGCCCCCCTGGCTGTCCCCCCTGAGCATCTCCCAAGGCTTTCCAAGAGGTGCCTAGTCGTGCGTCTGGCTATCAACTCAAATACTGTCACCCAAAGTAACCAAAACAAAACTCTGAAATTCAGCTAAGGATGGAGGGGATCAGGAAGCAAGTCAGTAGCTAGGATATTCTTCATTGGCAGGATGAGGTTATAAGCGACTCACTCCCTGGGAGGGCAATTCATGTGATTCTGCCGAGTTACTTAGGAACATAATCTGATTCTAGTTGTTATGGCAACACACAGGGAAAAAGGTGGAAAGAGTTCTCGATTACATTTTTCTTGAAATGATCCAAAATATTAACTGTAAGGATGAGCCTTCTGTGGAAAATGCTATTTACACTCGCAGAGCTGTGGCTGGTCCCTCGGAGCCGCACAGGCAGAGGGTCCCTCTGAGACAGAGCAGACAAGACGAGCATCTGGAGGAAATAGAAGCGGGCTTTGCCCTCAGGACATCTCTTTCTAACTCCTTCCTCCATCAGTACGAGAGGTGTGGAACACTAACTATCACATCCGTGTCATCCTGTAACACCTATGAACCAGGGAAGCAAAGGGTAGTATTCTTTTGCCAACATGACTTGGGCTAAAAAAAAAATCCCCATTAACCAGAAGAAAAGGTCAAAAACATAATTCTTAGTTTTTCTTCAAATTTTCCACTACAATGAGGACAAAGTAGGGAAATTATTTTCCAGGCTTTGAAGACATCATTTTCTCAGTTTTCTAGTGGAAAATAGTGCCCTGGATAGAAAGGTCATGAAAAACCATCAAATTCTCTTTTATCAGTCCTGAATAAAAACATATAGCTTCGCCCAGAAAAGGGACTGATAAAACTGTTTAGGGAGAGAGCCACCGTTGTGTTCCTTGCAAATATTTTTTATTGCTATTATTTTGCACTAAGCGATCTTATATTGTTTTCATAACCAGGCACTTAATGATGGCAGGACGGAAGGAAGGAAGGAAGGAAGGAAGGAAGGAAGGAAGGAAGGAAGGAAGGAAGGAAGGAAGGGAGGGAGGAAGGAAGGAAGGATGGAAGGAAGGAAGGAAGAAAGGGAGGGAAGGAGGGGTGCCTCCCATAACCCGAGCATGTGCCCTTGATCAGACTTGAACCTGGGACCCTTCAGCCCACGCTCTATCCACTGAGCCAAACAGGCCAGGGCAGACCCTCTCTTTTAATGTGCCCTGCGCTCTATTAACCTTCCGCAGAACGACTATGACGCTAGCTGACTCCCAGGCAGAGCCATGGCCAGCTGCTCTCTGTGACTCCATATATACTCTTTGTGGGCGGCACCTCGTATGTTCCAGGAGCTGGTCTATGTCCTGTACATGGATTATCCTATTTAATGCCACCAGGACCTGTGGAGATGGCCACTTTTATGATCCTGTTATTCTGATGGGAATGAGGCTCAGAGAAGTTGAGAGACTTGCCCATGGAAACCCAGCAGGACCTGGAGGAAGTGGGACAGGAAGCGGAGGGCCTGGCGCTGAGCTCCAGGCTCAGCCTCTGCACTGCGAGGTTTCTCCTGGCGGCTATGCCACCCCCACCCCTGACCCTCCTGATTGACATGATCCCCGGGGCTGCACAGCTCCCAGGGAAGCCAGATCGCGGGCAGAGAACAGCTCCCAGCCAGACGCCCAGGTCCATGCTTACTCTTCGCGCGGCGTGGGCCAGGCACTCAACCCCTCTGAGCTCAGCTTCCTCCTGCTCCCAACTGGACAGATCACAGACTCCCCTTCCAAGGATGTGGGTGCGGGTGAAACAGCCCAGGAACGCTGTGCAGCGTGCAGGAGCGCTCCATAAGCACGCTGGCCATCGAGTTTGCTTCTTGGATAAGAGGCTTCTTCGGCTGTCAGTTGTCTAAGGAGCAGCAAGGCCCTGGAACTAAGGCCTGGCGGGGTGAGGGCTGTGGCGCGGACACCAGCGGAGACGACAGTTTGCTTGCGGCAAAGAGAAAGGAAAGGGCCAAGTCCTTGGAAGCGGGCGCCTGAGGAGCAGGTTCAGCAGAGCCCACCACACAGCTCCCGCCCGGGGAATTGTACGTTTCCCTCTCCCATTAAAGACTCGCATCTGGATCTGAAGTTCCAGCGCAGCCTGAACACGGGGCACAGGAGCTGCTCCCGAGCTCTCTTGGCTGCCGTTCACGGCCCGGGCTTTCTGTCTCTTGTCCCTGAATTATTTATCCCGAGCAGCTGTGCTCCATTATCTTTACGTAATGGCACCGCCGAGTGGGAGAGCCGCGCCGGATGCCCCCCTCGAGTCCCCGGGACGGGCGCCCTGCAGCTCCCAGGTGTCCTGCCTGCCATTCCTCACCCCTCTCCAGCTGTCTCTCCCTCTAGCTGGGCGCACCCCTGCGCCTCGGGGGCCACCGAGCCAGCCTCCAGGCAGCGCAGGCATCACCAGCGGCCCAGCCCCACTTAGAGAGAAGGCAGTGGGTCTTTTCCCAGAGGACGCGGACCCCTGGGCAACCTGCACTGCAGACCCGATGCCATTCCTCCGCCACCAGAATACACACGCCTGCGCGTGCCGGCTGCAGCCCGTGGCCAGGAGGCAGAGGTTCCTGGAGGCCCTGAGAGCTTGGCACCCGCCTCAGAGGGTCTCGGCTAGAGCTTCTACACTGCACTGGAAACGGCACTAGCATCTCTGAGCGGGCATTAAATATAGGCTGGGAATTATGCCATGTGCTTTATAGCGACTCATTTAAATGTTACTCCAAGCCTATGAGATACAGAGCCTCATTTTAAACAAATAGAAGCAAACAGGGCTCAGAGAAGTTAAGTGGCCTAAGTTTGCCACTGCGCAGGCAGCGGAGCTAAGATTTGCCCCCAATCTCAGCCTATGCTCTTTGTTACTACTTTTTTTTTTGTTTAATCCTCACCTAAGGTCATGGTTTATTGATTTTAGAGAGAGAGGAACATCCACGTGAGAAAGAAACATCGCGATGGGTTGCCTCCTTGTGCCCCAACTACCTAAGCCACTGTGCCAGGGCTTTCTTACTCCTTTTTGACTAATGTTGGCATGCGGTGTCTTTTTGCCAGTTTTAATTTTAACTGGTTTGTGTCTTTATATTTACAGTGGTTTTCTTGGAAGCAGCATGCAATTAAGTTTCGCATTTTGTCCAATTTAGCAATCTGTGAATTTTAATTAGAATGATTAGATCATTTGTATTTAATGTGATTATCAATATGTGAAATTTACTATTTTTAAATCTTTGATGTATTTATTAGACTCAGGAGACAATAATTATTTGGTGGACTTGCTATGAAGAGTTCTAGGTGGTCGTGACTTCTGTATTTATCTTATTGTGAAAACAACAATAAGCTCAGTTTGCAGATTGGCTCTGAGCAGCGTGCTGGCAGCAGCTCTCATCATGCCCTCAGCTGACAATCCCACCCAGGCCCGCCTGCTGCCAATGCAGTCAGTATTTAGGGTGCTCTAAACCTCGTCTGTTGCTTTAAAACAAGATCTCCGGGGGACTCTGACCCGCAGCTTTATAGAGACCCAGTTGCTTCAGTACAGCGTCCGAAAGGGGCCGTGGAGGCTCCTGTCCTTAACTAAGCCCTTCTGTGCTTGGTGGTGGAATGTTTGGTGAAGCAGGGCCTTCTGAATCCTGTTCTTTTCTCAATTTTCACCAAATCCATGCCCACGTTTCCTGAAGAATTTAGTGCATGGCAGAAAGTAGGTATTAGGATACATGTCAGAGCCGGGTAGATAGAGAGTCGGGTAGATAGAGAGTGAGATACAAAGGATGGCCCTTTTATGAGAGCGATGCTGGGATCAAGCTCTTGGGAAAGAATAAACACATTTGAATCCCTTTTGATGTCAAAGTCAAACAGGGCTGAGGTCGAATTTCCATAACTGAAGATTCATTCTTTCATTCTCTCAAAAAAAGCCGTTGCCCAGGCCCTGGGGATGACTGAGTGTTAGATGGACGCCTCCCGGGCTTAATGGCCATGTTTATTTCCGAGAGAGCTGCGTTGGTGACTTTGTCTGTAAGACGTAATTCAATCGGGTTGAATTCGATCCATTAACTATCCTGATGTCCAGCAGATGCTAATGAGTTAGGACCAGACAATGTAAGTCTATTGGAAAGAAAGATCAGGCTTTACCCACCTACAGGCTTGCCTCCTGCAAAGCTATAAGAGCAGCTCCCGCTGAATGACTCAGGCCCTGGATCCTGACAGAGGGCCCAAGTGGTGAAAATGTCACCCACCCACCACATCCTGTAAACTTCAACCTCCACACCCCTGACTTTGGGGAGGGGCTGGCTGCCCACCCATGAATGCTGAGGTGCAAACATAAAAACAAGCCTTCCCTGACTCATCGTTATGGAAAGAGTTATTGAAAGCTAACTGCATGTCAGAAACTGTACTAGGTAAGTACTAGGGATAAAAAGGTAAAGATGAGTCTCTGTTTTTAAGTAAATATGTTTTGTAAAGGAGGCCAACAGTAACGTGATACATGTTATAATGGGCATGCATACAAAGCTATGGGAGCACAGACAAATGATTAGCAAACACTACTTGAAAAAAGTCAGGAATGACGTCACAAAAGAGGCAACATTTGAGGTGTCTCTGAGGATGGGTCTACAACCCACTTGAGGAAATCTCAAACAGGGCCCTCCAAACTGCTTGCGGTTAAGATACATCTGTTTCTAGTGGACACATGAAGCTTTTCCTCAAAACCTGGGTTCTACATGTATGGTACACCCTTGACATTTGCAAAGGAAATGTGTTGAGCCATTCCAGAATCCTTAAATTCACAAATACTAATTAAAATGTAGAGACTTACTTCCTGGTGAAGTACTTGCTTCTGCACTTGAGCCACATGGCAGCACATGGTCGTGGTCAGACTCTGAGGCTGCAAGTGCCAAATGCCTTGAGTCTGGGGTGCTTTAGCGGAGACGCTTCATGGTGGTGAGGTTATCCCAGAGGGCACTGATGCTCAGGTCAGAGAGTGGGTACCGTCCCCGAGGAGCATGACGACCTGCTGGTGGAGCTTGTTTTGTGCTGAAGGCTAAGACCAGCAGGTCATAATAAATACGAAAAGTCCTCAAAGGCTGATGGACTTCATGATGTTCGGCAGTGCTGAAAATCTGCTTATTATTACCTGCTGCTGGCTGAACAGCTGAAGGCAATTCCCCTAAGCTGATCATCTTTTACTGTTACCAAACTTTACCTTTGATATGTATGTTTGCTTTGCTAACAGGCAAAATGTGTAAATAAAAAGCCATGGGCCCAGAGATTCAGGGAGCCCACTTCACTAGAGGGTGAGGCCTCCACCTGGTTCCCCCATGCCTTCAGAATTTATATTTCTTGTCTAGTCTCTTCATTTATGTCGCAGCCCCTTCTCCAGATTCCTGAACCCTAGCTGCAAAAAGACGGCGGCAGTTTTGCACACTTGGTTTCTTGGAGGCTACAGAGAAGGAGGAAATTGGTGTCTGGCCTCAAGTTATATGACCTAATGAGACATCATCGGCCAAAATGGATTTCTTTCAGATTCCTGTGGGTCAGAAGTCCGACACAGGTCTCATTAGGCTAGAATCAGGTGTTAGCCAGGCTACAATTCTTCAGGAAGACTCTCGGGAGAATCACTTTCTTGCTCATGTGGGTTGTCGGCAGAAATCAGCTTCCCATGGCTGTAGAACCAAGGTCATCATTTTCTCGCTAGCTATCACCTGGGAGTTTGTTCTTAGCATCCAGAGGCATCCCTATTCCTTAGTTTGTGGTGGCCTTCCTCCAGCTTCAAAGCCAGCGATGGTGGGTCATATCCTCCTAACGTTGTACCTCTCTGACTGTTCTTCCATCCTTGCATCTCTTTCTCCTTTACTACTGATCTCCTATTTGATCTGTCCTGTGGTATTTTCTTTTAGTATTTCTTGCATTATTTTAGCTGACTGCTGTTTATTACTTTATTTTATCCCCACTATTGGCTTTTTGTCTCTTCATCTTGATTATTTTGTAGTGGTTGCTCTAGAGTTAACAATATGTACTTAACTAATCAAAACCTTCCAATAATTGTATACATCAGGAAACATCCATTCCTCCCTCCTGTCTTTTGTACTGTTATTATATATTTTACTTCTGTGTAGTCTATAATTACCATGTTATTATTTTTGCTTTAAATAATCAAATTCCTTTTAAAAACTCTTTAAAATGAGAAAATATCTGTAATGTTTACCCACATATTTACCATTTTTGTAATGGATCCCATTTCTCTTCATTTCTTTGTGCTGTCCCCATTTTCATCTGGTGCCATCTTTCTTCTTCTTGACAGAAGGACTTTAAAGGTTGTCGTAAGAGACAGGGGGCAACTCAGTCTGCCTGTGGCTGCTCCTCTGAAGAAACCCAGTCCCAGGCTCAGCATCCGGTGTCGCTGTATGGCAGGGGAGGAGGGCCATGCTGAAGCAGGCAGCTGCAGAGATTGTTCACACGCACCTGGGAGCTGGAAACCTTGGCCAAATTCTGGGGTGGGGTCCTGGGGAGGAAGCCTCCATCAGGAAGCCCAGTTAGTCACCTGTTGGGTCTCCTTGTCCTTGATTGAGACTGAGCTCAGATTGCAATAACATTTTAGGAGTCTATTTCTACCCTACCTGGGTCTGATGCCTTTCAGGAAGAGATAATTGATAAATGGGGGCTACACGAGCCAGCTGTGTCTTTACAACAGCTGAGGATCCAAAGAATGGGGTGTGTCTTCTACACAGAAGCTGCCTCTCAGTCCTCCAAGGACCAGGAACCAGTTTAGCCTCCGGAAATCTGTTCAGTGGTGATCATACTTCACAGAATGAGGCCTGGGGCCAGGCACTGCTGTGGCCTAGCTCCCAGAGCTACTGATGATTATGATGGGTAATAATAATAATGCTGATAAATAACACTAATTGAAGATTTGGTAAGGACCAAGCACTGATCTAAGACCTTTATAGGCACTAATTCATTCAATCCTGATCATAACCCTACAAAACAGATCCTGTTGCTTGTGATCACTCCTACTTCCAGGACACAGAGAATCTAAATTTCCCAAGGCCATATGGTTACTAAATGGCAGAACATTCTTAAATACTATACTAGAATGCTTCTGAGCAAGCTGGAACTTCCTACTTTGCCCAACCCTGCCTTTCTTCCTCCTCCTCCTCCTTTTCCTCCTTTGCCGTTTTCTTCTTCTTCTTCTCCTCCTCCTCCTCCTCCTCCTCCTCCTCCTCCTCCTCCTCCTCCTTCTTCTTCTTCTTCTTCTTCTAATATATTTTTATTTCAGATAGGAAGGGAGAGGGAGAGATAGAAACATCAATGATGAGAGAGAATCATTGATCTGCTGCCTCTTGCAGACCCCCTACTGGGGATCAAGCCCAGAAGCAGGGTATGTACCCTGACAGGGAATTGAAGCTGGGAACCTTCAGTCCACAGGCTGATGCTCTATCCACTGAGCCAAACAGGCCAGTGCTCTCTTCCTTCTTCACAAACTCCATTATCTGCATTTTTTCTCCCTAGTGACCCTCAAGAAGCAGTGGTTCACTTGGCTCCACCTGGTCAGAAAGGGTCTCATTCATTCGGAGGAAGAGAAGACCACTGAGGCTTAATACTTCAAGGTCTCAGTTTTGGGTTCTCCATGTTGAACAAAATTTTTCGGGCCTCTCTTTTCCTGGGGTGAGTAGGAAAAAGGTCGGGGGTGCATATAGAATTCATGTTTCTGTGTTTCTCCGGCAGCTTGGCCATGGGCCTGCAGTCTAGCTAGGGCTCCAGGGCTCAAAAGAAGTGATCCTTGTACAGGGAGCCTCATTTGTAGGGTTGCATTTCTGCAGAAAGCATAAGTCACAGCAAGATGTGGTTCTTAAGGATTTTTGGGCCAAGGTTAAACAGGCCATGATTTTTGTTGGCATTCTTAGAGGAGATTCCTGAGGTATCATCCTTAAAGAGGATGATTGCAGGTCAGTAGTCTGGAGGCCCCTTGAACCATGACATGCAGAAGCAGAAGCTACAGTGTTGGATACTGAGTACCTTCGGGCAAATAGGGCAGAGGTCCCAGCCCTGGGGGCTATGAAGCTTGTGGCAGCTGCCTATCTGGAGAAGTCTTGGATTTTGGAACATAGAGACCAGGGCTGAGACTCGCTTCTGGATAGGGCATAGAGTGTCCTACAAGGAAGAAGTGGGGCGATGCTGGGATCCCATTTCTCTCCTCTGGTCTGTCTGCAACTCAACTCAGTGATATCCAATTCAGCTCTCACCAGTCACATCTCTGCTTGTAAGGTCACATGACAAGTAATTCCTCAAGGTGGCTGGGATGATGTAGGTAGGGAATTCATGGGGAGAGAGAAAAGCTGTGCCATTTGTCAAGCTGTTAATATGGGCAGTTTTGCTGCCCAGTAGACAGTGTCTTTATTCCAGAACATCTGTCCCTCGTACCATACACTGAAGTAGGATTTGATAAAATTTTCCAGCCGAGAGAGGAGATAATGTTACAAATAAATTTGGATATGAGTGCCAGCACATGTTACTAACCAACCACTTCATCGCTACGATTCACATACCTTTCTAAGACAGTAGGTAAGGAGGAGGAGAAATACATATAATGACATTGATTCTGCTATTCTTAGCCCCATAAGACAATCTGTAGCCCCCAAATTAATTTTGTCTATTTGGCTGCTGTGACACTAATATGATCCCTCCTGTCATAACAAGGAGATTTGTTTTTTAAAAAAATGAATGCTACATGATCAGGATTTGAGTAATCATGATTGGTGACTAAGATCAACAAGATAAACCAGTGAGATCCCTGACTTGGGCCCTTACTTCAGAGAACATTCCTATTAAAATATGAACAAAAATATATTTATTGAAGAGCATGCGGGTCTCTGTCCCTCAGTAGCCCCTGAGCCAGGGCAGCATGGCCAGAGCCTGAGTCACTCGCTCTGGGGGCTGATCCTGCTCGGGTCAGGGAAAAGCTGTACACTGCCTGTGTGTCATAAACAAAAAGTGATGGCTTCCGAATACTGTGAGTATTGTGGGCAGTGACTATGGAATGTAGAGAGGTTTTTAGAGGTGGAAGAACTTAGGTAAAAGGTAAGACAAATGAACTCCTATAAATTTCTCAGATTGTGAGGTTCTTACCAAAAAAGTCATTTAACAGGAACATGAAAAGGTGCTCAATATTACTAATCATCAGGGAAATGCAACTCAAAACCATAATGAGATATCACCTCCCATCTGTTAAAATGGTGATTACAAAAAAGACAAGCAATAACAAGTGTTGGTGAGGATGTGGAAAAAAAGGGAACCCTTGTGCGCTGTTGGTGGGAATGCAAATTGGTGCAGCCCTAGCCAGTTTGTCTCAGTGGATAGAGCATTAACCTGCGTACCAAAGGGTCTCAGGTTCTATTCCAGGACAGGTACCTCAGTTGCAGGCTCCTCCCCCGCTGAGGCCATGGTCGGCTCCTGCAGGAGGCAACTGATCAATGTGCTTCTCTCACACTGATATTTCTCTGTCTTTCCCTCTCTCTTCCACTCTCTCTAAAAATCAATTGAAATATTTCCTCAGTGAGGAAACAAAAGAAAGGAAACAGTGTGGAGGTTCCTAAAAAAATTCAAAATAAAACTACCATATGATTAGCAATTCCAATTCTGGATATTTATCTGAAGAAAATGCAAACTCTAATTAGAAAAGATATATGCACCCCTATGTTTATTGCAGCATTATTCACAATAGCCAAGATCTGGAACCAATCTAAGTGTCCGTCATTGGATGCATGAATGACAAATGTGATATAAATATTATTTGGCCATAAAAGGAAGAAAATATTGCCATTTGCAACAATATGGATGAACTTTGAGGGCATTATGCTAAGTGAAATAAGTCAGACAAAGAAAGACAAATACTGCATGATCTCATATGTGGAATCTAAAACAAAAAGCAAACAATCAAAAAAACCACACTCACAGGTATAGAGAAAGGTGGGTGGTTTCCAGAGGCAGGAGTTGTTGAGTTAACAAAATGAGTTAAAAGATAGTCAAAAGTAATAAACTTCCAGTTATAAAACACATAAGTCCTGGAGATATAATATGCAGCAAATAATACTGTCGTGTATGTAGATTTGAAAGTTGCTAAGAGTAGGTCTGACAAGTTCTCATCATCAGAAAACATACTTTGTAACTATGTGTGGTAATGGATGGTAACTAGACCTACTGTGGTGATCATTTTGTAAGACATACAAATATTGAATCATTATGTTGTACACCGGAAACTAATATATCAAATGCCAATTATACCTTAATACAAAAAATAAAAGGGAGAACTAAAGTTTCAAAACAAAACAGAACAAAGAGACATCATTTACCATTAGTGTTGAATGTCTACTTTCTGGTTACTCTTGGTTTTCCAATTTATGGTTCTGGGGATAAATGCAAATTAGCATGGTGGTCACAGCAATTGTATGTGGCAGGTGAAGATATTTTGCAACTGAACTATCAATATTATTCCTAAATGTGTGCCGGGGTCCAACCCCAGCGGGTCCAGGGGTCCCCAAAGGTGTGGACGGAGTCGGCGAAGAAGGAATGACACGGAGACAGCATTCAGTTGATCAGCAGCCTAGCCAGGATCTCCAGCCAAGTTCTGGTCTCGATCTCCAGAGAGGTTCTGCTCAGGTTCTCCAGTCAGGTTCAGTCACCAGGTTCTAGTCAGGCTCTCCTGCCAATCTCCGCAGTCAGGTTCAGTCCAGGATCCCCTGCCATGCTCTCTCGCCAGGCTCTGCCTCCAGGCTCCGAGGCCAGTCCCGGTCCAGGATCCTCCGGCATGCTCTCACCAGCGAAGTTCTTCTGTCTCTAGAGAACGTTCTGTGTAGGTTCTGTGCCTAGGCTCTGTCTCTCTTGGTCCTGTCTTCCAAGCCCTGTCTCTGAAGTTCTGTCTTATAAGTTCTGTCTCTTGCTGTCTTGTTACATCTGTATTTATACCAGTTGATTTTAATCCTGTCAATTTCTATTCCAAAGGTTAGGGCGTTTCTTATCTCCATTCCAAGGAGTAAAGATTATGTAGCTTAAGCATGATTGTTCATAGTTAAAGTGATTAGTTACCCGCCTGGCACTTAGTTGAGGGGTTTTATTCCCTCCCTAACTTCAGGGGAAAATCCCTACCTGGGGATTCAACCTTTCTCGGAGAGGTGACCTTGGTTAAAACACAGCGCCAAGAAGGTGAGCAAACATATTAAGAACCGTATGCCATATATGCCAGGTCCCTTGAAACAGCAAGGATGGACTGGCTCCCGGCAAATGTGTGTGCATGTTGCTCTACTCTTGATCGACAAGGGATGAACTGTCACTCATGCTTTATATCGGCCACTAGGTGGATATTGAAGCCTAGCATTGCAAGTAGTATGACTTTTATAAATATATATAGGATAATTTAATTGAGATAAAACTTTAGTTTTAAAAAATAAATTTGAGTTATAATGTATAATTACTTTTTAATTCTTAATTTTAGCAAATACTTCTTCACAGTTAAAAAATTAAATTTTCATGCATTTGAAAATAATGTTGGGTTTAATTTTGTACATTTAGTTTAATTTTTATTTCTGATGAGATATATTTAAATGTAAGTGGATGAAATACTATTACATTTCATTTTCAATCCTTTAGATTATGACTGTCACCAGAATGTAAAATAATTAAAAATTATGATTATAACAATATAATTAGTTATTTTGCTGAAATGAAGACCAGAAAGATAATTTGTGCAATAAATAATTTTAAAATTATATCTTTATTTTATGCGAACATAACTATCTTAATAAAAGACCACCCAGAATAGTACTCAATAATAATTCAATTCAGTTGCCTTTGATATTCTGCAAACTATCAAATGCATAAAAATGATACAGGTTTTATTTTGTATAATGAAAATTCATTTGTCAAGGTAAGAGGATAGATTATGCTTGAATAGTTTACTAAACTGATTTGTAACTTTTAAGCATTCAGAGCTATTGTATGTGGGCTTCCATTTACTTTCTTGCCCAGAAATGTTAGGGTCATGAGTGAGGGAAACAAGAATTCTTTTCAAAGTCATGGTCTGTGACGCATGTCTCTTGACAAGTGACTATGACCAGCTTCTGACAGGATTATTGGCAGTGTCCCCTAGACTTGCCCTCAGCCAAAAACTCTTAACAATAGCAGGCTCATGTTTACAGCCTAAAAGTTATGGGCATTGATTTCCTCTCCAGTTAACCTTGACACACTTAATGGATTTCTGAGTAAGGAACCTGGAATTCATTTCTGCAAACACCACGGGGAATCCAGGGATCTTGCTCTGCTGCTGCCTTCCCAGGCAAAACCAGGCCTCTACCCCTTTTCAAAGCCTCCTCTCCCCCTTAATGTTTTCTTCCTCCTCTGCCCTGGCCTCCTCTCTACATCACCTCCTCCTGCTGCTCCCTTTCCTGCCGGGCATGCCCTCAGCCTGGGCCTGAGTGACCTCATTACCTGTCTGGCCATGAAAAGGAGCAAGGGGAGCACCTCTGGCTGAGAGAGCTGTCACTCCTCCTGGGCAGAAAGATGCTGGTAACTCCCGACTTGGGGAAGGAGGAGCCCGAGGCAAGAGAAGAGCTGTACAGGTGTCAGTCTCTCTTATTGCAAGATGATGCCCGAGGGTTGAGGCCAGGTGTGGGGAATCCCCACTATGTGTACTTTCTTATGGTAAATACGTTCCTGGAGTCCCCATAATAAAGCAGTTTTCAATTATGTACGTGGCAGGATGGTATATTTATACTCAATTCACGTTTGCTTTTGCTATAGTTTTCCCTGTACCCATTCCAACCAAGTAGCCACAGAGTCTTTGCATTTCTTGTGTGGAGGATTTTTGCAGGGCTGAGTAAGAAATGTCAGGAAGGTGACTCCCTTTTCTAAAAGCTTGAGCTCATGAGAAACAGGACGTTCGGGATATCCAGGGATGGGGGGAGAGGCAGCTGTCTTTCTTTCCTGAGACTGGGAGGCAGTGGGAGTCAGGAGGCCCGATGCCAGTTTCCTACAGAGGGACTCAATGCCCTGGGGCCCACTGTCTGTTCTCATGCCTTCAGATGGTGTAGGAAACTGGTTCTCAGCTCTGGGCTCCCATTCTAGCCTGTGCTCCTCAATATGACAACACAATTTTAAGTGACTTTGTTGGGGTAGACAATGATGACATCACTAATAATTGTTGTGGACAAAAATATAGAGAAAAGAAAAAGGAAACTGTGAAGCCATGAGGATACAGTGCCGGGGTTCTTGTCCCAGCATCAAGAAGGGTTCAGGAAATCTGGAGAAGGCTGTGCGTAGATTAAATAGTCCAGAGACAAAATATAATTTTGAAAGGCATTTGGGGGTCAGAGGAGCTTAGCTAAAGGAGCTAAGTTCTAAGATCTTACGTGTAAGGCTTCTCGTCCCAGGATCCCATGCTTTTTATTAACACAATTTGTCCTGAGGTGAGGCAGAGATATACACTTCAAAGGGTCAAGGTTTCCTACAGAGTCCATTGTCAGAATGGGGGAATTAGCCTACAGCTGTTCAGGTGTTTGGCCAGTAGGAGGCAATAACATGTAAATTAAGATGCCTTTTAGCTGTCTGGCAGCCAAGAAATTAATTTAATGTATCCTATTCAGGTTTGAGGAAATGCCTTCAGCCATTCCCAGATGCAGCCCTGCTCTCATGCTGGAATTGGTCTCCGACAATACAGGAAGGTCTAATGGTGACTGGGACTGAATGTAAGGTTTTTTTTCCCCCTTTAACTTTTACTTTGGAATACTTTTAGATTTATACAAAAATTGCAAAGATAATAGAGAGAGCTCCCATATGTACCTCTGCCGGGAGCCGGTCCATCCTTGCTGTTTCAAGGGACCTGGCATATATGGCATACGGTTCTTAATATGTTTGCTCACCTTCTTGGCGCTGGGTTTTAACCAAGGTCACCTCTCCGAGAAAGGTTGAATCCCCAGGTAGGGATTTTCCCCTGAAGTTAGGGAGGGAATAAAACCCCTCAACTAAGTGCCAGGCGGGTAATTAATCCCTTTAACTACGAACAATCATGCTTAAACTACATAATCTTTTCTCCCTGGAATGGAGATAAGAAACGCCCTAACCTTTGTAATAGAGATTGATAGGATTGAATCAACTGGTATAAATACAGTTGTAACAAGACAGAATCACTCAGAACTCAGAACACAGAATCAAGAACACAGGGGCTTGGAAGACTACAGAAATTGGCAAGAGAACCGGACTGAACCTGGCTGGAGAACCTACAGAACCTGGCAATAGAACCAGGCAAGAGAACCCAACCATGCTGATCAACTGAACGCTGTCTCCATGCCCTTCCTTCTTCGCCTACTCCGTCTACGCCTTTGGGAACCCCTGGACCTGCTGGGGTTGGACCCCGGCATATGGCGCCCGAACAGGGACCCCTAGGTAAGCGCCCCACACTCGGGATGGATAGGACCCCACCGTAGGAAGAGGGTGGATAGTCTTCGCCGACTCCGTCCACACCTTTGGGAACCCCTGGAACAGGATTCCCCTAGGTAAGCCCCCCTCCCCCATTGAGAACCCCCACACTCGGGACGGATCAGACTCCACCGTAGGAAGAGGGTGGATAGTCTTCGCCGACTCCGTCCACACCTTTGGGAACCCCTGGAACAGGATTCCCTTAGGTAAATCCCCCCCCCCATTGAGAACCCCACACTCGGGACGGATAGGACTCCACCAGGGTGCTACAGACCCCCCTATAGAGGATAAATAGGGTAAGAAGGTGGATAGTACAGAACTTAGATTGAGAAGATGTGCCATACTGAGTCCAAAGAAAGAAGACTCTGTATTGATCTTTAGATTAAGAAGATGTGCCATACTGAGTCTAAAGAAAAAAGACTCCGTATTGATCTTTTAACATATATGCTTGTTAGCAGAGGAATTAAGGTTACTCCCAGTCAGACAGAACATTTTATACAAGAAATACGTCCATGCTTTTCTGAGGAAGGAAAGGTGCCGGAAAGGTAAATGTAGAGGCATGGGAGAAGGTAGGCCCAAGGAGCCTTATCCTTAACCCCACTGCAGCCTTTCCACCCCGGGAAAGTGCAGGATTGGCAAGCTCTCCCTGGGGTGATAGATCAGGACTCAGGTAATAGCAGAAAGCGCCAATCCTACTCTTAAAATGGATACAAGAGAGCGTTTCAGGTTTTTCTTTTTAATGCTTGCTTTTAAAAAATAAAAAAGGGGGAATTTGCCGGGAGCCGGTCCATCCTTGCTGTTTCAAGGGACCTGGCATATATGGCATACGGTTCTTAATATGTTTGCTCACCTTCTTGGCGCTGGGTTTTAACCAAGGTCACCTCTCCGAGAAAGGTTGAATCCCCAGGTAGGGATTTTCCCCTGAAGTTAGGGAGGGAATAAAACCCCTCAACTAAGTGCCAGGCGGGTAATTAATCCCTTTAACTACGAACAATCATGCTTAAACTACATAATCTTTTCTCCCTGGAATGGAGATAAGAAACGCCCTAACCTTTGTAATAGAGATTGATAGGATTGAATCAACTGGTATAAATACAGTTGTAACAAGACAGAATCACTCAGAACTCAGAACACAGAATCAAGAACACAGGGGCTTGGAAGACTACAGAAATTGGCAAGAGAACCGGACTGAACCTGGCTGGAGAACCTACAGAACCTGGCAATAGAACCAGGCAAGAGAACCCAACCATGCTGATCAACTGAACGCTGTCTCCATGCCCTTCCTTCTTCGCCTACTCCGTCTACGCCTTTGGGAACCCCTGGACCTGCTGGGGTTGGACCCCGGCATACCTCACTAATTTCCCTATTGCTACTCTCTTTTGTTACTTTGGAACATTTGTCAACACCAGGAAATGGACATTGGTATATTACTATTAACTAAAGTCCAAACTGTATTTGGATTTCAGCAGTTTTTCCACTAATGCCCTGTTCCTGGCCCAGGACCCAGCCCAGGCCCACCTCACATTTGTTGTCACGTCTCCCGTCTCCTTAGTCTAGGACAGTTTCAGTCTTTCCTGGTTTCTCATGACCTTGGCAGTCTTGAGCAGTACTAGTCAGGTCTTTTGTAAAATTTCCCCCAAGAGGATTTTCTGATGTTTTTCTTATGATTATACTGGATTATGAGTTTGGGAGCAAATACATTGTATGGGAGGAGTAAATACATCAGGAAATGAAGAGTCCTTGTTACTTACACATTCATGTGTAAACGGCATTTAGAGCACTGCCTGAGAGCATCATTATGCTAATCATTACAATTGAAGAAGAATTCAACAGCTCCTACAGTCAACTTCCTTAAACATTTTCATCAAAGCTCCTAACAGACCTTATCTGTTCCACTGTGAGTCTGTGACTGTTTAGATAAGAATTTTTTAAGTATTTGAGAAAGTCTGTTGAAATCTCATCAAAATCAACTTCTTTACTTTCTATACCATTAATGGATCTTTTGGCCAAGTAAAATCAGTTTTGACCTGGCCACTGTGCTCAGTGGTTGAGTGTCCACCATGAACCAGGAGGTCAGAGTTCGATTCCTGATCCAGGCACATGCTCAGGTTGCAGGCTCAATCCCGAGTAGGGGGCATGCACGAGGCAGCCCATCAATGATTCTCTCTCATCATTGATGTTTCTAGCTCTTCCTCCCTTTTCCTTCCCCTTTCTGAAATCAATAAAAACATATTTTAAGAAATCAGTTTTGCATGAATCTAGAAAAAAGGAAAGAAGTACCTAAACCTCAAACATACTATGTATCAGGGGCTCAGACCAATACCTTCTCATTATGATATGTTTAATATATATATACATATATTTTACCCTCCTTCTCCCAGCCCCTACTCCCACACCCAGACATTCACCACCCTATTGTCTGTGTCGATGGGCTATGTATATAAGTATATACATCTCATCATCCCCCCTCATTATGGGTTTTCTGGAATACATAAATTCATTTATAATAACATATTTGGGTTACAATAACGTAAAATAAAGTTAGAATTCATGATAAGAACCTTGAGAAGGACAACGATCAAGGTTATTAAAAACAATTATTCCATACCTCATTTTCAACACAACTTTCAACACTCAGCGTCATCCAGGTCACCGTGTGTGGCATCAATCAAGTGTTCCCTCTGGCCATGCTGGAAACTGACCCATGGACAGTGATTGATGGTTCTTCCCAGGGACTGGACACAGACTCCAGAGAGGCTGAACCTCTGACAGGGCAGAGAGCATTCACAAGGCTCAGCAACTGTCCAGCAAAAGGTGCACATCTGTGCTGTGAGGAGGGCGCCCACCTGCCTTTGCCACACTTCCTTATTCTTATAAAAGAGTGCCCTCCTTCACTGGACATAGAGAAATCTAGAGACACAGAATGAGTGTTGGCTTAATTATTATTATTCTTTTAAATGACAACATTCTGTTCACCAGGGAATGCTGAGATGATCGTTGAAGTTGACAGGCTCTGGTGTGTAATGATGGAGTCACTAGAGTATGAGAAGAGGGTCAAGAGGTGGAGGTATCCGCAGTCAGTGCTAACCACAGCACAATTGTTGGGGAGCACATGGGACTTGGTTGGAAAGTTTGTAAGGAGGTCATTCTGAGAAAGGGGGAGTGTGCAGAAGGCCACCTGCCCTGTTTATGGGAATTCTGACTTACGGGAGTGCCAAAGGCAATGCACCTAATTATTCCTTGACCTTTCCAAACAATCCTGTGCATGTGCAGACCCCCAGGTAGTTTACTGGAATCCTTATTCTTAATTTTTAGGTGTCCTTGCTTAAAGGACATTGCAGACACATGTGTCCTCCCAATATTACTTTCCCTACTGATTGTATTTAAAAAATAAACTTTATCTCAAACTGCTGTTACAATAAAAGCCTAACAAGGCAGGCGATCGAGGCTGTCTGGTTCCTTTAGCCAAGCAGTCCCTTAACCCTCTCTTTCACAGCAAATGTGTCAGAGTAATCATTCATCTGTCGCTCAGGGTCTGCTGGTCAGCCCCGGCAAACAATAATGCTGTGCTCTGTTGGTCAGCTTGGGAGAAAGGGACCATCTTTTTTTTCTGCCTTATAAGCACTTGCACACCATATGCCCCTTCTCCACTGGGGGTAGGGAGATCTTTGCTTATTCCATAGTGGAGTCTCTGCCATTAATGAATTGCCCATTGCTCATCCTTTCATTCACAAGGGACAGTTTGATACTATTTCAAAGGAGAAAGTAGTGTAAGGAATATGGAAGAATGTTTCCTGATATTGAAAAAAAAAAAAAGTAAAAAAAAATAAATAAATAAAAGAAAATAAAAAAATAAAAAAATAAAGGAGAAAGTAATAAGGATGTGTGCAATGGTTAAAACACCCAGTGGGGGTCCAATCCTTGCAGTGGGTGAGTGCCAGGTCCACAGGAGTCAGGCTAGGCCTGAGCAGAGCTACATAGAAAATCTTAAAAATAGGAAAACAATAAATATTCCAGTGACTCAAACCCTAATTTGGGGCTGATTTTAGGTCATGAATCAGCCTCTTATTTCCACAAAATGCAAATCCTACACTAAATGCGGTTGGCTTACACTAATGGGTCTGCCAGGTGTAAGTTAGGTGGAGCCACTAACACAAAGATAAAATGAAAATGCATGTTTAACTTTGTTCTCCAAAGAATTAGAAGGACCGGTTTGGTTCCTGCTCAAATGCCAGTGGTAGTTGTCCACTGTAGCCCTTGCACTCACACGGGTCCGTGGAATGAGAACAGAGCACCTGTCAGCATCAGCACTGCAGTAAGAGAGCCTCCGGGCAGACGGGTCACAGGTGCTGGGATGTTGCTCTCCTCCTCACTCCCTCGGCTGCTGTGGAGTCTCCACCCTGCTCCCTGCAAGCCAAGGAGGGAGGGAGAGTGTCAGGACACAGCCAGTTCTCCCAAGTTCCTCTCTTCTGCTGAATAATCCTTATATGCTGTTCCAGAGGAAGAAAACGGCAAGCTGATCAGACAACTATTGGGAGAATTAAAAGATACTACCTGTCTCGGTGTCTTCACAAAAAGGAGGAGAATAGCAACAATGTCAAGTTGAATGTCTTAAGTATATCTGGCACTTTCTGAAGCTACATAAATGGATTTCACTGGTAAATCCCAAATTCCAAGTGAAAAATCAAAGCAAATTCTTATTTAAAAATCTGCAGTACAAACATGATTTGAGTCTATTTCCCTTAATTCCTAAGTCACATTAGAAACCCCTTGAGGAAAATAAGGGACTTCTAATGCCTCTGACATTTTATCCACAGCAAGCATAACAGAGATACAGTATAATGCCTAACAATGTGCACACTCTCTGATCTATTAATTCCACAGAAATATTTGCTCAAGTAGACCAAGATGTGTATACATGAATGTTCACTCCAGCATGGTTTGTAACAGTAAAAAGTTGGGAACAATTTAATGTCCACCAATAAAGAAATGGTGAAATATATTATGGCACATCTACATAATGGAAATCTTTCCAGCAGTAGATGTGCACTTTCTAACATGGAGAAATGTGTGTGCTTTATTGCACAGAAAAGTGGTTAAGTTAAAAATATGTGTATAGCAACACACAGTATTGAAAATGTGTGTGTGTGTACTTATTCACACATAATCTACACTAATAAAAGAGAAAAATGGTAATTGGTGTACGGTGCTACCCTTTTCATTGGCTAATCAGGGCTATATGCAAATTAACTGCCAACTAAGATGGCAGTTAACTGCCAACAAAGATGGTGGCTAATTTGCATATGTAGGCACAATGCAGGGAGGCGAAAGGGAAAGCAGGAAGAAGCCCCCTGCCACTGACAGTGATCAGAAACCCAGGAGGGAGCTAAGAGCTGGGGGGCAGGGCAAAGGCGGCCCTGGGGCCGCCTTTGCCCTGCCCCCCAGCCATGATCGGAGAATCAGGTGCCTTTTCCGCCCTGGCCAGTGATAGCAGGAAGTAGGGGTGGAGCCAGCGATGGGAGCTGGGCACGGTCGAAGCTGGCAGTCCCGGGAGCTAGGGGTCCCTTGCCTGGGCCTAAAGCGGAGCCCACGATCGCGGGGCCGCTGCAGCTGAGGGTCCCCGCTGCCCGAGTCGGATGCCTCAGCCAGAGGCGTCCTGCAGGGGCAGGGGCGGAGCCCGCGCGATCGCGGGACGCCTAGGCCAGAGGCGTTAGGCCTGGGCAGGAGCGGAGCCTGCAACCGCGGGGAGCTGGGGGTCCCCTTCCCAGGCCTGACACCTCTGCCGGAGGACTCAGGCCTGGTCAAGGGGCTGATCCTGTGATTGGTGATCGGAGGGTGATGAGGGTCAACTAATCTGGCCCAGGCATCAGGCCTGGGCGGGGGGCTGGGGTTCTCCTGCCCAGGCCTGATGCCTGGGCCAGAGGCATCAGGCCTGGGTGGGGGGCGAAGCCGGGGATTGGAGGGATATGATGGTCCCCTTGCCCAGGCCTGAAGCCTGGGTCAGAGGCGTCAGGCTTGGGCGGGGGGTGGAGCAAGCGATCAGAGGGAGATGGGGGTCCCCTGCCCAGGCATGATTCCTGGGCTAGAGGCCTCAGGCCTGGGCAGGGGTCAGAGCCAGTGATCAGGGGGAGATGGGGGTCCCCTGTCCAAGCCTGACACCTCTGGCGGAGGCGTCAGGCCTGGGCAAGGGGCCAATCAGGCGATCGGAGGGTGATGGGGGTCTACGCCTCTGGCCGAGGCATCAGGCCTGGACAAGGGGCAGAGCCAGCAATCGGAGGGGTCTGGGGGTCCCCTGCCCAGGCCTGACGCCTGGGCCAGAGGCATCAGGCCTGGGCTGGGGGCAGAACCAGTGATGGGGGAAATGAGGGTCCCCTGCCCAGGCCTGACACCTCTGTCAGAGGCGTCAGGCCTGGGCAAGGGGCCGATCCTGCGATTGGAGGGTGATGGGGGTCAACGCCTGAGGGCTCCCAGTATGTGAGAGGGGGCAGGCTGGGTTGAGGGACACTCCCCCCCCCCCCCACACACACACCCAGTTCACGAATTACGTGCACCGGGCCCCTAGTTATATATAAATACAGAATAAAATGTTTGAAAAGACATTGAATTGAATGTTAATAGAATCTGAATGTGTACATTATGGGCATTTAATTTTTTTTTCTGTAATTTGCAAATAAGCACACATTACTTTTTGAAATAATATAAAGATGAAAGCCAACACAATGTCTATGGTACAGAATTATAGATTATACTTGCCAGTGGGAGTGTAGAATTTATTAGGAATTATCTAGTTCAAGAAATTCTCCCATTTTACAGACAAGAAAACTAAGACCCAGAAGGGAAATCGAATGATCCAGTACACAGATGCATGACTCTGCCCCAACGTTCTCCCTCATTAATACCTGGCAGATGCTGGTTTAGGCGGTGATTGAGGTGATTGGTTAATGCTGATGGGGAGGAGCTTGAGGTCATTCATGGTCCACTGTGGGGCTATAGCAGGAAGCTTCAGAGTGGGCAGGGGTGGGTCAATTTCCCTCTGCACCAATCACGCAGCCTCTAGATTTGCATTGATCAGGACGTCTTTTTGGAGAGCGAAGGTGTTGATAAAAAATGTTAATGTGAGGGTTCCTCTGACCAGAATGTCTTTAATTGCCCTTGCACTCACTGGCAAATTTTTGGTGTTCATGAGATAAGCATTTGCCCCCAAACCACATTTCTTTTCTTTTTTTTTTCTTTTGATTCCTGCATTTAAGAAGTTTATTCCTAAGCTTTCTTTGTAAAATTTAACTTCTTTTTCTGATAATAAAAATATTCATTATAAAACATTTAGAAGCCACCAGAGTGTATAAATAACCCATAATTGCCCCATTAGAGAAGATCATTTTTAACATTTTTATTACTTAGGTGTATTTCTTCCATATGTATTCAAGTTCATATTCATATTAATTTTTCATATCATGTTTCCAATTTTAACCTGCTCTTTAAACTTTATAATATAATTGGACATCAAAACAGAATTGTGTTTCAAAACAGAGTTAAAGTGATTAATTTGTTAATGTTTTAAAAATCTTATCTGGATGAAATGGACCAAAAGGAGCACATTTGTAGTATAGGGAAGGGGGTCAGAGTTACTCTGTTCACTTGATCGATTACATAGCAGCCAGCCCAAATGATCAAACTGACAAAACAAATTTTATTTATTGGCTGTTTAAAAAGCTAAGCAGAGACAAACAACAAAAATTAATACAAAACTAAAAATAGAAAAATACAACTTATTTTAGAGCTTAAATTCTTTTTTTCAGATTTACACAGAATTTTTTTATTTTTTTTTATTTTTAGATTAGGTATATTTATTTGTGTTGACTACTCAATATTCCTACCTCATAAGGCTATTTTGAGTATTAAATGAGTTAATACATATTTGTGTTTTTTTTTATTTCAAGTGTTTGTTTTTATTTTATTTTTTTTTATTGCTTAAAAGTATTACAAAGGGTATTACATATGTGTCCATTTTCCCCCCCCATCCTAGACAGTCCCCTAGCCTCCCCTATCCCCCAGTGTCTTATGTCCATTGGTTATGCTTATATGCATGCATACAAGTCCTTTAGTTGATCTCTTACTCCCCTACCTCCTGCCCCCCAACCCTCCCCGGCCTTCCCACTGCAGTTTGACAATATGTGTGAGGCTGCTCTGCTTCTGTATCTATTATTGTTCAAAAGTTTATAATGGTCTCTATTATCCATGAATGAGTGAGATCATGTGGTATTTTTCCTTCATTGACTGGCTTATTTCACTTAGCATAATGCTCTCCAGTTCCATCCATGCCGTTGCAAATGGTAAGAGTTCCTTCCTTTTTACAGCAGCATAGTATTCCATCGTGTAGATGTACCACAGTTTTCTAATCCATTCATCTACTGATGGGCACTTAGGCTGTTTCCAGATCTTAGCTATGGTGAATTGTGCTGCTATGAACATAGGGGTGCATATATCCTTTCTGATTGGTGTTTCCGGTTTCTTGGGATATATTCCTAGAAGTGGGATCACAGGGTCAAATGGGAGTTCCATTTTCAGTTTTTTAAGGAAACTCCATACTGTCTTCCATAGTAGCTGCACCAGTCTGCATTCCCACCAGCAGTTCACAAGTGTTCCTTTTTCTCCACATCCTCTCCAGCACTTGTCGTTTGTTGATTTGTTGATGATAGCCAGTCTGACAGGTGTGAGATGGTACCTCATTGTTGTTTTGATTTGCATCTCTCAGATGATTAGTGACTTTGAGCATGTTTTCATATGTCTCTTGGCTTTCTGAATGTCCTCTTTTGAAAGGTGTCTATTTAGGTCCTTTGCCCATTTTTTGATTGGATTGTTTATCTTCCTTTTGTTAAGTTGTATGAGTTCCCTATAAATTTTGGAGATTAGGCCCTTATCAGATATGACATTGGCAAATATGTTTTCCCACACAGTGGGTTTTCTCATTGTTTTGTTGATGGTTTCTTTTGCTGTGCAGAAGCTTTTTATTTTGATGTAGTCTCATTTGTTCATTTTTTCTTTAGTTTCAAGTGCCCTAAGAGCTGTATCAGTGAAAAAATTGCTTCGGCATATGTCTGAGATTTTGTGGCCTTTGGATTCTTCTAGTATTTTTATGGTTTCCTGTCGTACATTTAAGTCCTTTATCCATTTTGAGTTTATTTTTGTGTATGGTGTAAGTTGGTGGTCTAGTTTCATTTTCTTGCATATATCTGTCCAATTTTCCCAACACCATTTATTGAAGAGACTGTCTTGACTCCACTGTATGTTCTTGCCTCCTTTGTCAAATATTAATTGAGCATATTGATTCGGGCCGATTTCTGGGCTCTCTATTCTATTCCATTGATCTATATGCCTATTCTTGTGCCAGTACCAGGCAGTTTTAAGAATAGTGGCTTTGTAATACAACTTGATATCTGGTATTGAGATCCCACCTACTTTGTTCTTTTTCAGGATTGCTGCAGCTATTCGGGGTCTTTTTTTTATTCCAGATGAATTTTTGGAGAGTTCGTTCTAGATCTCTGAAGTATGCCATTGGTATTTTAATGGGAAGTGCGTTGAATTTATAGATTGCTTTGGGTAGTATGGACATTTTAATGATGTTGATTCTACCAATCCATGAACACGGTATGTTCTTCCATCTGTTTATGTCTTCCTCTATATCTTTTTTCAACGTCCTGTAGTTTTCTGAGTAGAGGTCTTTTACCTCTTTAGTTAAGTTTATTACTAGGTAGCTTAATTTTTTTGGTGCGATGGTAAATGGGATTGTTTTTATAATTTCTCTTTCTGAAAGTTCACTATTGGTGTATAGAAATGCCTCAGATTTCTTGGGGTTAATTTTGTATCCTGCTACATTGTCAAATTCATGTATTAAGTCTAGTACCTTTTTGATGGAGTCTCTAGGGTTTTGTATGTATAATATCATGTCATCTGCAAATAAGGACAGTTTTACTTCTTCTTTTCCAATTTGGATGCCTTTTATTTCTTCTTCTTGCCGAATTGCAATGGCTAACACTTCCAGTACTATGTTGAACAGGAGAGGTGAGAGGGGGGATCCCTGTCTTGTTCCTGTTCTTAGGGGAAATGATGTTAGTTTTTGTCCATTGAGTATGATGTTGGCTGTGGGCCTGTCATATATGGCTTTTATTATGTTGAGGTATGATCCTTCTACTCCCACCTTACTGAGAGTTTTTATCAAAAATGGGTGTTGAATTTTGTCAAATGCTTTTTCTGCATCAATTGATATGACCATGTGGTTTTTTTCTTTCAATTTGCCCAAACCACATTTCATTCAGGCCTTAATTATTTTATATAAAGTCCATCTTGATACAGGGCCCAGAGCTAAAGTTGATAATATAACTGTCCTACATAGAATTATTTTCCCCCAAGCTTGGAGAATAAAATAGTGTGCTGTTGAGAAAGAACATATGTTGATAATGAGGAGTTCAAAAATTCCTTTCTATAAGGGGTAAAAGTGCTTCAATAGACACTTAGATTCCAGTTGTGTATTCAGCTTTGAGTTTGTGACACTGACTTTTGTTATCTCCTGATGGAGGAGCCACAAAAAGGGGGCGAGAGCCTGCTGGAGCTTTCTGATTGTCCGAAGACTATTAACTTTTTCAAACTGAAGTGGAGCAGAACTCTTGCATTTTGCCCAATTTTCCAGTTCAGTAGTTCACCAAGAAATGACCACAAGTTGTGGTAACCAGTGGTAGCATCTTCAGTCATCCTGCCAATAACCAAAGTCACTCAACCCCGTGCATCTTTAACAAAGAATTAGCAAATGGAAATAGCCTTTTTGGCCTCAGTGTCAAGGGCACTGGACATCAATGAATTGCTTGTACATAATGAGGAAAAGATATCGATCATGAAGGTAGAAATAACTACCGTCATCTTTCTTGCCCACAGCTTACTTCCTACAAAACTATTATTCAGAGAAAGGAAGTGCTGTGTTTATTAGGGAAATCAGAGCCAAGCCAGGGGTGTTTGACAGGAGACAGTCGTCTCCTCCCCGTAGGACGTAGGACGTCTCCTTCAATAGGCTGGCTGTGCAGACCCTCTCCCACAGCCTCTGCAGGAAAGCGGTGCGAACTGTGCATTGATTGCAGTAAGTAACCAGGGCATTGAGCTTTGTTGTTCTAGGTTTGCTTTTCTTTCTTTTCCTTCTTTTTAAAAACCTTCCACAGAATGAGTTATCTGCTCAGCAGTGTGACTCACGTGTCTGCCCTTTACCTTTTAGGACATTACCTACTTTGCACAAAATAGCCCCTTGTAAAAATCACTGGACTGTGCATGCGGCTTTATTGTACCTCATTCTCTTGCAAATATGTGGCCCTGAAATATATAAGACCCCTGACATGCACGACTGCAAAGCAGCTCAGGAAGTCCTCCCTGTTCACTTCCTTTTATGCCAACATGATATTCCCATCAATATAACTGCCATCAGCATGCAGAGCTCCGGAACGGAGACAAAGGCCTGGGTTCTTGTTTCAACAGAGACTCCAAATGGCTGTCAGACTTTGAACAAGTCACTGTATTTGCTTTCTATGGTGCCGGGAACAAATCCCCACAATGTTACTGTGCACAGCCATGCAGCCGTGTTCTCTCAGGTTCTGTAGGCCGTAGTCCAGGCAGCTCTGCTCTGGTTCCACGAGAAGTCTCGGGGAGAGAACCCTCTTCCAAGCTCATCTGTTCCTCACAGGTTGTTTGCAGGCTTCTGTCCATGCGGCCATAGGGTTCCTGCTGCTTCTCGCGGGGGCTAGTATCGGCTTCTAGAAGTCTCCTACGTTCTCTGACTCTTGATTCCCTTTAGTTGAAAGCAGCAACAGTGGGGTGAGCCCCTCGCAAGCTTTGAATCTCTCCTCCCCCTCTTTGCGTCCTCTCTGACTCCAGCAAGAGAAAATGTTCTGCTCCCAAGGGCTCAAGAGGTTAGACTGGGCCCACCCAGACATTCAAGATTATCTCCCATAATAAAGATCAGAGCAGAAATAAATGACATAGAGACCAAAAAAAAAAAAAAAATACCAAAGATCAATGAAACCAAGAGCTGGTTCTTTAAAAGGATAAACAAGATTGGTGAATCTCTAGCCAGGCTCACCAAGAAGCAAAGAGAGAGGACCCAAATAAACAAAATCAGAAATGATAGAGGCGAAATAACAACAGACCCCATAGAAATACAAATGATTGTTAAAAAATACTATGGACAGCTCTACTCCAACAAACTAGACAACCTGAAGAAAATGGACATATTCCGAGAAAAATACAACATTCCAAAACTCAATCAGGAAGAATCTAAAAATCTCAACAGGCCAATAACTATGGAAGAAATTGAAGCAGTAATCAAAAAGCTTCCAGTAAACAAATGCCCAGGACCAGACGGCTTCACAGGGGAGTTTTACCAAACATTCAAGGAAGAACTAAAACCTATCCTCCTCAGACTATTCCAAAAAATTAAAGAGGAAGGAACACTTCCAAGCTCATTCTATGAAGCCAGCATCACCTTAATACAAAAACCAGATAAAGACAACACAATGAAAGAGAATTACAGGCCAATATCCCTCATGAACATAGATGCCAAAGTCCTCAACAAAATCCTAGCAAATCGGATCCAGCAGTACATCAGAAAGATCATACACCACGACCAAGTAGGATTTATCCCAGGGATGCAATGATGGTACAATATCCGCAAATCAATAAACGTGATACATCACATAAACAAATTGAGAGAAAAAAACCACATGGTCATAGCAATTGATTCAGAGAAAGCATTTGACAAAATTCAACACCCATTTTTGATAAAAACTGTCAGTAAGGTGGGAGTAGAAGGATCATACCTCAACATAATAAAAGCCATATATGACAAACCCACAGCCAACATCATACTCAATGGACAAAAACTAACACCATTTCCCCTAAGAACAGGAACAAGACAGGGATGCCCACTCTCACCACTCTTGTTCAACATAGTACTGGAAGTATTAGCCATTGTGATTAGACAAGAAGAAGAAATAAAAGGCATCCAAATTGGAAAAGAAGAAGTAAAAGTGTCCTTATTCTCAGATGACATGATATTGCACATAAAAAACCTTAAAGACTCCATCAAAAAACTATTAGACTTAATAAAAGAATTCGGCAATGTAGCAGGATACAAAATTAATGCCAAGAAATCTATGGCATTTCTATACATCAATAGTGAACTTACAGAAAGAGAGACTAAAAAAGCAATCCCATTTACCATCACACCAAAAAAATTAAGATATCTAGGAATAAACTTAACTAAAGCGGTAAAAGACCTCTACTCAGAAAACTACAGAACATTGAAAAAAGAGATAGAGGAAGACATAAACAGATGGAAGAACATACCATGTTCATGGATTGGTAGAATCAACATCATTAAAATGTCCATACTACCTGAAGCAATCTATAAATTCAACGCACTCCCCATTAAATTACCAACAGCATATTTCACAGACGTAGAACAACTCTCCAAAAATTTATCTGGAATAAAAAAAGACCCCGAATAGCTGCAGTGATCCTGAGAAAGAAGAACAAATTAGGTAAGCTCTCAATACCAGATACCAAGCTGTATTACAAAGCCACTGTTCTCAAAACTGCCTGGTACTGGCACAAGAACAGACATATAGATCAATGGAATAGAATAGAGAGCCCAGAAATCGGCCCGAATCAATATGCTCAATTAATATTTGACAAAGGAGGCAACAACATACAATGGAGCCAAGATAGTCTCTTCAATAAATGGTGTTGGGAAAATTGGACAGATATATGCAAGAAAATGAAACTAGACCACCAACTTACACCATACACAAAAATAAACTCAAAATGGATAAAGGACTTAAATGTACGACAGGAAACCATAAAAATTCTAGAAGAATCCAAAGGCCACAAAATCTCAGACATATGCCAAAGCAATTTCTTCACTGATACAGCTCCTAGGGCATTGGAAACTAAAGAGAAAATAAATAGATGGGACTACATCAAAATAAAAAGCTTCTGCACAGCAAAAGGAACCATCAACAAAACAACAAGAAAACCCACTGTGTGGGAAAACATATTTGCCAATGACATATCTGATAAGGGTTTAATCTCCAACATTTATAGGAAACTCATACAACTTAACAAAAGGAAGATAAACAATCCAATCAAAAAATGGGCAAAAGACCTAAATAGACACTTTTCAAAAGAGGACATTCAGAAAGCCAAGAGACATATGAAAACATGCTCAAAGTCACTAATCATCTGAGAAATTCAAATCAAAACAACCATGAGGTACCAGCTCACACCTGTCAGACTGGCTATCATCAACAAATCAACAAACGACAAGTGCTGGAGAGGATGTGGAGAAAAAGGAACACTTGCGCAATGCTGGTGGGAATGCAGACTGGTGCAGCCACTATGGAAGACAGTATGGAGTTTCCTAAAAAATTTAAAAATGGAACTCCCATTTGACCCTGTGATCCCACTTCTAGGAATATATCCCAAGGAAACAGAAACACCAATCAGAAAGGATATATGCATCTCTATGTTCATAGCAGCAAAATTTACCATACCTAAGATCTTGGAAACAGCCTAAGTGCCCATCAGCAGATGAGTGGATTCAAAAACTGTCGTACATCTATACAATGGAATACTATGCTGCTATAAAAAAGAAGGAATTCTTACCATTTGCAGCAGCATGGATGGAACTGGAGAGCATTATGCTAAGTGAAATAAACCAGTCAATGAAAGAAAAATACCACATGATCTCACTCATTTATGGATAATTAAGACCATTATAAACTGATGAACAAAAATAGATACAGAGGCAGAGCAGCCTCGAATAGACTGTCAAACTGCAGTGGGAAGGCTGGGGAGGGCTGTGGGGAGGGTAAGAGATCAACCGAAGGACTTGTATACATGCATATAAGCATAACCAATGGACACAAGACACTGGGGGGTAGGGGAGGCTGAGGGAAGGTCAAGGGGAGAAAAATAAAAGGAGACATATATAATACTCTTTGTAATACTTTAAGCAATAAAACAAAATTTAATAAATAAATAAAGCCAAAAAAAAAAAAAGATTATCTCCCATGTCCGGTCTGACCTCAGTCACATCTGCTCTGTCCCCTATCCCAGAAGATGACCTATTGACTGGTTAGGGGATTAGAGGGTGGGCATCTTTGCGGGGAGGGGGTGCTATTCCGCCTGTGTCACTGCTGTGGACTGCTGATCTTCTTTGAAAAGATGGGTTGAAGGGACAGTGTCTCTCAGTGCAGAAACCTTCCTCTGGAGACCAGCACTCCAGCTCAGGTGGGACCTGGCCTGGATCCCCCCGGGAACACACTGTCTATGTCCTCATGTCAGGAGAAGGCAAACGTCTGTCTGGTGCCAGCGTGCCCTGTAGACTGCTCTAAAACTTCAGTGTTTCCGTTCTCATTGGGCTGGGGGTAGAGAAGATAAACAGGAGAGAATAGGCCCCAGGCCCCAAATTTGGCCTAGTTACATTTAATAATGTGATTTTGATTTATTTAACTGCTATCTTCTGTTTATGGCAAGTTGATATTGGTTTTTCATTTACTATATTCATAAAATTTTCATTTTAAAAATCAATGCATGTAAAAATAAAGTGAGTCAAGTTAAATAAAAATATCAAGTAAATAATTGCAGACATACAGATAGACGCACACTTGTAAAGGATGAGAGAAGATGGGAATATTTCTGTTCAAGGTGACCACTTAAATTCCCTCAAGCTCTGAAAAAATCAATTTAACCAATGGGAAAAAGGACCAAAGCTTGAGTAAGCACTTCAAAAAACAATGCTTGGTGTTATTAGTAACTAGGGAAATGCAAACTAAAACTCTAATGAGATACCATTACATGATTAATTATTATGCTACTCCTTCCATAATGCTTTTTGGTGAACAAAATTATAAATGCAAGAAACAAATAAATCTAAGAAAAATTTGAAAAAAAAATAATGTGGCAAACATTTACAGCAACGGGAACTCGCATAACCGTGGAGGGATGTGAAGTGGTCCTGTAGGGAAACGTTGGGAAGACTTTTTTAAGAATCAGAAAGGTTACTATGCATCCCGCCTAGGGCCCTCCACCCCCCTTCCAGGCCATTGCTGGCTTTAGTTGTCTTTGAGCTATTTTACGCTCTGTAAACTGTAGAAAACTGACAACAATACAAATCATTCTTGTCCACAGAAATGCAAACTGTGCCCTGTAGCATGGCATTGATACTACCTACTGTACGTCAACCAATTTTGCGTTTTTTTGTAAAGTGTTTTCAGCATTCCTGATATTTATATATTTGTCTGTTCTTTGAATTCTTCCTTGAACTGACTACAACACTGTCCGTTTCCTTCATTGATTAATGAGTTAAATAAAATCTTGGACATTTATTGATTTTATATTGGTATGAGAGTCATGATTTTTTATTAAAAATATATTTTGACAGTACAAACTAGAAAACAGTTGAATATTAACAAGTAAAGGTATGAGTAGCCCAGAACTCTGCTCTTTGTATACACCCTATACACTTGCTCACACATGCAACAGAACATACATATAAGAATATGAAAATACATTGTTTGTAAAAGCCAAATATCCCTGGAAAAACCTGTGTCTCCTCAGTAGAATGAATTAATATGATTATGATATAGTTGTATGATGACTGTTCATATTAAATGAAAATGAAGTACAACTGTGCATGCCATGGATGAACATATTTAGTAAAAGAATTCAGACACGAAGGAGTGTATATTTATAATTCCATGTATGTAAACTTCAGAAGAGAGGCAAAGCTAAACTATAGTGTTTAGAGAAACATACTTAGGTGTCAAAACTCTAAGGAAAATTGCGAAAGAGAGACAGGAGCGTGGCTCCCTGGAGAGGGGATGTGGCAGATGTGAAGTCTGGGCAATACTCTCTTTTGTAAGCTCAACAGTGAGTATAGAGGTGTTTCTTTTACTATCTCTTTAAGATGTACATGTGCATTTTATGTTTTCCTAAATATATGATATACTTTACCAAAAAAACCCCACAAAGTCAATGAATTTATAATTCTGAGTCCTTTGAACAGCAAACTACTCACTGACATGTTAGAATAAATGACTTCAGAGACGGTCCTTTGAGCCCTGAAACTGGTATTTGATAATTACTCCTTCATGGGGGCTATGACATCACAGAGCCTAACAGTAAGTTCTGGCTGCAAATGGCCTGCCTCACAGAAGGTCTCATCTACTCCCTTATCCTTGTTTCTCTTCCATGTTAAGTTGAATTTTGCTTAAACAATAGGTTTTCTTCATCTGACCGCTCTACTTTTCAATTCCTATTAATTTTGGAGATTGTTTAATGGAATATGAATAGATGGAGATATTAGATTTGAATGCACAACTGGTGTAGCATAGAACCTGATACTGTGAAGGTACCTGTTCAAATTTCTCAACCCTCAGTTGGGTAGTTTCATGAAATCAATGCTTTTGGCTAGTGAGATTCAAGAAAATTGAGATGTTTAAAAAAGTATCAAAATTACCAGTAACACCAGGTATTCATTAATAGTCTTAAGAATATACCTAGTAGGACCTTTTAACGACTGAAAGTTAAGTGCTCTCGGTGTTAAGATTAAACCATGTAGAACAGAACTCTAACTGTGTTTAAGCCCAACACTTAATAGAAATCCCAGATTTTCTGTAATCTAGACTTCTTTTTAGTTTAGACTATGTAAGGAAAATTAATAATTAAACATTCTGAAGGAAAAATGAATGACTCTCCTTGAAAAATCACAAATTAGGATGTCAGGGTAATGAAATTATAGCCAGAACAAAGAACTCTCTCTCTCTCTGTAAATGACTGTTTATCACCTCCATTGAAATCATCTCTTAAAGAAAGGACCCTCAAATTCTAAAACAGCTTAATTATTCATGATAACTCCTTAATTAGGGTCTTAGAAACCTTAAACCTCATGACAAATATGCTCTATCTTGGTTCAGAGAACACCTAATATTTGTTCAAAGATATTTTTTTTTTTAGTTGTGTCATCTATGATTATAATTACTACTATGATCCATGACTATTACTGATCCTACTATTAAATGCTACAGCTCTCATTGTTTGAACACTTACTACAATCTAAGCTTTATACATGAAGGCTTGAACCAAGTAGATGAGCCATTTATAGCAGCATTACCTTTTAGGCAGAGATAGTTGCTGATGATTGCATGTAAGTTAAAAATTGAGTACAGTTAAAAATTACCCTTAAAATGTATTTCAATCACCTACTCAATGTAGGTAATATTTTTGTCCATTGAATCATCTCTTAAAAGTCAACAAAGCCCATTTTTCCTGAGGCATTGGAACTGATCTCTCTTTGGTTACATGAGAGAGTGGGATAATATGAGGAGCCATGTGTATAGGTTAACATATGTATAATGTGAACATAATGTGATCTCTATTTTTTTTAACATCCAGTGCTGTTTAATAAGTAGTGATAAATGTACCCTTTCTCTCTCTTCTTGGATTCTCTCTGTATAATATAGTTTTTGTTTGGAGTCAATTTATGTTTTAGGGAATTTGTAGGCTTAAATTAATGAAAAGAAAGAGTGTTTGCCTCATTTGCGGACCCACTGGTTCTATCATTCAAAGTCTGGAAGGGTTGATCTTTAGCTTATTCATGACTTGAGTCAAGATCTCAGGCATTACTCTGGATGGCTGGAGACCCTGGGATTTAAACCAGTGATTAATGAGTCTTTACACAACTGGTCGCTCCTGTGTAACTATACAGCTCAGTACTATCTTATTTAGTTATTTTTAAACACACCTCAACAAGACAATAAATCTTGAGAGAAGGCTTTGTAAGGAGAGAAATTGCATTCATGGACCATTTAGAATAATGATTACCATCCTCATCCCAGTGTTCCCATAATAATTACTGAGGGGTGTTTTAAGAGACACAAGATCATGCATGCTTTTAGACCATGACTTAGTTTCATCTCAGTCCAGAAAGAACCTCCACGTTCTGTCTTCCTCAAGACTCACCTGGAGAAAAACCTGCGTTCTGGCCTCCAAATACAATTGAAGCTCTCTGTTCTGTCTAAGTTGTTAGTGTTGCTTGTGTTTCCCTCTCTTGGTCTGTTTTGACCAAGGACTTACTCCAACCTACCACATTTTTAAAGCATTCTCCAATTAAATAATACTCAAAGCAATTGAGATTTGTGGAACAATTTTAACTTCTTCAAACACGTCTATAGCAGCACCCATTTCACCCTCCCAACAGTCAGATGAGACTCTCCTTATTTTACCAGTGCAAACAAAGACAGAGATCAAGTGGCATATTTAAGGTTCCATAGTTATCCTGCATCTGACAGGAAACAGAACCCAAATCTAGCTTCTAATTCTGTGCTCCTTTGGCCACACTGCGCCCTGGTATGGAGTGGTTGCAGAGTTCCACTGTGCCTTTGCTCTGGCTCTAGCCTCTGCCTGGGACACTCATTCATCACTCTTACTTGCCGGCTCCTTTTTTTCATTCACATCTCAGCTCAAATTTCTGATCTTTGGAAAAGTCCTCTCAGACCTCAGCTACTGCTCATCTCAAGTCATTCCCCTATTCTATCTATTCATAGCACATCTAGTGTTTCCAATTACTTATTTATGTTTTTACATATTTATTATTGGTTCTCCCACTGGAGTGTGAACTACTTGGGAGCCATTGTTCACTCTAGTCTTCCACACCTAGAACATTAATTACTTCATTACATCTTCATAACACCCCTATGAGAGAGGACCATTATCATCACTGTTTAAAATCAAGGAAATGGAGGCTCTGAGAGCTGAAGTAGTTTTCTTGAGATAATGCAGTTAGGAAATAGTACCCTATTTCCAGAGCCTGTTCTTTACTATCTCTGCCTTCTGCCCAAACAAATAAATTTCTCAACTCACTCTTATATTAAACCATACTCATAACATCCAGGTTCAAATCCCAACTGTGTAGTTCTGGACAAGTGGTCAAATTAACTTCTATATTTTGGTTTCCTCATCCAAAAAATAGACATAATGTGGACTGTAACTCAGGATAATTCTGAAGTTAAATTAGTGTAGGTCCATGGTTCTCAAAGTGTGGTCTCTGGACCAGCACATCAGCATCACCTGAGAAGTTGTAAAAAATACAATTTTCATACGTTTTTAGGTCATCTGTAGGTCCCCTTCAGAGAAGTGTCTATTCAGGTCCTTTGCTCATTTTTTTTTAATGGAATTTTGGTGGTTTTTTTTTTTTTTTTTTTTGGTGTTGGGTTTTATAAGTTCTTAATAAGTTTAGATGAAAAGATGCTCAACATGATTATTCACCAGAGAAATGAAAATTAAAACCACAATCAGATATCACCTCACACTTGTCAGAATGGCTATCATCAATAAATCAACAAACAAGTGTTGGAAAGGATGTGGAGAAAAGGGAACCCTTGTGCACTGTTGGTGGGAATGCAGATTGGTGCAGCCACTATGGAAAGCAATATGGACTTACCTCAAAAAGTTATAAATGAAACTGCCTTATGATCCAGCATTATCACTTCTGGGAATATATCCAAAGAATCCTGCAACACTAATTTGAAAGAATGTATGCACTCCTATGTTCATTGCAGCATTATTTACAACTAGGGGCCTGGTGCACAAAATTCATGCAAGAGTAGGCCTTCCCTGTCACAGCGGCTTCCTTGGCCCTTGCAGCTGCGGCTTCATCTGGGAGGTTGTCCAGATGGTTGTTCTGCTGTTTGGCTGTTCGGTAGATTTGCATATTATGCTTTTATTATTATAGATAGTCAAGATTTGGAAGCAGCCCAAGTGTTCATCAGTAAATGAGTGGATAAAAAAGCTGTGGTACATTTACATAATGAAATACTACTTGGTGTAAGAAAAGAAGAAACTCTTACCTTTTGGGACCACATGGAGGGACCTGGAGGGTATTATGCTAAGTGAAAAAAGCCAGTCAGAGAAAGACAAGTACCATATTATTTCACTTGCACGTGGCATTTAATGAACAATATAAACTAACAAAGTGGAGACAGACTCATGGATACAGAGAACAGGCTGACAGCTGTCATGGGGGAGGTGAATAGGGGCTGGATGAGATGAGTGATTGATTAGCAAAGAAAAAAAAAGATAGACTCATAAACACAAACACAGTGTGGTGATTGCCAGAGAGAAGGGGTGTGGGTGGGAGGAGGTAAAAGAGGATAAAGGGGGGCTAAATGGTGATGGAATGAGACTTGACTTGGGGTGGTAAACACACAATACAATATATAGATGATGTATTGCTGAAATGTATACTTGAAACTTATATAATTTTATTAACCAAGGTCACTCCAATAAATTCAATTGAAATGCATTTTTTTCAGCCTCATCGCCCTACAGCATCACCCTAGTTGGTTTTTCTCAGTGGTTAGAGCATCAGCCTTCGGACTGAAGGATCCCAGGTTTGATTCCAGCCAAGGGCACATGCCTGGGTTGTGGGCTCTATCCCCAGTGTGGGGCGTGCAGGAGGCAGACGATCAATGATTCTCTTTCATCATTGATGTTTCTATTTCTCTCTACTTCCCCTTTCCTCTCTGAAATAAATAAAAATATATTTTAAAAAATAAAAATAAATTAAAAAAGACCTACAGCATCAAAAACTCTAGGTGTTGGGAGCAGCAATCTGCATTTTAATCCATGTTCCAGGTGATGCTAATGCACACTAAATCTGAAGAATCATAGGTAGGTAAACATTGTAGCTAGTGTCTGGTACAAAATAAGTGAACATAGTGAAGGCAATTATTAACCAAACCAGGTAGAGTCCAACAGTGTTCTCACAGGGACATTATTGACATGTTAGCAGGACAAGTTCTTGTTACCTAGGACTGTTCCCCACAATTCATATGTTTAACATCCTTGGACCCTTAGCACTTAAATGTCAGTTGGAACTCCTCCAAAGTTTATAATAAAAATGCCTTTCCTGCTTTCCAAAACCACTTGTCAGGGATTGGAGGTTCAGTAAGGTCCTCAGTTAAGAACCACAGCTCACTGATCAGAATGGTCTTCCAATATTCTGTCTGATTCAGGTTACAAATGAGCTTCTGTCACAGTTAGATGTGAGTGTGAATTGAAAGAAATTTGAGTTACAAAACAATGCGGATATTTTGGATCCTCTGAATTGCCGGGCTCTGCAGGGAATGCAAAGATGAGTCAGATGTCCTGTAGGAGTTTCACTATAATTGGAGGAGTTAAGGAAATTGCAAAAATAATTATATCATGTGGAATAGTGGAAGTCTGTAAGAGATACCAACTGATCTTGGAGTTCTGAAAGAGTGATCATTAATAGTATAGGGAAGTAGGATAGAATGCTTGGTGAGGGCAGTATTTGAGATGATAAATAAATGCCTTTGGCTAAAAGATTTGCAAAGTCCTCAGTTTAAGTGGAACAGAATAATGACACTATGTCTATCTTTATGGATAACAACAGCACATATGTATATGGATGAAAGAGAAAGCGAGAGGTAGAAAGACACAAGGCAATTACGAGTGAAAGAAATTCTAGCAGAACTAATGATCCACTGTTTCCCAATACAAACCAACTAACAAAGGTTTTGAAAAAACTCACAGCATTATAACAATTCTGGTCAAATTCTCATCCATAGGGATCTCCATGTCTGTTTACCAACTAGTGAGAGATTCTAACAGCCTTTAAACCAGTGGTTCTCAACCTTCTGGCCCTTTAAATACAGTTCCTCGTGTTGTGACCCAACCATAAAATTATTTTCGTTGCTACTTCATAATGGTAATGTTGCTATTGCTATGAATCATAATGTAAATATCTGATATGCAGGATGTTCTTAGGCGACCCCTGTGAAAGGGTCGTTCGACTGCCAAAGGGGTCGCGACCCACAGGTTGAGAACCGCTGCTTTAAACAAATGCTGCCCCTTCCCCCAATCAGGTGGAAACAATATTCCAATAGGGATTAGAAGTGTTGACAGGCAAGCCCAGATGTCTTCAACTTACACAAGTTTCATGCTGACTCTAGTTCCGGTCTCATTGCAGAGACCCCAGGAAAGGCAGGAAGTGAGCAGTGAAGGCAACCTGCAGTGCTCATTTGGGATGGTAGGTCTCCTTGAGGCTGGGATGGCAAAGTCCTCAGTGCCAACTGTAACTAACTGTCATTGGGTGTCTGGAAAGGATTCTGAGGCTTCAGCTAACAAGAAAGAATGCCATGCGGAAGACCTGAATAGATTCTTCTCCAAAGAGGACACACAGAAGGCCAACAGACATATGAAAAGATGCTCAACATCACAAATCACCAGAGAAATGAAAACTAAAACCATGATGTGATATCACCTCACACCTGTCAGAATGGCTGTCATCCATAAACAACAAGTGTTAGTGAGGATGTGGAGAAAAGGGAACCCTCATTCACTATTGGTGGGATTGTAAAATGGTGCAGCCACTATGGAAAACAGTATTGAGGGTCCTCAAAAATTAAAAATGGATCTGCCTTATGACCCAGTGATTCCACTTCTGGGTATATATCCAAAGAAACCCAAAATACTAATTAGAAAGAATACATGCATCCCTATGCTAATTGCAGCATTATTTACAATAGCCAACATAAGGAAGCAACCCAAGAGCCCATCAAGAGACGAGTGGGCAAAAGAATTTGTGGTCCATATACACAATGGAATATTACTTGGCCACAAAAAAGAATAAAATCTTATCATGTGTGACAGCACAAATGGACCTAGAGCAGTGGTTCTCAACCTTCTGGCCCTTTAAATATAGTTCCTCATGTTGTGACCCAACCATAAAATTATTTTCATTGCTACTTCATAACTGTAATGTTGCTACTGTTATGAATCGTAATGTAAATATCTGATATGCAGGATGGTCTTAGGCGATCCCTGCGAAAGGGTTGTTCAACCACCAAAGGGGTCGCGACCCACAGGTTGAGAACCACTGACCTAGAGGGTATTATGCTAAGTGAAATAAGTCAGACAAAGACAAATACCAGGGGATTTTACTTAAGGTGGAATAAAAAGAACAAAACAAATGAACAGACAAAAGAGCAAATACAGAGCTGGAATGAGGGTGTTGTGTCTGAGAAACAGCAAAATGGCTGGTGGCAGGAGGAAGGTGGCCTGAGATGAAGAGTGAGAAGTAGGCTGGGGACAGATCCTGGGGGGCTTCAAGGCTAAGATAAGGAGAAGGGATTTTGTTCCAGTCCAAGTGTAAGTTCATGAGCGGAGGCACTTACACTGCTTATTCATGGTTGCAACCCCAATGCCCAGAATTCTCCGCCTTGAGCTGGCACTCAGCTGAGATCTGTTGAATCAAGGACGAATGAATGAACACCAAATCTCAGCATCTGCCCCCTCCCCAGGCAAGCGCCACGTGGTGGGACATTTTCCAAGGTGACAGAGTGGGTGAGCTCTCACTTTAAACCTTTAGCTCACCACTGGCTGAGCTACACAACTGCATCTATTATCACCTAAGTGACAGCGCATAATTGGGAGCTAATTATAATGTGTCTTTCCCAGCTCTTGAAAAATTAAATGTTTTATTGTGATGTTACAATTTGAATTTATTATCCTTTGCTGGGGAACAAAATTAAACATAATGAGGGCTGTTAGTCTCTTCGTTCTGCCTGTATCCTGTACTTTACATCGTTTTTACCACTTTGATTAATGGGTTTAATTTGCTTTGACTGGAGTATTCAGGAGTTGGTAGAGGGGAAGGTGAGATTATTAAAATCCTTTTAATTAGACTTATAATGCCAAATCTACATGTGTTAATAATGCTGTACTATTAATTAGCTTTTGTAGGTACTTTCTGGAAAGGTAGCAGAGTAGCTTTGAAGTAATCCTTGGGGATACCAGAACTATTAGGTTGACAAAGAATGGCATTGCGTATTCCCACAGGAAGAAGAGAATCACATGACAGGTGGACACATCCTTAACTTGTGTGGCACATCTTCTGTTTACCCCTCCTGGGCCAATCCCCCCTCCCACCCCTCTCCCTGTTCTCTGCCTCAGTGCTGTCCTGCATGGACTCCATGGGCCCCAGGCACTTGCCTCCTGGTTGGATTGGCCCCAGGACACTCAGCAGGAGGCCCAGGGATTGATTCCTTGGCTGGGCTTTGAGATGCCAGGCCTGTCTTTGAAGTTGGGTGTGTTCTTTGGTCTAAGATCACGCTGCTCCTCCAGACAACTTTCCCTTCGCAACTCTCTCCCTCTGGGTTCTGCTGACATCTCCCTAATTGCGTCCCCTACAGGCCTAGAAGAGGTCATTGTGCACAGGTCCTGGCTGTTCCCTACCCTTCCCCCAGCTTGGTAGATTGCAGTTCCTTTGAAAATGGACCCTCCTGCTCTGGGCGTCCTGTTTCCTGCCCGGACCCTGATTGTTGCCCCTTGGTTAACGCCAATGTTTGATTTATTTTATTTTTTTTCTTTCTTTACCATGATTTTTAATATTTTAAGATTTTCTTTTTTTTTAAATTGTTTTATTGCTTAAAGTATTACAAAAAGTATTACATATGTATCTTTTTTTTTCCCGCCCTTGACAATCCCCTGGCCTCCCCTACCCCCCAGTGTCTTATGTCCATTGGTTATGCTTATATGCATGCATACAAGTCCTTCGGTTGATCTCTTACCCCCCTCCCTCCTGCCCCCCAACCCTCCCCGAATTTAATTTTGCTTCATGAGAATTAAAATGACTGCATCATTTAAACAGGCTTCCTTGTTCTGTTTGTGAGACGAGCTAGCATTATATTTAAAAACCTATGCATTTTCCTATGGAAGCTTTTTCTCTACTGAAAACATTTGTTTTAATAAGAAATAAGGAGTATTTTTGGTGGAGGGTAGGTGGGGTGCCATCTTCAATAGCTGAGACAACTACTTGTATAAATAAGCCACTTTTTAAAATTGAAATTTCCCAAAATATATGAAACAAAATGTCATGATTCAATCAACAGATTTGCTTTTAGGTCACTTTTTAAAAAAAATACCATATCAGTTATTTTCCATGATAATTCACAAACTCCAGTGTGTCTGTGAAGTAGATAGCAGACATTTTATTAATATAAAATCTACTCTACACACATGCCCATAAAACATGCTTCAAGGTTTTTGAGGCTCCGGCAATTGCATCCCAAAATGTGATGATGCTTGTGAGCAGCAGCTTCCGAAGGTGAGTCACCATTTTCTCATGAAGTTTGCCAGAGAGAAGCGGGCCCCTGGGCCTCCTGGGGAGTCCCCGAGTTTGGCCTCCTTTGCTTGACTCGACTTCCATTCCCACACCCTCCTCCCTGCTAAGGGGCTCCAACATGTTCCTGGGACCCGGCGGGTGACAGAGCAGGCAACCCATCTCTCCTTGGAACGTCGCTAACTGATTCTCCCGGGAGCAGGGGTGGGCTCCCTCGTAGAGTGTGAAGCCCTGAGACACAAGCAGAGAGGCTGGCTAGGGTTTCTGGAAAAAATACCTTTGAAACACGCCTTTCGATGGAGCTCCCGGACCATTCATTCATTCATTTATTTATTTATTTATTTATTTATTTATTTATTTATTTATTTATTATTTATTTATTTATTTATTATTTATTAGTTGTAGGGTTAGAATTTAGATAGTTTATTAGTGCTTTTCTTGTCCCTTGAGGTCTGTATTGCTACGAACTTCCCTCTAGGACTGCCTTAGGTTTGTCCCCTAGGTATTTGGATCGTCGTGTGTTCATTTTCATTTGTTTCCAGGGAGTTTTTAATTTCTTGCTTAATTTCATTGGTAACTTATTCATTATTTAATAACATGCTATTTAGCCTCCATGTATTTGAGTGTGTCTGTCACACACACACATGCCCGCACATGACCACACACTCGCCCTCTCTCCCCTCACTCACTCACACTCTCTCCCTCATCCACTCCTGCCGGCTGCCAAGTTCCTGGAGCACTACTTTCATCTCCAGGACCATTTTTTTTTATAATCTTTTTTTTTATATTTTATTGATTTTTTACAGAGAGGAAGGGAGAGAGATAGAGAGTTAGAAACATCAACGAGAGAGAAACATCGATCAGCTGCCTCCAGCACATCTCCTACTGGGGATGTGCCCGAAACCCAGGTACATGCCCTTGACCGGAATCGAACCCGGGACCCTTCAGTCCGTAGGCCGACGCTCTATCCACTGAGCCAAACCAGTTTCGGCTCCAGGACCATTTTATAACTGTCACCTCAAAAGCAGATGTCATATTAAAATAGAAAGGGCAGAAAAAGGAAAAATTCTAGGCACTAATGACATCTTGGGCCTACAGCAGCAGCCCAGGTGACTCACCATGGACCGTGTTAACATCCCTCTTGTTTAAACCACTGTTACTTGTAACTTAACGACATTCCAAAACAATGCCCAGAGGAAACTACCATGGGTAACATCTGTGCCATACTTGGGAGGACATTGGCGTATTTTATGATTAAGGGAAATTTCTGAAATGTAGGCTTAGGCAAGCTTCCACTCCTGAAATGGAATTAGATTATAGACACACCTGAATTTTGTCCTAACGGACTAGAAAGTTCCTCAATTCTCAGAATTTCCCTATAGGTTTCTGTGCCTGGATCTTTCTCCAGGTTCTTGATAACTTGTTCACCCTAATATTTCATACAATTTGTCAATTTCTTCAACAGTCTTATTAAATATGAAATCCTATGTTGAATTATTTATGGGCTCGTGTGTGTAATGACTTCTTGAAATTCACAGTGAATCTATGAGGCCAGAGACTGTGCATTTTTGTTTCTCCAGTACTGAGTACAGTGGCGTCAACAGGCAATGAATAAATAAGAGACATCAATTAAAAAATAAATGAAAATAAGTCCAAACATAAAGACTTTTTAAATGAGAAATGAAGCAATGAGGGGAACTATGTAATAGAACTTAATTTTGACTTGGGGGTGGTGGAGAAGGGGCCAGCTAAATCCTTTGTGTATGTGAGGTGGAGGAAGCAGGAGCTTGGGGACCAGGGGACAATGTCTGTGAGATCTATTCTGTCTTGTTCCAGAAGCCAAACTGTGACCCAAGCCAGGGGGAATGACCTTCACAATCCAAAACAATCTCTAAACTCTGGCCAGAGCATTTAGGCCCACCATGACAAGAACATCAGAAAAACATCTTGGTCACTCTTCAGTCAACAGGTGACTACAGTCAGTATGTGGGCAACAGAAACTCATTTCCCAGGGGCACCTGCACTTGGACCTCCCTGGCCTGCTGCTGGGATCGGCAAGCTCACTTCTACAAGGAGCTCCCAAAGCCATGGCCAAAGCTCATCTGAGTGTCTCCGGGGTTCCACAGTTTTAAGCATGTTTGCTTTTCTGATTTCTTGTTCTGTTGGCTCACTTATCAGAAAAATGTTGTCAAGGTCCCGGCTAATGTGGAAGCAGAGCTTTTAGTTTATGGGACTGAGTCCGCTGAATATGCTGGGTCCTGAGACCCTCAGAAGGACAGCATTACTCATGCTATTCTAACATATTCTTTCCTAAGAGATGGACGAGTGAGCGATTCTTTGCATGTTCCTAGTTCCACATGGGTTTGTTTAGTACATATCACCAAAACATGTTTCACATGCAATCCAGAGCTTTACATTTGGTGATGTATGGTCTCCCCCATTTTTAAAAAAAAGGGGGGGAGGGGAGAGAGAGAGAGACAGAAATGTCGATTGTTTTTCTACTCATTTATGCATCCATTGGTTGATTGTTGTATGTGCCCTGACCAGAGATTGAACCTGCAACCTTGGTGTCTCAGGATAACACTCTAACCAACTGAGCACTTGGCCAGAGCATGTACTCTCCTGACTGGAGTTCTGAGCCACTCTGTTCAGCTCTCAGATAATACAATCAAATCCGCAATCAGTCAGGTTTTCTTTTCTTGCAGGAGCAACCTTGCTAATACGCCTCCTTTGGAGGTGCCAGGCAGTGAGCAGGTGGCTGCAGGCGGCAGGCAGCTGGCTGGATGGCACGGTGTGAAGGGCACTGAACGAGGAGTGAGGAGGACTGCTCTGGGATTCCTCTATCATCATCCAGGTCCTGAACTCAGATAACGCTCAAGTCACTCTTCCTTGAGGCAACCTTCCCAGGCCTCGCTACTTCCTTCACGAACCCTAATCTGGGTTCTCCTCCTGTATCCCTGAACTTGATGAAGCACTTGAAACAAAGACAAAGCATGCCCACACAGGAAGGTAGAATGAGAACATAAAACACCCCATTACTCTCTCAAAATAGGATTTCTCATCACTTCCTTAAAATATCAGATTTTGCATCAATGTGAACCTATTTAAATAACTGTTTCTTGGGGGTATTTAAGTCTAATTGCTTCTGGATTCTTCTATTCCTAGATTTGTAGCTTAGGCGTGGCTAAGGTGTCTCCCCAACAGGGGAAGAGTGTCCAATACGCTTCTGATTCCTGTTCCCTGCTCCTCAGTGGCCTCCATGGAGATATCCCTGTTCTGCTGGTCCCTGGCCGTCCTCTGCTAGTGTCTGCCAGGTGTGTCTCACCCGCCTCCCCCCTACCACCCCTTCCACAGCCTTCATCTGATATTACCACCCTGAGCACAGAAGACTGAAGATATGTTACACCTGTTAACATGGCAATGAATTGGGTTACTCTTTTATTCTGAAATAAATATGTTCTTCCTATTCAATAGAAGACGGTTCCTTATGGTTGGCCTTTTCGATGACCCGTAATTCACAGTGACAGACTCCACCTGCTTATACCTGAGATCAAAAAGTTACTCGTGAACATGTGTTGTTCTTTCAAGAGCTTGATCATTTAGGTCCATCAAGTGCTGTGTTTGGAAGAAACAAGATTGGTAAATGCGTTTTAATAAAGTGTGTAAGTACTTAAACACGTTAATATTTTATTAATAAGTGTTAGAGTGTGATCTACTACAGATACAGGTGATTATTACTATTTTTCTTGTTTTTAAATAGACTAGGACTTCAAAAGAAATCTTGAGGAATTTTAAGTCATGTTTTCCAACCTTTTTACAGAGAAAAATAGATTCCTTCACAAAATCAGCTAGTCATATTTAACTATGAATATCGACATTATTAATTACGTATTTGCCTTGAGCCAGGGAAAATGGAATCCGCCCATCACTCGCATTGAACGTTTGCCCTAGAACACCACAGAGTCTGACATGCACACTGGGATCATTCACACTGCTGGCAAACTTTACAGGATAAACATCTTGAACACAAACTCAGAATTTGAGTAAGTTAAACATTAATTTTTAATAACTGAAAGCAGAGCTGTAAATAATCCAAAACAGCAGATTTAAATGTAACTGTGGAATGTGTTAGACAGTTAGCTATGCTCTTCTAGATGCATCTAATTATGTTTTACTGAGATTCATATTCAAATTGACTTGAATACTTGTTGGTAAGAGGCCAGCTGCACTATTGGGTAAAATGAGTCTGAAACAAGATATACAGGCAAAGTAGATTAAAAATTCAGATATAATTTCATTTTTGTTACTTTTCATAAAAGCTTCAACAAAAGCCCATGATATTAAAGAACCACACTTTTCACATTGTTCTCAGAGAATATGTCTTCTTTCTGAAGTAACTGACTCCGATGTTAGACAGTTACAAAATGCAGCCACACACCAGCCTTTGCCTCACAGTCCACATCCACAATTAGCCCACTAATTCATTCTATATTTCAGACAAACTCGACAATTTGGACTTTCCTCAAATGACCTACAGTTTTTCAAGTGTTGGTTATACTGTTGTCTTTACAAACACACTTTCTCTGCCTTTATCACATGGTGCAACTCAGGAGGAGGGTGTGGTGGAAATGGCTTTGGGGGTTGGAGCCCAACAGAAATGACAATGAGAAAGAGAGAGAGAGAGAGAGAGAGAGAGAGAGAGAGAGAGAGAATAAGCAACAATAATTAAGTCCTTCCTTTGTGACAGGCACTGTGCTAAGTGCCCGACACATGTCATCTCATAACAGTTTGGGTCGTGTTAAGGTTCCAAAACTGTCAGAAATGTTCAAGGCCCTTCAGAGGACCGACAAACTGAGCTTATGTCTCAAACACCAGAAAGAACACTACACTCCTATATCTAGGAAATGAAAAGGACTCAGAGCGAGACAGAGAGAAAGAGAAATAGTAATGGTAAATAAAACAACTGGACAGGTACCAGACAGTCTTAATGGGCACTTTCTGAGCCGTCCCTGCCTTCACCTTCACCTTGTTTTGTGACTTCATATGAGCACTAAAGCATGTTTCACAAACCTTAGACTCAACACATGCTTGGGGTTAAGGTTACAACTTCTGGTGGACTAAGCTCTGCTCTGGCACAACAGTTGATAAGGAAGTCCTGTTTCTCAGCATCGGAGGTTGGAAAATGCAATAGAAGGCAAAGTCACTGCAGTTACAAGACCATTGCAACTTGGTCTGCCTCTGGACTGTTGTAGTGTTCTCATTCTATGTAATGACATTTTTTACATTGTAAGTTATACTTTGTATGTTTGTCTTAATCTCCCTGCTAAACTCTAAGCAATTTAAAATAAGGGATAGATATATTCCTAGAAGTGGGATCACTAAGAAATCAGAAACACCGATCAGAAAGATTGGTTCATAGCAGCTTAATTTACAATAGCTAAGACATGGAAACAGCCCAAGTGCCCATCAGCAGATGAGTGGATAAAAAAGCTATGGCACATCTACACCATGGAATACTATGCAGCTATAAAAAAGAAAGAACTTTTACCTTTTGCAACAGCATGGATAGACCTGGAGAGTATTATGCTAAGCGAAATAAACCAGTCAGAGAAATATAAGTATCACATGATATGTGGATCTAATGAACAAAATAAATCTAGAAACATAGAAGCATGAAACAGACAGTTGAAACTCAGAGGGAAGGTAGGGAGGGTGGGTGGGTGGTAAGAGATCAACCAAAGAACTTGTATGCATATATGCATAACCCATGGACACAGATAATAGGGTGGTGAAGGCCTGGGGTCGGGGGGGGGGAGGGAGAGGGAGCTAGAAGAAGTCAATGGAGGGGGGGAAGGGAACATATGTAATACTTTCAACAATAAAGATTTTTAAAAAGAAAGAAAAGAGTCTGTAAGACAAAGAAATAACCACATCATTAAAAGGGAAAAAAATTAGGGGATGGGTTTACTTCTTCAAAAAAATATGCCGCAGCACTTAACTCAGTGCCCAACGTGACTGAATCTCAGTAACTGTCTCTTGAATTGGCTTTTGCCTGCAAATCATATAAGAGGGAGAGAAACCCTCTCAGCTGTCATTTAAGAAGCAGTGCAGCCTAATGGTCACCAGCAAACTGCCTGGGCTCCAATCCTGGCTCTGACACTGAAGGCTGCTGAACTCGGAAGGAATCTACCTGTGCCTCAGCTTCCTCCACGTAAGTCAAATTGTACTAATGACAGTGGTCTTAAATAGGCAAGATATGTAAAATACCACAAAGAGTGCCTGGCACGCATGCAGCAAACACTTTGCACATGTTCATTATTACTATTACTGCTATATCTTTCCTAATTTAATTGTCCATAAAAATCACATTGGGTTAAAGTTCCAAAGGAAGGGGATATAGTAAAGATGTGTTATGCCTCATGAAGAATGTCATTTATAAGAGATCACAAGCTTATAAATCTTCCTTTTCCACACAGAAAAATATAGGGACCCACTACGAAATGTAATCTCCTACTCTCTCTAAAGAGCGTATCCCTGCTCATGCCCCCAAATACTCATGCAAATTAAACAGACAGAATTTATGCAAAAACAGAGTGTGTTTTGCCTCTCAAGATGTCTGAGTTTTTGTTGTGCTTTACTTCTGATTTCACTTCCATGGGATACAAGACTTAGGAATGCTTTGTGGTTGGTGTCTGGTCAACAAATCTAGTGGATCACCCTATACCAACAGACAGCAGAAAATCATGACAATTTGGTAAGGCATCAGCCTGGCTGATTAGCCATCAATACATTGCGATTTTTCTTTTCAGTGCTGATTAGGAATAACATGCTAGACTTACTTGGATAAGTCCAAGAATAACAGGTGTTCCACAAACAGATCAGTGCTGACTTGCTTTATCAAGAGCTTCTCTCTCCAAACCTTGCTCTCACCTCATCCCCCAATTTGCTCTACCCTTTACTCCTGGGAGGAGAGTATGTGTGGTAGGGTTAATAAGGTGTCTGTAGGAGTCCAGCCCATCCTTGTTCAAGCAGGCCAAAAATAAGAAACTAGAGGAATTAAAAATTAAATAGCTAAGTTTGTTTTTATAGCTATGCATTAAAACTTATTCCCCAGAGAGACTACAGTTTTCTTAGGTCACAAAGAACATCTCAACAAAATCCTCAAGTTGGGAATTGCACTGGCTCGTCAGATTTGCAGAGGAAGTATAGATGTAATAGGGTCCAGGCTGAGTAAGTTTTGAGTGTCCACCCATGAAAGGGTGAGGGAAAGCCCCTCCAAACTGGGCCGGGGGAGTGAGAGAGGGTTGGGCATGGCCAATGGTGTATTGGGTGAAGGATAATGTCTACAAAATAGCACGATCATTTGATTATATTCTCTCAGAGTCTAATGGACAAAGACTAATGTTTCAATTTAGTAGTTCTTGTTGCTTCCTCCGGTAATTTTTCATCTTAGTCTTAAATGTTGCATCAGTTTATTACTTCAAAAATTGTTGAAAGCGAATGTTTAGGCCAGAGGTGGGGAATGTGCAACCTGAGGGCATATAAGGCTCACAAAATCATTCGGTCTGGCCCTGCCAAGGCACTAGGGGTAGGTTAGTTAAATGATTGACCAAATATAGTAAGCTAATTTTTAAGTTGATAAGTCTCTATGGCCTGAGAATTATGTTATAAATATCCAAATGGCCCTTGGCAAATAAAAGGTTCTCTGCCCCTGGTTTAGGCAAATATACTCAAGTACAGCGTTTGGCCCAGCACCCATTCCATTCCCAGCCATGAACTTGGCTCAGTTTTAACAGGTTTGACAGGAGATGAAGAGGGTGGGGCATATCTAAGAATTGGGCTAGAAGGTCAAGATAAATCAAATTCTGCTGAGCAGACATATTTGATTATTATGGGCAATTCAAATACTTTATGCACTGGAATTATGTCTATGATTTAAAGCTGGTCTTGTCCTCAATGTGGTAGGGAAGAAAGAAAGAAAGAGAGAGAGAGAGAGAGAGAGAGAGAGAGAGAGAGAGAGAGAGAGAGAGAGAAGGAAGGAAGGAAGGAAGGAAGGAAGGAAGGAAGGAAGGAAGGAAGGAAGGAAGGAAGGAAGAGAGGAAGGAAGAGAGGAAGGAAGAGAGGAAGGAAGAGAGGAAGGAAGAGAGGAAGGAAGAAAAAGTAAATCCAACACTATAGAAATGTTACTGGCTCTGGAAGGGAATTCTGATTTGTGAAAAGTGGGAATGTGGATAGGGGTTAGGGAATAGGGAAGAGGAAACTTTTTAGTTGGTTCAAGAAGACCAGGGTAAGCAAGACTATCTTGACCAAGGGGATCGCCTAAACTGAATCTTGCAAACAAGAAAGATTTTTGTCTGTGGATAGTTTTAGGGAGTCCCAAGGACCTTCAAAGTTAGTAACAGTATTTGCTTATTCCAATGTTTCTGAGAACACAGAAGAAAATAACCTGAACCTTTTCTCTTACCACATCTCAGTTAAATTAATCTGCTTCTAATATTCTTTCCAAATCCTAGGGTGGAAACAACACATTTACCAAAATTCTTTAATTTTACATAGGAGAGAAAATATCTGTTTTTCTCTTCAGATTATCCATAACATTTCTACTTGTGTTCTTTCTGTCTCATAAAAAGAAACATCTTATGATTAGGAAACTAATAGATACTTATTGGGAAAATATTGAAAAGCATAGAGAAGACTATAATAGTGTTAGTCATAACTCTATCACCCAAAGATAACCAATATTACTACTGTGATATATACCTTCCAATTTATATATATAATGTATATTTCAAAAATTAAATAATAAAATTAAACATATACATTTAAGAACCTGCTATGGCCCCTTATTATTGTATTTTCTCCTATAATATCATTTCTAGTACGTAGAAATTGTGCATTACTGCTATATTTTACACTAATGCACAACAGTGTTCTACAGTATGGATATTCTATTTTTAAATGGTTCTTGAACATCTTAAAATGTTTCCATTGTTACTACTTTTGAACCCTTTTTGACTAATCAGACCTTCTCCGGTCTTTTTCTTCTCTTGTAGAAATCCTCTTAGGGCCTCTTCAAATAGGCCTGGCTCTTTAAGGCCTCCTAAATTAGTTCATGTGACTGAATTTGCTGAAGGTAATTCTGGAGCTGGGCAACTTTTACTGCAAAACGAGCAGCGTCGGTGAGAAAGGAGCTTTTATTTAGTATTAAATGATTCATTGACCACTGTGTCCTGGGTTGGCAACACCCTTCCCAACCTCACAGCTCTCCGTTTTCTCTACATGAAAGAAAGTATAGGATCTCTGACTGGACATGGTGCTTCTTTGATCTAGTGTTTATTATGCACTATTTGCTGTATTTTCTAAACTGTAAATACCCGTGACTCTTTGCCCAGCAGCCAAATAACTGTTGTCCTGTGGGAAATTTAAAGGAAGAAATTCAGGTTATAAGATGAGGTAATATGAGGCAATATTTTGCTATAACCAATCCTCTTACTAGCTGAGGTCCAAAATGCTATATTGGGTTAAATAACATGATCAGAGTTAAATAATAACAGACAGCTAAAAGAGAAATAGACTAGAGAGATGTTATTTTTGACTATTCAGAAAGGAGATGTTGCTCATAGGAAAAAGCCCTTTACTAGTATAATAAGAGTGGCAAAATAAAGAAATCCTATATAACAGAGGTTCTCAACCTGTGGGTCGTGACCCCTTTGGCAGTTGAATGACCCTTTCACAGAGGTCACCTAAGATCATCCTGCATATCAGATATTTACATTACGATTCATAACAGTAGCAACATTACAGTTATGAAGTGGCAACGAAAATAATTTTATGGTTGGGTCACAACAAGAGGAACTGTATTTAAAGGGCCAGAAGGTTGAGAACCACTGCATAATATAGAGGTGATATGCAAATTGACCATCACACCCTTGCACAAGATGGCCGGCAGGGGAGGGCAGTTGTGGGTGATTAGGCCAGCAGGGGAGGGAAGTTGCGGGGGGACCAGGCTGGCAGGAAGGGCAGTTGGGCATGATCCCGGTCCCCCCGGGCCGATCCTGGTCCTCCCCACAAGATGGCTGGCAGGGGAGGGCAGTTGGGGGTGACCAGGCTGGCAGGGGAGGGCAGTTGGGCGATCGGGCTGGCAGGGGAGCAATTAGGCATCCATCAGGCTGGAAGGGGAGTGGTTAGGGAGTGATCAGGCTAGCAAGCAGGCGAATGGTTGGGAGCCAGCAGTCCTGGATTGTGAGAGGGATCAGGCCTAAACCAGCAGTCAGACATCCCCGAAGGGGTCCCATATTAGAGAGGGTGAAGGCTGGGCTGAGGGACAACCCCCTCCAGTGCAGGAATTTCATGCACCGGGCTTCTAGTAAAGAAATAAAGTTCTAAAAGTACACTAGAAAAAGGGGGTGGATGATTTTTTTTAATCCTCACCTGAGTATATGTTTTTTGTCTTGTTTTAAAATATTTTAATGAATTTTTAGAGAGAGAGGAAGGGAGAGAGAGAGAAACATCAATGTGAGAAACATCGGTTGTTTCCCATATGCACCCACACAGGGGATCAAACCTGAAACCCAACTATGAGGCCTGACTGGGAACAGAACCCGCACCTTTTGCTGTACAGCACCACAGTCCAACCAACTGAGCCACCTGGCCAGGACGGAGGTGGACGATTTCAAATGTGGAACACAATGGGATCTGATGAATGGAAGGAGATGTAATTGTGAGAGGAATTCCGAGCTCTTTATTCAGGCCAGGGATCTTCAAATTCTTTCTCTTAAGGGTTAGGTAATAAATATGTTAGGTTTTGCAGGTCAGACACTTTCTCACTATACTCTTCAACACTGTCATTGTAACAAGAAAACAGTCATACACAACACCTAAACAAATGGGTCTCTATGTTCCAATAAAACTTTATTTATAAAACCTGGGGGGACAATCTGGATGTGGCCCATGGATTTTAATTTTCTGACCCCTGGTCCAAATGATCACAGCTCTAAACCTTCACTTCCTTTCTCTATAAAGTTGAAGTCATGCTTTCCTGGTTTTGGGTGTTCTGAGGGTTAAATAAAAGTCCAGAAAGATCCCAACACATTGTCCCAAGATCTGCACTCAAATGTGAACAATTATGCACATGGGTGCACGGCCCCAGTCAATCACACATACAAATTGAAGACAAAAAAGTGGAGAGAACAGAATGGCATGATAAATGGAAGGCAGTTATTGATTTTGGTTGTGGTTTTTCTACACAGGCAATGCAGAACAAATTAAAAAGGATCGTCTTGCAAATTGAAGAAACAGCAAAGTACAACTGCAGAAGCAAATTGACTCAAGTTGATGTAAGGTATTTCTGTGACAATAAGTTCATTTTCCTTCTAGTCTTTAGTTGAGCTCTTCAGACTTTTAAAAATATATTTAGTTTTAAGAACTGGACATTAAATTAAAAAGTAGAGGCAGAATGTATTAGTATAGATGAACTGTACTTCACTATCAGTGTGAAACAGGGGGATTCCAATACTGGGTGAAAAAGGTGAAGGGATTAAGGGGGCGGGGGGGAACCTCATAGACTCAGACAACAGTATGGTGATTACCAGAAGCAAAGGGAGGTGAGGGAGGTAGGTAGAGGGGGATAAATGGTGATGGAAAGAGACTTGACTTTGAGTGTTGAACACACAGTATAATATACAGATTATGTATTGTAGAGTTGTACACTTGAAACCTATATAATTTTATTAACCACCAGCACCCCAATAAATTCAACAAAAAATAAAATGTGCTAAATAAAATAAGTAAAAGTGTGAAACAGTTTGTTTAAGGTTATTACTTTCAGCTGGAGGTGTCTGAGTTTTGAGGGGCAGTGGAGCCACCGTGGCTTTTCTTCAGGAAGTTCTCGCGGCCTCTCCGCACAGCACCGCTACAGAGCGCTTGAAGCATTTCTGAAGGAGGTAATTTTATTTGGCATAGGGTTTCTTGTAGAAATTATTGTCCCTCTGTACATCTAATTAAAATAAAGATGTAATAAAGAATTTACTGTTTTAATTAGGGCATAGATCTTAAAGCAATTATCACATCATTAATAATTCTTTAACAAACTTTCTTGCACAAGATGAATAAAAAGAGTTTTCACACCATGAAAAATCAATACACATTACTCATTTGCATTAGCAAAGCTACAGAAAGCAACCCAAGTCCTTATTAAATTATTTCTCCCATAAACTAGAGGAGTTTGGAGAGTCATCA